>NW_022103905.1:17516598-17533360 GCF_000313985.2 Echinops telfairi
GGGGGGCTTCCAAGGTGCCGGACAACGTTCTAACATTCTTTTATATAGCCTGCCTTATTAATTTCCCCAGCAAGCCTCAAAAGTCGAGATTTTCACAGATCCCAGTGTTCAGTACGAATCCATATTGATCCCTTTTCCACCTGGCCTTCCACGCAGCACTGGACACCAGCACTTTAAGAGCAAGAATGAGGTGGTGGTATTAGATGCCATCAAGTCAATTCCGACTCTAAGTGACCCTATAGGACAGAGTCGAATTGCCCCCCATAGGTTTCCTCCATTGTCATCTTTATGGGAGTCAAGTTCCTTCTCCTACACAGTGACTGATGGTTTGAATCAATGATCTTTCACACTTTGCCGCACCATTATGCCACCGGGCTTCACCCCAAACCAAACTCCTGGCCATCGGGGGCCATGCTGACTCATGGCAATCCCATAGGACTGGGTAGAACTGCCCCTATGTGGTTCCGAGACGGTAACTCTTGAAGGAAGTTGGAAGCTCCCAGGGCAGCTGGTGTTTTCAAACTGCGGACCTTGGAGTTAGCAGCCACTGGGCGTCAGTAACCACTACGTCACCAAGGCTCCAAGGAGTGGCACCGGGGCAACTACAACGGAGAACTCAGAAGAAAACGCTGGCCGGAACCCTGGCAGGGGGTTCAGCCATTCATTCGGTCGGTCTAGTTATCGTGCCTCGGCTTGGAGCCAAGCACTAGTCTGATAGCTGTCCATCACAGACAAGGTCCCTCGCTCACAAAGCTTAGGTGCACCCTAGAGAGGTAGAACATCAATAAACAGGCAAGTAGTCATCTCGTTGGTGGTGGGTGATGGGGAAAACGAGAAGGCTAGCAAATTAGGAAGTTAGAGGAAGTATTTGGGGGGTTTCAACCTCTGATTGGAGTCATGTGAAGACCAACTTGAAGGCAGGGTCGGATTGCCCCAAAGCAAGGTAAACACAGGTAAGCATAGCTTACTTATGCTTACTTACTATAATTACTAATCTATAGTGAACAATTTAACTTTTTCTCCCTACCACCTGCTTCTAAGTATAGTTAGTATCTGTCTCTGTCCCAACCCCACAGCACCTCCCTACAGAATCCAAACCTCTTTGCAAATTTACAATCCCTGATAGGGTGAAGTAGTTTATTGTGCCAACCTGGCCAGTAAACATATGTGGGGTTAATTGAAGGGCCGAGGGATAAATGGCTCGGTGAGCCTCACCTTTCGAGTTCTCAGGCCTCTTGCTTTCTGATGGTGGGACCAGGGTGCAGCTGCCTTAGCCAGTTCCCTGCTTCAGCTTGCAAGGCTGACTTCCTGAAAGACATCCTTGAGAAGCCACATGGACCTACCCTGATGCAGCCCTGGGTGCTGGAGCAGCCATGTGGAGACGCTGCCAGTGCTGAGATGCTTACACGCTCACTGACTCGGCTTTCCTCCTGCAGTAGGCGTCATTCCGTGTGTTTTGTGAGATGAAGGAGGACTTTGTGGATTGGTGTTGGACATATGGGTTAATGTTGGACTTGTGGGCTTGGGCAGCACTGGGTTGGGATGTTTTCTTGATATGGACTTACCCTTTATATAAAACTCTCCCTTATACATATGAGTTTCTGTGGATTTGTTTCCCTAATGTACCTAGACTAACACACAGGGATCGAGTACCCAGTCAGCAAGTTAAGTATGGGCTTACTTACTAAGCTGTAGGAACAGTCTCACATGCTTTTCACCACATCAAACTCACGTGAACTGTTCACTACAGAGCGGTAAATTAACAACAGTAAGCATGTGCTCACCTTGCTTACTGGATACTCTATCCCTGCTTGAAGGGATCTCAGGGAAGACAAAGGCTGGGAGTGAGGCATAAGAACTGAGCAGAACCCTTGGTTCTGCAGTTTCTCGTCAGGGCCAGTGCTACAGTAGGCACAGCGGACAGTCAGCTCCTTCACCCACTCGCCCTGCAGTCCTGACCAGGAGTCTTCTCAGGTCAAGGTCGGACGGCAGAGCGAAACAATAACATTCTAAATAGAAAGCAAGTCATCCGTGGCCCAGGTGATGACTTAGCCCACGACAAAGAATAAAACCCACCAGAGTCCTTGAGCCAATTTCAAGTTACAGTCGATAAACAACAGATGCCCGAGTCATGGTCGCTGTGCTCCGTGCCTGCCACACCATACTAAAACCCAACCCAACCCACCGCCTTGACATCAACTCCAACACAAAACCAAAACCAACCCCCCTGCCATTGATTCCGACTCACCACGACTCTGTAGAACGGACTAGAACTCCCCTGCGGGTGTACAAAGTAGAGAAGCTCATCTTTCACCCACGGAGCAGCTGGTGGTTTCAAATCTTGCAGTTGGCAGCCCAGTTTATGACTCAGGCCAGTAACCAATACCCTACGCATAGCGACCCTGGATGAGGCTTCCAAGACTGTACATCTTGAGATAGCCATGTTGTTCTCCCTCGGAGCAGTGGGTGCCACATAATACGTGTGGAATAAACACTAGCCGAGCGAATAAAGAATACTAAAACTAGGTTGCAAGCTGAGTCTGAACAAAGGCACTGGGAAAATGGTTTCCACTCTTCATTCACATTTAAAAAGAAACAAAACCCAAACCTCACTGCACTGAGTCAATGCCGCCTCATGATGACCCTATATGTGGCCCTATATATGACCCTATACATGACCCTATACAGTATCCCATGCACGACCATATACATGGCCCTATACATGACCCCATACAAGACAGAGCTGCGCCTGTGAGTTTCCAAGACTGTTCACTCTTGACGTGAGTAGAAAGCCCCATCTTTCTCCCCCAAAGTGGCTGGTGGTTTCAAACTGCCAACCTTGCAGACGGCAGCCCAATGAGTAACCACCGCACAACCAGACTTCCTCCTCATTCACACAGTGCGTTTGTAAAATGTAAAAAGGCTAAATTATAAAGTTGAATTAAACCAGGCTAACCAGCGTGGAGGGAGGGGGAAAAAATGAGGAGCTGATACCAAGGGCTCCAGTAGAAAGCAGGTGTTTTGAGAATGGTGATGACAACATCTGTACACATGTGCTGGACACAGATGATGTAAGTACGGAGTGTGTAAAGAGTTGAATGAGCCCCTAATAAAATAATAAATAAATAAAAGTAAACCAGGCCAGCTATCATTGTAAGTCTCTACTCTCTATCTACGCAGTTTTAGACAATTCAGGAGAAGGAAAACAATCACCACCACCACCAAGTATATGTCTGAGTCTCCAAGAAACAGATAACAGAAGACCTAGATTTACAGAGAGGACGGACACTCAGTTCCCACAGGGGAGGCTGGGGTTCATCTGATTGGTTGGTGTGAGTGCTGTGTGTTAGTGGTGGGCACTAGCTCCACTCCTGGAGTTCCCTCTGCACAACAGAGCAAAGCGTTGCCCGAGCCGTCACCGTCTTCAGGATGACTGGCATGCAGAAGGCCAGGGGACAATATTCTGTCCGGGTCTGTAACATTTCCACTGGCCAACTTTCAACAGCTAATCACGCCATCTTCCTGCCTTAGCTGAGAATCCCTTGGACACTTATCCACCGTGGGTAACTCCCTGCTAGCCCAACATCAGAGCCACACACAAGCCCAGCAGCACGACAAAGCGAGAGAGGTGAGGATGTGCGTGCCAAAGGCTGTTGACCAGTTTGTACCACTTCTGCTTAGGTTAAGCAATGAGGCAACCGGCAACAGAGCGTATGTTTCTTTGATTGGATTCTATATCCCATCTGGAAGTCCTTCAAAATGTCCTGGGTCAGCTACTTAAAATACAATAGCTCTCAGCATCTGAGCTCCTGGCATCCAAATTCAGGAAGTAAACTAATTTCGATAACGCTTCCAATACATTTCAACCTGAAATCTCACTAGATGCTATCCCAAACATGGGAATCTAGCAGTGGCCCTTGTTACCCACCTTCCTGCCCAGACCTTTGCAGAGCTGCGAATCGATAGCCGTGCATATTGAGGGATATCTGTAATTGGTCCGGTTGTGTCACACACCACAAAAGGTCCCGGGGATGTGAATAGTTTTGCCCTCACAATCCTCATTGTCAAGGTGGACGGCGCGTACACCTGACTCTTGGCAGCAGCTTTTACTGCAGGTTCCTCTCAAACGCACAGGGGTTTCTCACTACCTATGAGGAAAGCTCACACCTTTTATCTCCAGATGTTCAAAATTCTCGGGGATCAGGGACATCTCTTTTGCCAACACTTCTTTCCCATTATGCCCCCAAGGTTCCTACCAACAAACCTCCAGAGGCTCATGAAAAGAACTTTCTACCCCTATGTCTTGGTCCATGATGTTTTTGCTAATGAGATTGAATGTCTGTAAGCTCAAATCTAGCCTGTGCTTTTAGACCCAACACCAAGGCTACTACCTCTTCAATGAAACCACTGGTTTCAAAAAACGAATCTTGAACAAGCTGGGTGGACACAGTGGCTGCGACAATGGCCTCAAACATGAGACCACTTGTGAGGGTCACATAAAACCGGGTGGTGCTTCATCCAGCTGTACATAAGGTTGCTATGAGTCAGCACTTGACAACAGCAGTTATCTGAGCTCGGTGGCTGATTCAGTGTATTGACCTGGTCTACGTCAATGTCTCAGAGCCCCTCCACAGTCTCTTTGATCCCGTGCTGTTGGCCTTGGTGTCAACAGTGAACACACGCACACACGCAGTTATCTGCGGTCGTCTTCCTGGCTGACTCAGTGGTCAGTCAGGGGAACCGCAGGGCGAGCATCATGGTCCAGCTTGTATCTCCTGGGGGCATTCTTCCAAGAATAGTTGAGCCTCAGTGTCTTGGGCTGCTTGACGGTGGCAACTTGTGGATCTTCTTTTTTGTTGTTGCCGGGGGATTGGATCTTATTTCTTTTTGTGGCTGCGGCTACCCTTCAGGATTGACTTCTTGGTCTTCATCGCCCTTGCTTTGCTTTCAGTTTGGGGAAGGGCAGGAGCTTCCTCCTTCGCTTTTGGCACCATCTTTCAAAAAGGGTTGAACCACCCTAAAGGCAGTTATGAAGACCGCCTTGTGCGTGCATTTACCTAGGAGGCCCCCCTCTCTTTCTAAGCGGCTCATCACTTGATGGCAGCCTTCGCTTCATCTCTGAAAGCCCCTCATCCCAATAAAGAGCCACAGGCATCATGGAGTCTGGCTGCCCTTGAGTGGATTCCCAACTCACGGCAACCATTCTCGTGTGCCAGAGCAGGACAGCTCCACGGCGGGGTCAGGGCTGGGCCCTTTTAGACGCCGACTGCCTGTCTTCCAAGGCCATTGCAACCGCCAATCTGTCAAGGCAGTAATCACATAACCATACGCGCACCCAGGAAGTCGTGGGCAGAAGAGGCCTAGACCGTGTTTGTGGGATGAAGCAAGGAACCAACCCTAAGTGCTGGAGACAGGAGGGAGACCCGACTGGAGTGGAGGATGAAACCGGCTGCTGTCATTGTGAGGTTTCCCTAGGGTTGGTAGAGAGGAGGAGAACAAACGTTCCTGAGAAGGAAACCAGAGAAGCAAAGGCATAGATGGCCAGCAAATAAGAATCCTGTTGATCTTTGCAGCGACTTCTTCTCCAGGGGAAAGACCCTAAACCGACCCACCAGATGGGAGCTGTGTGTGTGTGTGTGTGTGTGTGTGTGTGTGTGTGAGTGAGTGATTCACGCTCAGGGAACAGTAGGACAGGGTAGCTAGGGAAAGGAGGGCGAGCCAAGGGAAGGCCAGGAATGCGAGCCAGAGTTCTTGGCTCTGGAGACAGGAAACAGGCAGCCAAGATGGAATGCCCATCAGTGGGTACAGCCCAGGTCACACACAGACACTGCCTTCCTTCCAAAGGGAAAGGGCCCAAAATACTTCAGTCAGATCCCCAGCCAGCCAGAGGCATGAAAGCGTTTGGATATTGCTTCCAGTGTCTAGCTGCTTAGCTGTTAATCATCCCACGTGGGCCCTAAAACAGCTCTGCGAGGAAGGCAGAGCAGGTACAGCATCTCCATTTTACAGCTTGGCAGGGCTGGCACCAATTACCATCTCCTTTGGAGGACCCCAAAGGAGTGATGGTGATGGGGCAACCGGGAGCACGTTTCCGGGTGAGTGCCTCAGCTTTGGGGAATGTACTCTGTTTACCCATCTCGCACGATAATGGCCATGTCACCGGTGGCTGGGTTATTATTAAACTGGGCTGAGTCTCTGTGTGTGCTGAATCCTGCCTACTTAGAAATAAAGAAGGGGGGTGGTGGTGGTGGACCAGAACCAGCAGTAGTAGAGGTAGACAGCTTTAGCCAGGAGACAGGAGGGGGGTGGTGGTGAGGGGAGGGAGGGCTGGAACGAGCAGCACTTTAAAAACACAATTTATTTCTAAGTACCCATCAAGGTTGCAATTCTAGCTGGGCATGCCCCACCTCAAAGAAAGGGCAAACCGATCAAGGCACAGAAAAGCAGGAGATGGGCCCCTGCGGCTGAGGGATCCCACTCCACGCCAACTTGTAAGTCATATGAGGAATTACAGTAATTCAGCCCATAGCGATTTCCCATTTTAACGGATGCTTCCTGTTTTCTAGGCTGGGCGTCGTAAGGCTATGCAGAACCGAGCCCGTGGCTCACAGGCGGGCCCTTCACTGGGGCGCATTCTTTTCTGTCCACTCATCTCACTGAGCGCAGCAGTACAGCCCCAAACAGATCTGTTTTCCTACTGACCTCAGTGTGCGGCCACCAGCACTGTGGCGGAGAGAATTCTTGGCTCGGCAAAGCAGAGAGTGGGCGCACGCAGACAGGGCAGCATTGAGGCCTGCTTGGCCGGCAGTGCCCTGTGCCCACAGGCAGGACCTGATGTGAGTGTCCCTCTGAGGGAACGGGCCACAGGGACCAGCTGGTGTGCTTCAGGGGAGGGGCAGGGGGGCACCCCAGGGACAGGATCTCCTTCCATACCTTAAGGCCACATGCCGTCCACTGCAAGGGACAGGGGCCAACGACGTTTCTGGCTCATTTGGTTTGGTTTGGGGTGTAGGATAATGAAGATATGGGGTATGGTCAACTTTTTATTTCAAACTAACTTTCGCACTAAAGAAAGGTCACAAAGAGAACTCTCATCTTTACCAGTTTATAATATAATCATATTTGTTTTGCTTTCTCCCACCATCTCTTCTAGCTCCCCTGGCATATCTATCTATCTATCTATCTATCTATCTATCTATCTATCTATCTATCTATCTATCTATCTATCTATGTGTGTGTATGACCTCCCAAAAGTTCGAGGAAAAACATAATACAAACATGTTTTTTCCACCCTTTATGCAGACACACTCACACACTCTCTCTCACTATCTCTCTCTCTCTCCCTCTCTCTTTAGGTGGCACTTAGCTGCTACCCAGAGGTTGGAGGTACAAAATCACAGGTGGGTCTGTGGGCAAAAGCCTGGTGGTGTGTTTCCCAACAGAGTGTAGGGAACCCCATGGGGCAGTTCCACGCTGTCATGGAGAGTCACTAGGAGGAGAAGGAAGCCCTGGGGTGTGGGATGCGCGGTGGGTTGCTAATGTCACAATCAGCAGTTTGAACCCCCCTGCCACTCAATGGGAGAAAGATGGGGCGTTCGGCTCCCTTAAAGATCTACAGACTCACAAACCCACGAGGCAGTTCTCCTCTGCCTCTGTGAATTGAAACCCACTCAATGACAAGAAACGGAAACTGATTACGGTGACCCTCACAATAGCAACAGCAATCTACAAACACAGACACAGATACCAAACCCAAACCCAAGTCTGTCACAAACATAGTGTCATACGTAACAAAACACTTGCAAACAAGGATACACAGCAGAAGATGATACAGATGACTTGGACCTCCTAAAAACAAGACATCATGCATCAAAAGTTTCACAAAAAGAGTAAAAAAAGAAACTGGAAAAGAAAATTGGCAACGACTTATGAGACAAAGTACCAATCTCCAGAACCTATTAAAACCTGTAAGAAAAAAAACGAAGAACCCAATTAAAGAATAGGCAGAGGACATGAACGCTGGTCACCAGAAATGACATTCAGATGGCCGACAGACAGGAAGAAATGCTGCCAAACACCAGCCATCCGTGAAATGCAAATCAAAACAAAAATGAGATACTTCCTCACCCCAGCGTTGAGAGTAAAGGTAGAAAAACAAAACAGGGAGTAACAAATGCTGAAGAGGGAGCCGAGTGATTGGAACTCATGCACCACTGTGAGCGTAAAAAACAGTACTCTCCCTGTGGAAAGGTACTACCCTTCCTAAACAAGTGGGGATAGACTAGAATTCAGGAATCCCTCTACTTGCTATTATACTCTCCAAAGACATAAGCTAGACGGAACACACACACACCTATGCACACCCGTGTTCATGGTAGCAATATTCAGAACGGCAAGAAGATGGATAACCAACATGCCAGTGGAGGAACGCGTTAAAAAAACATTGTCCTACACACACTATGGAATGCTCTGCATCGCTAAAGAGTAAGGACGAAACAATTCTTGACAGATGAAATTGGAGGACACTGTGCTGAATGAAATTAGTCAAATAAAAAGGCACACATATCGTGTGACTCCAGTTGTTTTTTAACAATCCAACAAACGGTTCTCATACCAAAAGAAACAGATTCTGACAGTTGCAAGGGTTCGAGAAGCTAATATCCAATAAAAGGGAGGTGGGGGAAAATGATGGAAAGAGGACAAACCATTTGTAGGTTGATAAACTGTTGAATGCAAACCAGCGGTGACCTGCTATGTAAACCCTCTCCTAATTCACAATTTAAAGTTTTCAAAAATAAACAAGGGAAAAAATGCCCCAAACTGTTGCTGTCAAATAAATTACTATTCATAGCAACCCGATAAGGACAGAGTAGAATTAGTTCACTGTGTTCCCAAGCTGTAACGGTTACAGAAGCGAGCTGCACATTTTTCTCCCACTGATTGGCTGGTAGGTTTGAACTGCCGACCTTTCGGTTAGCAGTCAAGCACTTAATCACTGTGCCACCAGGACATTTTACACACACACACACACACACACACACACACACACACACGAAGAGGATGTAAAAGGAGACATGTCATGGATGATGTCAGGTGGATCTTCACTGAAAGCAGAGAATATCAGAACTATATTTCCTTGACTTTCACTGACGATGCAATAGCACCGTGTGAATCATGATACATTACAGATGATATCGTGAACAACGGGAATTCCAGAACACATAACTATGTGTGACCTACACATAGACAGTCGCTCAAAAAGAACAAGGGGTACTGCGTGGTTTAAAATCAGGAAAGGTGTGTACTAGGGTTATATCCTTTCTCATACTTATTCAGTCTGCATGCTGAGCAAATAATCCAAGGAGCTGGACTATACAAAGAAGAACTTGGCCTCAAGGCTGGAGGAAAGTTCATTAGCAACCTGTCATACGCAGATGACGCAGACTTGCTTCCTGTTCATGAAGAGGTTTTGACGCACACAGTCTCCAGCCTTCAGGACCTGGCAGTGTTTTGTCCTGTATGTCTGTGGGGTCTCTCTGAACTTGAACCCATGTGATGACATCGACAACAACAAATGTCAAAGGTGAGGGGGAGCCTCAGGGGTGCAATAGTTAAGCATTAGGCTTCTAATGGAAGAGTTAGCAATTTGAACCCCCCGGCTGCTCCACAGGAGCAATGATCTCGTTGTCAGCTCCCCTAACGTTCCATCCTGGGATAGGAGACCCCGTGGGGCAGTTCTACTCACAGGGCTCTATGAGCCGGAATTGACTCCGAGGCACACAACAAGTTCAAGCGCAGTCAATTATTTCAGACTGTAGAGCTTAAGCTAATGGGGGTTGGCAATGGGGGTAAAGAACAAGAAGAGTGAAAGGGTGAAATCCAAGCAGTCAGTTCAAAGAGGTCCTCAACACCTGTTCTTGGGTCTTCTCCGGGTTCCGGGATCCCAGCCTCTGTATTGCCACAAGGAAGCCTGCTCTTTCCTAGGGTGGTCATCAAGCATTTTCTTTTTGCCTAACATTACTGTGTAGAAATATTACTCAGGTAATTCGCCTTCAAATGGATGACCAGTAGATGGCCACTTCTAAAACCAGAACCACTGGGTAGACCCTCTAGAGCAGTGGTGCTCAACCTTCCTAATGCCGAGACCCTTTCATACAGTTCCTCATGTGGTGGGGACTCCCCCCACCCCAACCGTAAAATGATTTTCGTTGCTCTTCATAACTGTCATTTTGCTACTGTGATGAATCGGGCGACCCCTGGGAAAGGGTCGTTTGACCTCCAAAGAGTTCATGACCCACAGGTTGAGAACCGTTGCCCTAGAAGCAGCCCAGACCCCAAGGCAAGTTTTCACAGAAGTGAGGAGCTGTGTTCTCACGCAGAGCCTGAACATTCTCCCTGCCCTGTCCATGCCACGCTCACGCGTTCTACCAGTCAGAGTAGATTCCTGAAACAGATGAGGGAGTAACCCCCACAAGCTATGTATTTAAATTTGTTTTACAAAACAACCTTATCTTAAAGTACTCTCCATTGCACCTAATACAACTGTCTGCAATTCCATTCTTGGAAACATTGTTCAAACTCCTCTGGATGGCTGACACACCCACTTGATTTTTTTTCTTCTTCACCTTTTCTAAAGCTGTCCTTTCATGTCCCTCTTCATTCTTGGAAACAAACAAACAAAAAATACTTGCATGGGGTGCAGTCAGGTGAGTAAGGTGTGGAGGGCAAGAGAGGAGTGCTGGGTTTTGGGTTTTTTTTGTTGCCCCAAACTGGTGCTCCAAGATGGCTGGGTGAGCAGCTGCATTGTCACGGTGGCAAAAGCAGTCCCCCATCTGTCACAAATCAGCCTTTTTTGTCGCATTGTTATGCTATCTTTTCAGAACCTCTAAAGAGAAAGCCTGATCAACAGTCTGACCTGGTGGAACAAACTCCAAATGCAGTACGAGTAGACAGTTTCATCCATTCGGGAGGTTCGCACATGTCCAGAATGAAGACTGTCACTGATATTTCCCCTTTTTTGAAATGATAAAGCCACTAATACACTTGTGTTTTCCCCATAGCGTGGTCCCTATAAGCCGTGCTCAACATCACAACTGTTTCTGTGCCACCTTCCCTACAGCAGGACACAATATTTCACAGCCTGATGCTCTTCTCTTAAATCGGCCATCACAAAAGACAAGGCTTGAGTGAAACTGCTTTTACAAAAAATCCACTGTGACCCGAGAGAACCTTCCCAGATGATGCCACTGGGTGCACTAACTCAGAGCGAGTTGCTCCAATGCGCACCTAGTGGGGAAAATGTGGACTATGAAAGCTCCACTCTGTCCAGCACAATCCCACTTTTTGGAGGGGGTGCCCCCTCCTAAGTTAGGCTAGAGATGGTAATAACTACTGCTGAAACACCACTGGAAAAAATAGCATATTATGCTTTTTAAACAAAAGCATTTAAGATTCACGTTTTCCTCTCCCAGTTACATTAATGAGATACAAATTATTGATGGTGCACTTCAAAAGTCCTAAGGATTTATAAACACACACTCAATCTATTAAACACAAGTTGACATTTAATAATAGTGATTCCTGAAGAGTACTCTTTTGGTAACAACTGCACCACTCTAGTAGTCTTTTTCCTAAACCACATCCTAAGCTGCTGTTTTTGAATTTATTCAGCAATTCACTCCTTTGATCATTTAATTCACTCAATAAATCTGCTCATGAATGTACTGGGATATAATGATTAAACAATAACAAAGGTTTACAAATGAATTACCCTCAGTCTGTATTTGCAGTTCCATTGTGAAGAGAGTTTTGTTGACCGAAGAGTCTCTATTCTTTCAGCACATATAAGTACTGAATGACCAGGTACCTACCAAGAAATAGGATGCTAGTATGATTCACACCTAATTGTGAAACAGGAGCCCTGGCTTCCAGGAAAACCGAGAAGACCTGAGGTTCACACAAATCATTGATCTTCCTTGAGGACTGAATTCTAACCTGATGACCTTGTTTAAAGAACTCAGTGGTTAATCTCATTTCGGAAACACTAGCCCCAACTCTGACACATTGATCAGCTCTAATGATCATTTGCTGTTAGCTGCCATCAGCAAAATTACCATCAGTAGAACCCAGCGTAGCCTGGTCCTGCACCATCCTCACCATCGTTGCTATATTAGAGCCTGAGGTTGTTGGTTTATTGTGCTAAGCTGGTCGATAACCTCATGTGTTCATTGAAGGGAGGAGAGATAAATGGCTCGGTGAGCCTTGCCTTTCTAGTTCTCGGGTCACACCAGGAAGTAGCTGCCTTAGCAGTTCCCTGCTTCAGCTTGCAAGGCTGACTTCCTGTGAGACATCCCCAAGGAGAAGGCACGTGGACCTACCCCAGTGCATCCCTGGGTGCTGGAGCAGCCATGTGGAGACCCCTGCCGGCGCTGAGATGCTTACACATTCACTGACTCGGCTTTCCTCCTGCGGTCAGCATCATTGTGTGTGTTTTGTGAGATGGAGGAGGACTTTGTGGATTGGTGTCGGACATATGGGTTAATGGGTTAATGTTGGACTTGTGGGCTTGGGCAGCACTGGGTTGGGATGTTTTCTTGCTGCGCACTTAACCTTTCTATAAAACTCTCTCTTACACATGAGTTGCTGTGGATTTGTTTCTCTAAAGTACCCAGACTAACACAGAGCCCATTGCTGCAGCCACTGTGCCAATCCATCTCTGTGAGCACCTGCTATTTCTCCCTGACTCTCCAGCACCCATGGTGCCCTTCTCCAGAAGTGGGTCCCTCTTGATGTCATGGTCAAAGGACATGACAAAGTCTTGCCATTCTCCCTTCTGAGAAGCATTCTGGCTATACTTCTGCGATAGAGATGTTTATCATTCTTCCAGTCCATGGTATGTTCCGTCATCATTTGCTCCATGAAAATTCTCTACATTGATTCCGTTTTTTAAGCTCTTTCCCCTCCTACCTCCATGAAAACCTTGCTTTTCAAACATCTCAACGCCCAGCTGCCAGACACAGAAATTTGGTGGGTGGTATGCGATACCATCTCACACCTGGCAAGAGGTTTAAGATATCAGGACTGGAATGTTTAAATCTTTAAGGTAATGTGAGAGCTTCCTCAGATAGACTTTGCTGTCACCGAGAAGCTGAAAGGCCATTTGAGCAACTGTTTACTACAGACCAGCTAGCGCCTTTATAATTTATCATCAGGGTCAAGGCCTAAGTGTTCCATGACTGGACTTTAGGTCCTTGAGGAGCGCTTGTGGGAGAAAACCTAGGGCAGCTCTTCCCAACCAGTATGCCCAGAAAGACCAGTCCCTGGAGAAATATTACAGGTGGACTATATTTTCTGGGTTCCCACGGACAGCCCACCAGAAGACCCTCCCGTTTCCAGATAGAGAATACCCAAGGCTCCAAGAGCGCTTCACAGCGCTCACCAACATCCCCAGACACTTATCCTTCCCATCCTCCACGACCTCCCCACCCACTCCTCACTCTCAGGATTAATCACTGGAAGAAGTGAGTGGGCCCTGGTCCTGGCAGTTTTTGAAATCTGGAAGCAGGCCACATGATAGAAAAAGGAAGTTGAAGTTAGTGAACTGGAACACTGATCTAGAAACGTGTGATCACCCTTGTCTATAAATTGCCCAGGGTTCCAATTTCAAAGGAGATGCCTACTTGAAAGTATAATTGTAAAGAATTTTAACAGGCTTTCTGGAAGGGCTCATAGACTAGGCCTAAGCACAAACCCAGGTGCAGCATAGCGCCTAATCCGTGTAATGGTATTAGAAACAGCAAACCCATACCTGGCCTGTTTTAGTTGTTGGGAGCTGCGTGTGGATGGGCAGAATATGGGTTCTCAGAAGATAGATTTGCATAATTTAGCTATTAAAATAGATCAATTCCTCATTTACATTACAGCAACCTGTAGCCACTAGAATTCCTCCTGTTTCTCCTGACATTTTCTCAGTCCCAGCAGTTTGCCTGTCCTCTGGGTGGTACAAACAGCGAACACCCTGTCGTGGAACCACCCTGAAGCAGGGGGGAAGGTGCCCTGTCTGGGAAACAGGCTATGGGCACCCCCCTGGAGTACCACTCTGCGCTGAGACCCAGCGGGTCAACAGGAGGCGTTCACTGGACGGCCATCTGTTTGGGGGATGTTGGGAGAAATGCGTCAGTTACAGCCCCTCCCCTCTGTACTTGCCTGACTTGATTGTCACTCTGTCTACAGTCTGTCATGGCCCGGTAGAGGGGCAGGCCTTGGGCCAGAACATGGAGTGCCCTCGAACCTCCTCCTGTGCCACTTATTGGCTAGGCGGTCCGAGGGGCTTTATTTAACGTCCTTTCCCCAGTGCTCCGTTCCTCCACTGCCAGTCCCACAGATGGTCATCAGGCACGGGCCAATGAGAAGGATGGGAAAATTCTTTGTCAGCCGATGGCACCGCATAAATGAATTATTTTGATAAAATCAAAAGACAACTGCAGACACTGTTTATTAGTTTCTCCTAAGTGATGCCCTCATACTAATTGCTACTCACACCCCATCACTTCCGCCTTCTAGTCCCAGACTCCAGTGCTTATGCAGGGGGAGCACCCACATCAAGATGGAGCTGTTTACCACCTGGCAATGAGAGAGCCTGGGGCCTGGCTAGTGGGCTGGTGAAGAGCCTGGGGCCTGGCTACTGGGCCGGTGCAGTGCTGGGCAGGATGCGCATCAGCTGAGGGAAAGGTGAAGCAGAAATGCTGAGAAACACCACACCTTGCCGCTAACAGAAAGCAGCAGGCCAGACACGGGATCAGATAGCCTCTCAAGTCCGACCTGGGGACGAGCCCACATAAGGCACCTTCCCAAATGACTCAAGAACAGATAACCCACATCTAATCAACGGAAAAGAGTCTGCCATCTTGCTACGGCACCATATTAAGAACCAAGGCAAGGAGGGGTGGGGCACTGGGTGGATGCACAGGGCCCATGGTTAGGAGGCAGTCAACTTCAGCTGGTGACCCCAGCAGTCACTGAGGCCCCTCATTTGTGAAAGGGGAACCCCAACCTAATTTACCGGGCTCTTAAAAGCTGGGTGCTAGGCCCGGCTCCATGACTGGACCTAACGCATTGACGTGACACAAGTACACCTGATTCTCTGACTAGACCCGGAGAGCCAAGAAGGCAGGGGGATCGCTCTTTTATGTCAGATTCACGGAGCCCAGCTGGCATAAGGCTTGTCACTTGTTAGGTCTTGAGAAATTCTAATCAACAAATCATTGAACCTGAGGTATAAAGTGGACTATACATGTTGAAGCACTATAGGAATTCTACAAATAGCTAAAGGCAGATGTTGTTGATTTAAAAAGACTCTTCATGATTTAAAAATCTACAGGAGAGTTGGAAGGTCAGGACTGGCCTGGGCATCTTCGGTTCTGGCTGAGAGGGGATGGCACTGCAGCTAACAGAGCTAGGAGTTCAGCCTGCTTTGGAGGAGGAGAAGCCCTGCTGGCATCGTGGGTTGAGTTGGGCTGCTACCTCAAGATCAGCAGTTCAGAACCATCAGCTTTGGGGAAAAGGTGAGCCTTTCTACTCCTCTAAAGATGTACAGTCTTCAAAACCCACAGGGGCAGTGAGTGACATGCTCATGAGAGGTTTAAGTGGAGCAATGAGATGCACTTAGGTAGGTGAGGCTTTCTACGCTTACAAAGAGCTAGTCTCAGAAACTCACCGGGGCAGTTCCACCCTAGCCTATCAGGTCAGTGGGGGGTCAGACTCGGCTCGATAGCAATGAGGGTGTTGTTGTTGTTGTTTCATTTATTGTGTGGTGAGAACCTCCCTTAGAATCATTCTAAGCTACCATATTTTTATGTAAAGAACACGTGATTTTTTTTTGTTGCCATCCATGTAAATCTGTGAGTGCTATAGCTCCCTGTGAGTATCATGCATGTTATATACATACGTGCATTGCTTATGTGGCTGTTATGAGTTGAAAACGCATGGTACCTATCACAGCAACTGGTTCCCACAAAAAACAAAGTATAATGCCCTATTTCTTCCCTGTTTTGGTTATTTCATCCCTTAAGTCTTGTATTTCCCTTTGGTGCGTGGCCTTTATCTCCTCTGTCATCTCATCCTTTTTCTGAATTGCTTCCCTCCTGTCCCGGATGACTCCAAGCAGCGTTCGGAACATTTCTTTCTCCGGCAGGTCCATAGCTGCCTCTCCCATGCCCATCGTTAGGTTCAGGACTTCTTCCGGCATTGTCTTCTGTTTCTCCTGCTTGTTCGTGGAAGCTGTTAGAACTGCTTGCTGTTTGCGTGTTGTTTTAGAGGAGCCTGGAGCCATCTTCCTGAGTCGAAGAGCACTGGGCTCTCTCTTGGGGGACTCGTAGGCGTGCTTCTACGAACTACCTGCCGGGTGCTGTACTGAGGGGTCCCGCTGTCGCTGTATCTTCCTGTGGTTTCACTCTTGCTCTGGCCGTCCAGTATTCCATTATTTGGAATGTGAGTTGGATAGTCCTCTCATGTGACACTGGTCAAGGCGTTGTGGGCCCACGAAGGCTTTGCTTTCCTTTGCCGATCTCTAAGTAGGCTTCACGGTGCTTGGAGCACCTCGGCTGGCCTGCGGTGTTTTCCTCTGCGACTGGAGTGCTGAGGAGGGGGTGCTACACCTTCATTGGTCTACAGCTCTGTAGCTGCCAGGGGAATTACCGTAGCCAGAGAGATCGCCTTGGAGATTGGGTGGATGGTCCCCAGTAGCGTGGAGCCCCACCAGTGG
>NW_022103905.1:17534566-17603796 GCF_000313985.2 Echinops telfairi
GGTAAGTAAGGACATAACTGAGACTTGATCACCTGTCTGCGGGGCGGAGGAGTTCCAAGTCTTCCTCAAGGTAGTGGGGTGGGGTGCCTGCTTGATGTAGGGTCCCACAGATGCAGGGTGGGATTACTCTCGAAGGCAAGATCGCACCAGTGGCCAGGCATCAGTTCCCACCGCGGTGATTCTTCTTCTTTTTGTTTTTTAACCACCATCTCTATTTATTTCCAAAAGTTTTCATTACCTCAACAACAACTCAGTACTTAAGTAACAATTCCCCAAGCCCATTCTCCCTGGTCACTGCTAACCACTCAACTACTTGAAATCGCAAGGTGTTCGCCAGTTTTAGCTATTCCATATAAACGGACTCAGAGTTGTCATTGTGAGTCTGAGTCATTTCGCTGAGCATACATAATGTTTTCAAACTTGATACAACAGAGGATCTGATCAAAAAAAAAAAGGGAGGAAGATCCTCCATGAGATGGATTGGCAAAGCCTGCAGAGATAGCCTCAGACATGACTAGGAATTGGGGGCAGGACTGGGCAAAGTAGCTCTGCTGTCCATGGGTGGCTAGGCAGCAGGGCCAACTTCACGGGACCTAATGATGACAATAACTATGTTTTCAGACTTCACTCATGTCTCCTAGCATGTATCAGAACTTAATTTTGCTTTTTGGCTGAATACTATTCATGTACATAGCTCTTTAAAATGTTTTTTATTAGTAAGTGTTGAAGATAAAAGATCAACATTAAACATGACCTTTTTATCGTGATTTGAGTGAGGATTGATAGAGCGGATCAGTTTTCCACTTCACGATTCATGGATTTTATTTTTCGTTTTATTGATGGCCGTCTCTGTCGTCTAACCTCACTTAGTCCACTTCCTCCCTGTGGGTCCTGTTTCCACCCCTTCACCTTTTCTCGCCCTTTTGAACTTTGTCTTTGGGCAGATGCTGCCCTTTTGATCTCAAAAGGTGGAGGATTGTGAGGTGTGAACTTAGTTCGACCATCTAGCTATTGAAGGGCATGTGGGTTGCTCCTGTCTTTGGCTACTGTGAATCATGCTGCTGTGCACGCTGAGCACAGTCATCTGCTTGAGTCCCTGCTACAAAGGCTTTGAGGTGGACCCCAGAGATGGAACTGCCGAGTCACTAATGTTGAACTGTTTGAAGAAGTGCCTAATTGGTTTTCACAGTGGCTGCACCATTTTATATCCCCACCAGCTAGAGAGGGGGATTCAAATTTCTCCAGTCAAGGCTTGCTAGTTTCCACTTTTCTGATGTTGTAGGATACAAAAGAGACCCAAATCTCAATGATAACTTAAGGAGAACATTTACGACATCGTAAATGAGAGGACAACAACGCAAAGACACAAGCACGTTTATAATGATGTCCCAGGATTCACAGTCAAGATGCCAAGTCAAGACGCTAGTTAAATAAGGCATGGGACAAAAGAAACTCACAGAATCACCATCGGTCAACATCCTGATCAATGCATTACAGTTACAGGCGGGACTACAGAAGCAGGAATTGGACCATTACTGGGACACAGACACTATGTTGGCAAGAAGAGCTTACAAGATTGGTCAAGGGCCTTCCTACCCACGCAGACAGTGACCATGAGAGTCTGAGCACTTTCCTCCGCAGAGTTCTCCATCCACTCCTCCAGGCAAGCTGACCCTGCCTGGGCTAGCAGGAGGAGGTGGAGGTCATGCACTTTCCAATGCACTGTGCCTGCGGGCAAGACTATCTACCCCCTGAATGATCAGAAAGGAGCTAAAGGAGACTTAATCTATGTGGGAACTCTGCATATGGATTTTGGGTTTCCACTGTCATTTGTAGTCTTCTGCAAACAGGGTGCTTAGAATTGATAATAAATAGCAATCCAGCCTGTCTGACCACGAGGTGTAGAAGGGACCAGTTATCAGACATCAAAGAACTAAAAATCATATCAGTGGGTGCCCACCTTCCTGACAGGATCACTGAAGACAAACGTATGCATAAACAAATGTGGTGAAGAAAGCTGATGGTGCCCAGATGTCAAAAGATATAGCCTCTGGGGTCTTAAAGGCTTGAAGATAAACAAGCGGCCAACTAGCTCAGAAGCAACAAAGCCCACATGGAAGAAGCACACCAGCTTGTGTGACCACAAGCTGTCGAAGAGATCAGGTATCAAGCATCAAAGAACAAAAAATCATATCATTGTAAATGTGGGTGAGTGCAGAGTGGAGACTCAAAGCCCATCGGTAGGCAACTGGATACCTCCTTACTGAGGGTGGTGGGAGGATGAGCTAGTCAGGGTGCAAGGTAGCAACGATGAAACATATAACCTTCCTCTAGTTCTTAAATGCTTCCTCCCCCCCACTATCATGATCCCAATTCTACCTTACAAATCTGGCTAGACCAGAGGATGTACATTGTACAGATAGGAACTGGAAACACAGGGAATCCAGGATAGATGGCCCCTTCAGGACCAGTGGTGAGAGGGGCGATGCCTGGAGGGTGGAGGGAATGTGGGGTAGAAAGGGGGAACCGATTACAAGAATCTACGTATAGCCTCCTCCCTTGGGGATGGACAGCCGAGAAGAGGCCGGGGGAGATATTGGACAGGGTAACTTATGACAATAATAATTTATGAATTATGAAGGGTTCATGAGGGAGGGGGGAGGGAGGAGGGAGGAAAAAAATAAGCAGCCAATATTAAGGGCTCAAGTAGAAGGCAAATGTTGTGAGAATGATGATGGCAACAAATGTACATATATGCTTGACACAATGGATGTGTGTATGGATTGTAATAAGAATTGTATGAGCCCCCAATAAAATGAAAATAAAAAAATAAAAATAAATAAATAGCAGTCATCCTAGTGAATAGGAAAGGATATCTCATTGTAAATTTTTAATTTTCATTTTCCTCATTACCAACGATGTTAAGCATGTTTTCATGTACTTATGGGTCATATGTGTATCTGTGGAGAAATGTCTGTTCCTATTGGTTGGCCAGTTTTTAATTAGATGACCTTTAGTTTGTTTTTCTAAAAACCATTCAGCTTGGGCGAGTGAGCTTCGCGCCCTACGTGAAGCCTTTAGAAGCCGTTGATTTCAGACCCCAATCGTGCACAAATCTGACTGCAGAATCCGCTGCCTGCCAGGCAACATCTATCATCTGAGATGCAAAACAAGATGCAACCACACCGTTTGGATAAATGATGTGTTCCCACAGCCAGGAGGCGGGTCTATGCATGTGGTGCTGAGGCTTAAGCATCTCATCTAAGTTAGCCCTCACAGAGGCTCCAGTGGCACAGTGGTTACACATTGGGCTTCGATCCCCGCTAAGTCAGCAGTTCAAAACCACCCGCCGCTCCGAGGGAGAGAGACTCTACTCTCGTAAAGAGTTACAGCATCTTGGAGACTCAGGGCAGTTCGACTCTGTCCTAAAGGGTTACCACGAGTCGGCATCAACTCGATGGCAGTGAGTTTTTCAGTTTTTACAGAAGATCTCACATTGGAAGCCCATGGGGCAGTTGTATCCTGCCCTATAGGGAGGGTCGCTAGGAGTTGGTCTAAGTGGAGGAGAGAGAGAGAGGAGCGAGAGCGCTCTGAGTGAAAGGCAGCGGCGCTACATCAAAGGGCTTGGTGACTGGTACAGAGTTGGTTCTCAGAAGTGCTGGCTGTATACTGAACTACTTGTGAGGGGCCTCCGTGGAACTACCTTCTGTTGCCGTTGGCCAGTGGCTTGGTTTGGGCAGAAATGCTAGAAATATGAAGGTAAAACTACCTACTCTTGACCATTAAACTATACACTGAGAGACCCATTGCTCTCTGCTCAAAAAGTCTTAGGAAAAAAACCAGACCAGAGCCTCTCTTTATTTTCCTTGCTATTATTAAAATGAAATGCCTTATACTGCTAGAGTGCTTTGAGAATTTTTTTGCAAGCTCTTTTCCAGATATTACTCCATTGAGGGTTCACAACAGTCCTGAGAATTTGATGTTACCACACTCATTGTAAGATCAGAACGCGCATGTAGAACTGTGCACTTAAGAATCACTTGGGCATCTTGTTAAAAATGTAGGTTGGGATTCAATATTCCAAGGGTGGAAATGTGACTTCTCAGCAGGAGTGGAACCAGAATGAACAGGTTTGAAGTCCTGGCTTTCATTTGCAAACAACTGCCTCTAAACAGCCTTCACGACTACCAGAAAATCAAGAGAGATTATCCAATAATATTTCATTTTAATTTAAAGGAAGCCTTTATGCAAAGCCAAAAAGACAATCAGCACTAAATTGTCCTAAGAAATCTGGGACAGATGAGCTCATCCGAGGCACCAAAGCCTCTTGCACCCAGCTGTCTCTTGCTCAATGCGGTTTCCTCCCCTCCGAATCACTGGCTCTCAGTCAGACAGGAGGCAGCACCTGTGGGCTGTCCCTCACCATCCAGGGCTCCCTCCCACAAGGATGAGAAGCTCCAGCTTTGGGGTAGGCGGATGGCTGCCTGGAATAAAGCAGTCTTTCCCAGCCAGCAGGGTAGGCAGGTGTGGCCAGGGGGTGGCAGTGGGAGGGACATGTTTCTAGGGTGCGTCAGAAAGGGGTGTGACTCTCCCTCCCCGCTCCTCGCTCAAAACTCCAGGCAGGTGGTAGAAATGGTTCCACCTGGGCCTGAGAGACGGAGGCCACACCCTAGGAGGGGCAGCGCCAAGAATGGGGAACCTCCCGGACCAGCCTTGCACGGCTTCCATGCAGGATATGAAGGGAAAGAAATACACATACCAGAGTAACCAACCAATAAAAACCCAACATTGCAGCTGCAATTCTCAGGTGGATTCCCACCCCCTCCCACCTCCTGCACTTAACAATGGTCAATTTAAGGAGTCTTGGTGGCACAGCACTTAAGCACTTGGCTGTTGACCAAAAGATCAGCCCACCCAGCAATTCCACGGGAGACACAGCTGGCGGCCTGCTTCCACAAAGATCCCAGCCAAGCCAAGTCCCCAGGCCGTGCAGGCTGTCCCTCGGGGCGGCTCCATGAAATGTGGCCCCAAAGTTCTACACTTGTTCCAGGCTTACAAGCACCTTGCTTTAATTGAACCTCTGGGCTCTGCATGCATCATTACCAGATCTCAGTCATGCCAAAGGCAGGCAGTAAACTCCGTATTCTTGCGGTCTGGACATTGCAAAGCTCACTAATTGTTTTAGGAATTTTCTCCGTTAGCTAGCCAATCCAGTTTGATAGAATATTTCTGGGTTTTGGCTTTTTGTTTCGCTTTTTGCCAATAGCGCTGAGCACACTGATAGGGACATAAAAGGGACGATGGACAAGGAAACGATTTACAATAGCATTTGAAGCTCTCAATTTCACGAGATGTTAAACACGTCTGTAGAGGAGGCTTGCAGGCTGCATGGATGCTGAACAAGTTTCAGCGGAGCTCCCAGAGGAAAACAGACTAGGAAGAATGGCCTGGCTGGCAACTTCGAAAAACTAGCCCGTAACAACCCTACGGACCAAACCCACCAACCCAGGCCCACGGTGGCTTGACTCACAGCGCAGCCTGACGATGGCAGAGAGCCGGGCAGCGTTCCTTTCTGGTGTGCATCATGCTGGGAGCCGACCCTGCAGCCTCCTCCTTGGCGTCTTGTTCTCGGAGGGAAGCGCCGCCTACCTCAGCTGATTGGCAAATTGCTGAGGGGCTGCTCCACAGGTTAAATATGCAAATGCCAAGGGTCTAAGTACATAAAATGCCTTCATTTGTTAAAGGCCTCAGGATTTGGTTTTGTTTTTTTCACACTGATTCATCATGTCCCTTAGACTTATAAAACCATTTGCAATTTACAACGGGCTTTCATGCCTCCTCTCTTTACCTGATACAAGCAAGGAGCTAGGGACCGACACGGCGAGGAGGGACCTGCTCTCGGGCTCACTAATTTGAAACCCTGGGGGTGGCCCTTTGGGTTATTTCCCTGGCTTCCCTCCTATGAATACTAGTGCAGAACCTTCTTGCACCTGGGTCTTTGCCCCTTTGACTATCATTTCTGTGGGGGGGACTCCAGAGGGAGACTCCTGGTCAGGATGCCTGCAGACCAAAAGCTGCCGGTAGAGAGGCACTCATTAGTGCAATGAGGGAGGCCTGGAGGCAGAAGGGCAAGGAGGCAGGCCTGACCAGATGACTGCGGCCAGCTTTCACTTAGCTGAGAATGTAGGCCATGGATTTCTAACTTCAGAATGAAACCAGTATAAGTGGACAGCTCCCAGGGGGGCTGCCACTCTGACCCGGTTTGGGGGTAACACTTGAGCCCAAGTTAGCTGTCCAGGACAGTCAGCAGCTAGGTCCAGAAGCGTGAGGCTCTGTAAAGTTGATCCTAAGGCTCTAACGTTGATCCTAAGGCTCTGTGAAGTTGATCCTAAGGCTCCTGAGAAGTTGGAGCCACCCCCACCCCACCCAGAGTCTACCAGGCACCCAGTCTCAGACTCATCACCCTGGAACTGCCTTAAACAAGAGTCTCCAAAATGTACCCCGAAGGTTACTCACCGCCATCGTGACTCATGCAGTGTTTCCGAGACTGTAAATCTTTATGGGAGCAGGCACCACCTCTTTCTCCTGAGGAGTAGCTGATAGGTTTGACCCACCAACCTTGAGGTTAGCTGGTGGCTAATCATGGGATGTTGAGCAATCATGGGACTATGAATTGTAAGCTTGCAGTTCAAGCACACCAGCAGCTCCATGGGCGAACAATGAGGCGGAGATTTACAGCCTCAGAAATGCTAGTACAGGGTCACTAAGGGTCAGAATCAACTGGATGGTGGTGGGTTTGCGGTCGGTTTGGGCAGCTGAGACAGGTCACAGTGGGGAAGGACAAAGCACAAAGCGGATTTTCCCCGGTCTGACAAAGGTCCATCCTGCCTAGTTCCTGCCCATTGGCTACTAGTTCCTGGTCACTTCTACCCAACCTCAGCTGCTTCGTGTCCGCCGTAACTCCAAATCTAGCCCTACAAGTCGTGTGCCATTTGTAAGCAATTCCAGGGAGTTTTAAACGAATCCCCCCACAGGTTTTGTGTATCATCTATTTATCCTTCTGCATGATTCCCAGCAAAAAGAGAGAGCTGGCTCTAGAGTCAGAAAATCTGGAAGGAGGAAGACGAAAGGAAGGTTGAAAAAGGAGAAAAGAAGTGAATGTGCTGAGCGCCAGCACTGCATTGTGACCGTGTCTTGTATTTTGACTGATTTCAAGGCTCACGAGCATCCAATAGAAGTGGCAGAGTCAGTCCATTCACTAATGAGCACTGGACGCTGTGAGATATTCAATGTCCTGCCTAAAAAACATGCCTGTACAATAAATAAATACAACTTAAAATCCATGGATGTCTCTTGACCCCCCTGTCCAAGGATTTTTCCATGGTCCCAAGGTTGTGGTGAAAAATAAAGCTGATGGTGCAAAACCACGCAACAAAGGGTAAGAGAATGTGATGACGGCTGTAATCAGAGAGGATTTTTGAAACTGGAAATAGCTGCGATGCAGGAGCAAGTGGCCTCAACTTCCTCCTGCAGAGCTGCTGGTGGATTTGAACTGCCGACTTTGTGGTAAGCAGTCCAGTGCTAACCGATAGCACCACCAAGACTAAGGTGACCAGATTTAAAGCGGAACACCATTGACCGGTGGGGGGGGGGGGAATCTTGATTAAAAATTTGGTCTATATGGACCAAATAGACCGTTCCCTAGCTTGTCGTGTATTCTTTCAAAAAATCGGGACTGTCCCCCTAAAAGCGGGACATCTGGTCACCTTAACCAAGACTCCTATAGGTATATTATAGCATAGGAATGTGTATAATAGGAGCCTCGGTGGCGCAGTGTTTATGAGTTGGGCTGCTAGCCTCAAGGACAGCAGTTCAAAACCACCAGCTGCTCATCGGGGGAAAGATGAGGTGTTCTACTCCCAGAAAGAGCAGTGTTATAAACCTACAGTGGTAGTTTTACACTGTCCTCTTGGGTCGCTATAGATTGGAATGGACTCAACAGCACTAATGGAGCCCTGGTGGCACCGTGGTTACAGCACTCAACTGACTGAAAGGGGGTGGTCTGAACCCACAGCTTGCTGCACAGCAGAGGGTGTGCGGCTCTGTTTCTGTACAGATTTCTGTTCAGGCTGGAAAACCGTCTGTGCAGCTCTTCCCCGTCCTACAGGGCCTTTAGGAGTCAGAATTGCCATGAGCACAGAGATATGGGTTTGGGATCAAGCACCAAATAGTAGACCATACCGATGGACGGTACAGACACCTGCTATGTCCTCTCCAAATTCATTGTGAACCCTCATCAGTCAATATCATATTGACTATCACATTGATATGATACTGTGATATTGATTCACATTGATATATTATGATATGGACATACCATATTCATCAATGCTATTGACTAGGATAGGACTGAGCACAAAAAGTCTATAACGTGCTTAGCCCTATGTTAGACTCAGGGATACACACACAAGGGTGCTTCAAAATATTTGTGGGAAAATTCCATCGTCTTTTGTCTTGTTTTTTTTCCCCCTCTCATTAGGCACATATGTATTGTTTTCCTATGTGCCAGTGCCTGCCCTCAAAGAGCCAAATTTAAGGAGACCATTTATGAAGTCTTGGAACAAAGACAAGACAAAGACGCATCATCCAGATGAGGGGGACCATCAGCTTGAGACCACAGTGGTATCAGGATTCCATTAGATTTTAATTCAGTTTCCCCGCAGACCTTTTGCAGCACTCTTATAGAGTGTATAAGACATGGCCAAGTAAGTTCATTCCTCTCATGAGTTCAATCTAGCTTGTTAATCACAAGGTCAGCAGTTGGAAACCACCAGTGGCTGCAAGGGAGAAAGGAGAGGCCTTCTACTCCCATGCAGAGCTTACAGTCTGAGAAATCCACAGGGAGGGTTCGATCGTGTTCTACGGGGTTGCTATGAGTCAGAATGGATTCAAGGGCAGTGGGAGTTGGAGAAAGGAGTTCCTAGGTGGTGCAAACGATGAGCACACTTGGCTGCGGACTGAAAGATGGAAGGGTGGTGTCTGTCCCCAGGGGCCAAAGAAGAAAGGGCTGGCAACCTTCTAAAAAACTCAGCCACTGAAAACCCCAGGGTCGTGCAGTTCTAGGCTGACATATGTGGCTCACATGTTACACGGCAGGAGACCCTACTGCCACACACTCACTCACTGCCATCGAGTGGATGTCGACACATAGTGACCCCATAGGGTAGAACTGCCCTGTGAGCTTCCTGGACTGTACGTCTAGGAGAGTAGAAAGCCCCATTTTGTCAGTACAGAGCAGCTGGTGGTTTCAAACTGCTGACCTTGGGGATGGCAGCTGAACTTGTAACCACTACACCATCAGGGCTCCTAGATGATATGGTAGGTTTCATTTAAAAATGGAAAGAGTTGGAGAAGTGAGTCTGTGTGGACTGGCATGGTCAGAAGCAGGTCCATGGAAGGATAGGAATTGAGGCTGGGCCTGGTGGGCCCAGAAGACTTAGATGGGCCAACAGGAATTTGGGGGAGGTGGGGCTTTCCAGGGATGATAGCAATTAAGGCAAAAAAAAAAAAAAGCAGAAATGAGCATTTATTGCTCTGCTGGGGAAATCCAGTCTGGAGAGCCCATTTTTCATGACTGCAGTTCACACAACGAGGCCTGCGCACCAGCAGCAGCAGCTGCGAGGCCTGGACCATGCTTGTTCAGAATGCCTGCTCTTGGGCCCCACCTCCCACCTCCCACCTCCAGAAGCAGTTGCTCTGGGGGCAGGGGGGTGGAGGGGGGGCAGCATGTCCTCCGGTGATTCTGATCATTGCTCTAGTGAGAAGACACATTCCTTGGTATAAATAAGGTCACAATAGCTATTCCCCAAGTCACCTCTGGAGCACTGATTAAAGTGCTCGGCTGCTAGCTACAAGGTGAGATATTTGTACCCATCCGTCATTGTGCAGGAGAAAGATGGGGCAACTTGGGTCCACAGAGCCTTTCAGCCTTGAAAAGAAACCCCATGGGGCGGTTCTACGCAATGGCTGTGGGTTTGGGGCTCTTTGTTTAAGTAGACAGAATCCAGTCGTTGAATTCTTGACAGAACCTACATGATGAGACATTGATCTGCGCCAAACACGAAGGCATGTTTGGTGCCTTCAGTGTGTGCGCAGTGTGTGTGTGAAAGAGTATGGATGTGTGCATGTGAACATGTGTATGCACAGGCCAAATCAGGAACAGACCTGACCGATCTAGAAAAATAAGTGATTGAAGGAAGCAACCCAGGTGAGTGGCGGACGTGACAGCTTTACAAGACAAGGAATTCTCTGAGGGAAAGTAAGCGATGTCACTGTGGTTGCCCGGAAGTCAGAAAGAGCACTAGGAGTATAGATAGCAACTACTTCCTTTGAAACTTGGTCATCATTCAGCGATCATTTTGCAGCCAGCCCTCATATCCCCTTGCCCCAGAAATAAGATCTACACACTCTGGCTTTAAAATTAAAAAAAAAAATTTCCAGCTTCTGTGTTAAAGGACCTACAACAACTTCCTACTTTCGCCACTCCCCTCAGATAGAGACTGGGTTTTATTTTGATTTGTGTTGGCTCTGCAGCCACTCGTTAAGTAAACTAGGGCTCCACGTCTGGCCCAGCGTATTGGAGAAAAACAGAAAGAATCAAAGTCAAGTGTCAGGAGAGAAGGAGGGGGAGGTTCCCCTGGAAGTCTAAAAGTAGAGACCAGGGAGGGAATTTTTGGCTTGGGACTTTCTGTACCACATGAAATTATGAGAGTGACTTAATTGTTCCTGGGCATTCGAAACCTGAGAGAAACCACAATGGCTGGGTTACACCCAGACCGACGGGAGCAAGGGGTAGACAGGGTGGCTTCCTGCCAACAAAACCTGCCCAGCAAACGTGAGTGACTGCATTGTTACTGGTGTCAGACCCAGGCAGAGCCGGAGGACGACAGGTTCTACTTTTCTGCTCAGTTTCCCGGAGTAGCCGGGGTGACATGTTCCCGAGAGCTGCTGCTTGAGGATGGGCTCCCGAAGGCCCTGGTTCTAGTCATGTCTCTGTTGAGTTGCTATGGGTACTCAGGTAGTAAGGTAACTTTTCTCCATGCCTTGGTTTGAAGGAGCATTGGTGGCATAATGGGCTACGCACTGAGCTGCTAACCATAAGAGTAGCGGTTCAAATCCACCCCCTTCTCTTTAGGAGAGAGATGAGGCTGTTGGCACCCATAAAGATTTAAATCTTGGAAACCCAAAGGGACAGTTCAACTCCAGGGCCATGCACTTTGGGAGCCTCAGTTTCGTCCTAATCTAACTGAATGAGAATGGCAATGGAGCACCCTTGTGCCACAGGATGATGGAGGGAAGGTACCCGAAGGGGGCTACAAAGAATATCCTTTGGAAAGTTACGGTTGTTAGACTGTTGAGAGGTATCCCTGGATGCTCTTATTTTTATATTGTATGTTGTCTACCCAGCTCCCCTCTCTGCAGGGGTGGCAGTCATGAAGGCCAATCGCCTGGCCACAGAAACAGACCGCTGGCCCATACTGGACCAATTAGATTCTCATTCTAGTGGAAACACTCACACTGAATTGTGACTTGGAGACTCAGCCGGAGTGACTCAGGCTCCTACCCTCTCCCAGGGCAGGTTTCCGCTCCAGAGGACATTGTGTATTGTGTGGAGTTATTCTGGGTTCTCACAACTGGAGGGTGGGTGGGAGAGTGGGGCACCCTGACATCTAGTCGGGAGGAGCCAGGCATGCACAGGGCATCCCCCTACCCCCCTCATTGCCCCGCCCCCCACACACAAAGAAACAGCAGTTGAGAAACTGAGTTAGAGAAGCGATGACAATACAAAATGCCTCCAGGGGCAGGCAGCTAATAAACGGGGTGAATGAGGCTGTGAGAGGGCTGGGCTGACTGCAGGGAGGGGGATTCTGCAGGAATTAGAAATAAGAAAATGAGCACATTTAGATTGAGATCATTAATTCAATTTTGTTTGAGGCTTAACGTAAAAAATCTCAGTTACCTTCCAATTCATCCACGCGATCAGTATTATGTCTCCTGGTGAAAGCATCCCCCCCATTTGTAACTCAGACCTCCAGAACAGCAGAGCAAAAAGGACCATGCCCATGAGAAGCAAACATTTTTGCAGGTGGAGCACTAGGAGTTCATATGCTAGGTCAATTTAGAGCAGTGCTTCTTAATGCCGCGACCCTTGAATACAATTCCTCATGTTGTAGTGACCCCCCAACCATAACATTATTTTCATTGCTACTTCATAACTGTCATTTTGCTGCTGTTATGAATCGGGCAACCCCTGTGAAGGGGTCGCGACCCACAGGTTGAGAACCGCTGATTTAGAGCATGTACTAACACTTGCACATAAAATCAAGCTTTTCCATGGACAGGTAATCCACGTCCTATCCATTACTCGACATATTTTTGAGACACTTAAAAACACCAAGGGATGTTTTATGCCTTGATGGCATCAGGGGACCGAGATGGCTGGGTGGTTTGGTTTATGGTGATCCTGAGAAGGGACAAGGGAAGCAAGAGGAAAAGAAAGCAAGAAGGCATCCATCAACCCATTAGACCTCTACTGCTCAAAGAAAAAAAAAGGATGGGGTCGGGTGGAGAGCCCTAGTGGTGTAGTGGATTATGCATCGCGCTGTTAACCCCAAAGTCAGCAGCAATTCAAACCCACCAGCTGCTCCTCGGGAGAAAGATGAGACTGTTTGCTCCTGGAAATGCTTTGGGGGCAATTCTACTCTGCCCTGCAGGGCTCCTAAGAGTCACTACCGACTTGATGGCAACGGGCGGATAAGCCTCCCTCATCCACCCAAATAAAAAGAGGCTACAAGAAAATTCCTGGGCTACGATGCAACAACTTCTCACCATCTCAAGAATTCAGTGCATCCACGTTTATGGAAAATCTAACCTGCCACAGGGTTGTGGCATGCTTCGCTGAAGCCAACTCATTGTGGTCTGAGGTGTTGCCAAGGTACTTGACCCCCATAAAAGTCCTTGACAGAAGCGGGTGACGTTTTGTCCCTCTGCTTTGAAGTTTTCTTGATGGCACCCATTACAATAAGAACAGGATCAGCTCTGTAGACTGGAGGCCAAAATGCTAATTAGCTTATACCCATGCCTGCCAACAAAATGTGTGGCCTGCGCTTTCTCTTTCCGAGTGGTATAATGGAGAGAAGCGAGAAGGAGGAACGGCCAGAAGGCATGCGAAGAGCAAGACCAAAGGCTCACAGAGGCACTTTCACATCTGCCCTTCTTACTTTACTCTCGCCTTGCAATCACATACTGGATTTCATCACACAGCAGCCCAGCAGTGCTCCAGAGCTCTGAGGTATATTTTTGCTACAAGGGGCCTCTTCATTAGGCAGAGACGAAGGAGTCCCTGAGATCTGCAATTTGGTCATGACAGGAGGGGTTTCAAAAAGGTATGGGATGCAGGCAGAGACTCTTCGAAGTCACTCACACGGGCAAGGAATGCAAACTGTCTGACGTGCTATATGGCAGACACTATTTATATCACTTCCGTTCTACAGATGTGGAAACTGAGGCAGAGCTTATGAAACTTGCCTAAGGTGACTGCATAGCTAGTGAGTTTGGAGTCAGGATTCAAACCTGCCCAGTAGTCTAGCTCTAGACACGTGGGCTGCAGATTTTAGACATGCCCTCGTAGGAAATAAGGCTCACTGAGGGTTTTTAAGCACAGTACTGCATAATTAGAACTGGAGACTTAAGAGATGCATGTGGTCACCATAAATAGAATGAACGAGAGCGGAAGGAAGACGGTGACTGGCATGTAATGACTACCTCAGGTGTGCCAGGCCCTCCATAAACATTATCTGATGGTCCGATCGCATCACTCTGGGAGAGGCAGATACTGGGATTCCCACTTTACTCAGCCGGGCTCCGTAGCTGGCCCATTCTACTCTATGTCATGGGATCAGAATCTGAACCCAAGGGAAGCTAACAGTCAACGTATCCCACCACACTGTCCTGGAAATGCTGAAGGCAAGGAAACCAGGAGGGGAGTTTACCATTTTCAAGGTCAAACCATGAGAAATAAAGGAAAGGAAGGGCTGGGAGAGTCAATAACCAATGGACAAAGAAAGCAAGAGGGAGATTAAAGCAAATACGTAGTATATCATAGACATCAGATATATATATATATATATATATATATCACACGTACTATATTTGCTTCAATCAACCTCTTGATTTCTTGGTCCACTGGTTATCAAGCTTCCCAGTCATGTCTTCCCTTATTTCTCATGAGAAATGATCTCTCTCTCTAAAAAACCCAAATCACCTCCATTGAGACAATTCTGACTCCTGGCAACCCTACAGGACAGGGTAGAACTGACCCTGTGAGTGTCCTACACTACAATTCTTTGCAGGAGTAGAGAGCCTCATCTTGGGTAAATGTAGATAATTTGTGAGACTAGAAGAAATCAGGCAACCAAAAAGGAGAAAGACAGTCTTGTTTCACTTGCGTTTGGGGAAAGGGGTAGTGGAGGGAGCCTAACAGAGAGGTGACTGAGAACATTAACACTCATGGGGTGCTATTTGCCAGGCATTGTCCCCAGGGCTTTGCAGAGATACCAACCATTGACCTTAGTCTACTCTAACCCATGGCGAGCCTGTGTGTGTGTGTGTGTGTGTGTGTGTGTGTGTGTGTGTGTGTGTGTGTGTATGAGAACTACCATCCACAGGGTTTGGGGTGGGTGGTTTGGGGGGAAGCAGATCACGAAGGCTTTTGTTCATGGTGCTCTGAGGGGACTCACCCCTCTCATCTTTTGTTTAGCAGCCCCACATGTTAACCACTTGCATCTCTAGATGCCACTGAGAGATAAAGGCTATTATCTCCATTTAAAGATGAGGAAAGTAAGTACCCCAAATCACACAAGGAATACATCGCAGAGCTGAATTTGAGTCCAGATCTGATCAACTTCATGCGTTACAGGAACTGAACCTTTGAAGTTGTAGAAGCGATAAAAGGATGTATGACGGCATTGTGGTTGTATGCCTTTTAGTCAATTCCAACTCAAAGCAACCTTGTCTGAAAGAGGAGAACTGCCCCCTGGGGGTGTCCTAGGCTTGGATCTTTCAGGAAGGGGAATCGCCAAGTCTGTCCCCATGTACAGTGAGGCTGGTAGGCTTGACCCTCTGACCTTGTGGTTAGCTGACCAACGTTGACCAGACAACTCCCCACACAGCATGACGATGGACTAGAAATGTGTATATGGCTGGGTAACTCTAGAGAGGATGAATTAAGTATGGATGGCTAAATGTTACAAGGAAATAAATTCTGTAACTTATTTTGATTTCCAAAGAAAATGGATGATCTAAAATTCTTTAAAAATAAAAGAAACCAAATCATTTCTAATGTTAGCTGTTCAAGAGGGAACAAAGTCCCTGCGTAGACAGAGCGCTCAGGATCACTAGACAGATTTCAAAACACTGTCAGAATACACAGAAGCAGAAAGGCTGAAACGTAAGATCACTAACAGCCAACTTTTTTTTAGCTAGATATAGGTTTTTATTAGAAGACTTCATTTTTAGAACAATTTGTACAAAGATTTCCCACACATACCTCCAAGACATACATACAATTCACCTGGCCATTGACCTCTCTCTGACATACAATTCACCTGGCCATTGACCTCTCTCTGACATACAATTCACCTGGCCATGGACCTCTCTCTGACATACAATTCACCTGGCCATTGACCTCTCTCAGTAACCCACTACCACGGAGGCCATTCCCACAGTGAACCTAGTCAGGGTTTCCAAGGCTGTAAACCTTTCTGGTAACAGACCACCTCTCCTTTCTCTTGAGAAGGGCCTAGGGAGTTTGAACCCCTGACCTTCCAGTGAGTAGCCCAAGGCCCAAGGCCCACGGCCCCCAGAAGCATATTAGTACGGTACATTTGTTACAATTAATCAACCAATATGGATAACAATGATAAACTTAACTCCCTGGTTTATTCTGATTTCTTTAGTTTTAGTGTAATGACCTTTCTTCTGAGAGAGATCTTTCGACTCTAGGGTCTCTTCCTGGCCCCCTTTCTCGGGTCATCAAAGGCAAACCGAGAGGGCAGGCAGCTTTGTGTCACTTTCCCAAAGAAGGGAGCGTCGCGGTGACATTGCCACTCAATGCACAGTCTGGATAAATTGGACTTGAAAGACTTTTACTTTTGAAAAGTAAAATTAACGTTAAAACAAAAATAATCCAGCAAAGAAACAAACAAGAACCCCCAAGCATTTTTACAGACAAAATCCCAGGCCTTTTGTGGTTACACAATGCAGACCATTTCAAAGGAGTGTCAACTGTTTCCCAAGTTCAAAGTGCTTACCCAGCATTGGGTTAAGAAGGAAGTTGAGTTGACCCACCGTAAGCTAAAAGGGAATTGTCTTGCTTACCCGGCCATTTTTAAAACCTAAGTAGCTCATCAGAGAGAAAGTGAAATCGAATCAAATCCTGACCCAGATCTTATCGATTCTAAAAAGCACATTTATCTCCCTGCCCACCTCCCCACCCTGCATTTGAACATACCTGAAATGAGGATCTGTCTAACAACTGATGACAAGTCCTAATTTAGTTAGGGTGTTTTTTCCTTCTTAAAGGTAAAGTACATAGAACACGGTGCCGCTGAGAATCACTGGCGTCTGAGCTTTGGTGAAAGGTGGTCGCTTAGGAGCATGACACAGAGGGAGCCGATCTCAGCACGGCAAGGATGGAAGACGCTGCGGGGGGGACGCTATGCGGCTTTGTCTAGCGGTGGTGGCAGCAGCGGTGATGTGTGCTGGCTGTGAGGACCCACCTGCAGGGGAGAGGGCAGGCCTCAAGGTTTAGGGTGGCCGGTGCCCATGAGGAGAGAGAAAGCTCAGGAGGAGGGCAGGATTGGGAAAACCAGTTCTCCCAGACCAGGGGACTGGCTGCCCCATGAAACATCCTGAGGGGTGCCACTTTGTACTACCACTGAGGTCTGTTTGCAGGGCTCTGGGAGTCTGTGACCGGAACAAAAGCCCTTCTGTCCACCCATTGCGACTTCTCCTTCCCCGGGGGAATCGCCTGGTGCCCGGAGATGGGAAGCCTTGAAAATAGAATGAAACCAGGGTCCTGGTGATTCCTGAGGTTTGGGAGGGTGTCTGTCTTCGTCCTAGCCAATCCATGGACGGCAAGGGCTTCTTTCCAAGGACAAGAACCACTGTGGCCACGAGTCAGAACAAGGGGAGAAGGCTGACCCAGGAGAAGGGAGAATACCTATGTTTTCTAAAGTTCAATTGCTCGGCACCAACTAGACAAGTACATAGATCTCTATGGGCGATGAGGCAGACCATATGTCATGCAGGCTGTAACAACATCCACTTTCCTGTCCACGGCTCTGTCCTTGGTCAAATCAGGGAGCATCCTGTGTGCCATCAGAGAGAACACTTTGGTTGGTGGGTTTGTGTAAATGATAAAACAGTACAAAAAAAAAACACCCCCACAAAATTGAGGATACCACTTGGGGTGTCCCAGGGGCTGGGTAGGTTTTAGAGAGCACTCGGCAGTGCTGGAGGATCTGCCTTGGTATAAGGTGGTAAAGGAGGGGCACGCAGCATGTTGGCGATGCTGACAGAAACAGACATGGTTTCCTCTGGCTCAAGGTGAGCATGCTTCTCCCCAGAGCCCAGATGGGAGAGAGGGCTGCATCTTGCCCCAAGGGCTTCACCTGAAAAGTGGCACAGTCTTGCTTGAACAAATGACCCAGGCGGCATCCACTGTGTCCAGAGAATTACTGGGCATCAATGGGACCTTCAAGTCCAATAGATGCTAGCAGACTCCTAAAGACCTGAATTCTACCAGAGAGTAACCGAGAAGCAGCCAGAGGGTCCTAACTACAAGGATACTTCCCACTTACCAAATGTCTTCCTTTGTTACATTTCGACCTGGAAAAATCTCCACATGACCCGACAAGGGCCTTTATGGAAATGACTACAGCTTGCTTGAAGGCCTTAAATTCCCGTAGCTGACATCCTATGCTATCAGCCACTGGTTGAAATGATTCACATATTTCAACTGAACATTTCTAGAATTTGATAGTACAGTTGAGTAACCGGTAAGTGCTACTAAAATGTACATTTCCAACCACTTTGCTCACTTTCCTCCAGGAAGAGGGACTGGTGGTTATTTTAAAACTATTCATTTATAATAAAACGATTAAAAACAAAAAAAAACCCACCCAAAAAACAATTCACTTAGTCTAGCCTCCTCGGTTTTTCAAATTAAAGTTAATTAAATTCATGACATTACACCAGCCTCCTTAAACGAGACCAGGCTGAGGGTAGGGAGGGGTGTGGGCTTGCTCTGCATCCTGAGCTGGAAGCAGGGGCGGTACAGAGCATGGCTTGTGTGTTTGGCTGGTGATGGCGTCGGCGATGTTGCGTACTAAAGCACTCGGATGCTAACCAGAGTCTACCCGAGGGTCTGGTCTACCGAGAGACATCCTGGGGAAAAGGCCCCACCATCTATTCTGCAAAACCAGCCACTGGAAATCCTGTGAAGCACAGATCTACGGAGAGACACATGGGGTCACCAGGAATTGGGGTTGAGTTACCATTCTAGTAAAGTCATCTAGAAAGAAATATAACTTCCTGTGGTTCTCAATGACATTGTGGGTGCCTTTTTCACTGATTAGAGGGTTTTTAAAAAAAAATAGAATGGATAAACAGAAAATAGAAATATTCCAATAAGTATGATAATGTACATATTTTCTAACAGCATATCACTCTGGCCAAACCTACTAAAATTACTTCTTGAGCGTGTTCAAAGCAATAGCATCACTTGGGGGACACAAGTGCACCTGACCCAGGCCATGGTATTTTCAGTAAAAGCCGGATGGTGGATGTGGAAGACCGGAGAAGAATTGAGCATCTTTGAATTACGGTGTTGGCAAAGACTGTTGACTACTTCATGGACTGCCCTAAGCGGTAGTGACAATGTAACCATGTAGGCACGTCTTTGGACTTTCAATAGCTGGCCTCGATTTTGCCACCTCGCAGGTGAGGGACAAGAATTAACCTCCACCAGCCATTACTGGGAATCAAGATATGGAAACTTTTCAAAGGACAAAAGGCGACATTTGGAACTTCCAAAGTAATGGAAAATGTAAATTTCCTCTAGAGACCAACTGTAATCAAATTCAAAGGCTCAATTCCTCTTCTATTTGGGTACATTTTAAAAAACCATCAGGTGTTTAAGTGAGGAAAAACAAAAGCCCCAGACAACTTTATAGTTCTTTCAATACACAAACACTTCTCACTTCCTCTGGAACATTGCATGGTAGAATAGTTTGGTGGCCAGCCTGGGCCCACTTTTTCATTTAAAACCATGAGCTGTTGTTTTTAAAACTCAGAGCAACAGGTGATAATTGCTGATCTTTAAATGCGACTCTAAGACTTCTGGGGTAGATTTACATTTAAACATGATTTTATCACCCTCTTTTTGTCCATACGTCTTCCTCTTTTGGTAAAATAGGGATTTCTCGATATTATGCCGTTGTTGTTAGGTGCCAGTGGGTCGGCTATAAGTCGGAGGCAGCCTGCCCGCCCCTGCATGTCCTCCAATGGCCGTGACCCTGGGGCCCATCGCTGCAGACCCCGCGTCAATCTTTTGTAGCTGTGGTTTAACTGAGGCGGATGCAAGCGCAACATAAACCCTCCTTCCTCAATCTGGTGGAAAGAACACGGGAACGTGACTCAAAAGCATGGGTTCCAGTCCCGATCCGACCTTTTGTTGGCCACACAGCCACCATCTGCCCTCTTCAAGGAGAGGGTGACCTGGCTGCGCTCCCCAGACACACTCCCGGGCAAGGCTGGGATTCCCTGCCCAGCGGGCAAGGCTCGCAACGACAGAGACTCTCTTCCCTGGCCCTCCCCACCGCTTTGGGAACCCTCCGAGGAAAAAGGTGGTGAATCTGTGAGGACAGGTGGAAATGTGGGGCTTTCCCCTCGCTGAAGCCAGGGGCAGGGGCAGAAGGCAAAACCACACCAGGAGGAGAGGCTCCCACTTCCCTAGGAGCTTGGGGCTGGGTGGTGCCAGCGGGGGTGGTGCCAGCGGGGGTGGTGAGGGGCATATGCAGCTGCAGTGGTGGTGTGGTTCCTGATTTTAGAGCACACTGGATTCTGCAGCCAGGGGGCCAGGGGCCAGAGGGGTCCACTGGGAGGGAGAGGGAGGGAGAGAAAAGCCCTAGGGGTTAACTGGGCTGTTAAAAAGCCTTTTGCTCAAGCCAAGGATGCCAGGAGATGGGAGTGGAGCTGAACATCTTCTTGCACTTGGTAGGTGACCTCTACTTGGTCCTCGGCTACCTACCAGAGGCAGGGTGAATGGAAGAGTCTTAGGCTAAAGGAGGACTTGAGCCATTCTCAGATGCAAGCTATCAAGGCTTCGGGTAACCTTGGAAACCAAAACAACATTCAGCTGCCGACTGCCGACTCCCGGAGAAGGACCCACAGAGAGTGTCAAAACCTTCACATTTGCAATCTCTACGGAACCCCACATGTGTCGCGGTACTCGTCGCTCTCTCTGATTCATAGTGTGTGAAGTCTTACTAGTAATATTTCATCAAGACATGTCACAGAAGCATTACAGGATATGTAGAGATGCTTTGATTGACGCACAGAGGACATCTGGCCACTTGTGATCAAGCTGCTGAGCATGGCTTTCACCTGGAGCAAGCCCTAAGCCAGCTTCCCTCAGCAGTACCCAGTATGCAGCACCCGTGGGGTTAAAAGCATTAACGCATGTGAAATTAACAAACAGACCCCAAGCCACAAGAAATGAGAGGAAAAGGTGGTAAAGGGTTGTTTACATCCATATATTATTGAGGAAGCTAACGCTCTTATATGCTCTAAAAGAGCATTATGATCCCCCATTTGCAAATGAGGAAAACTAGCTCAGAGCGATTAAGTAATTTTGCACCCCGATCCTTAGGGTAGGATTAGGATTTGAGCGCCGGCACGCTATTGACAAGATCACAGTTGATTCATAAAGGAAATGATTCTCACGAACAAGGGGGAAGGAAAGGAACTAGAAGTGGATCTCAAGTCCAAGTGACAGAATCCGACCATTAATAACGCCCCTAACAAATACCATTCACCGAGTACTTCCCATTGACTTATCTAACAAATATGCACTGAGCACCTACCATGGGCGAGGCTCACTCCTGGAGGCACTCGGCCTGGGATCTGTCTTCCACGTCCAACAGGGGGAAACAAACTCATGGAGAGGGAGTGGGTTGGAATTCGGCGTGACCGGCTGGTAGCAGACTCGGGCCCACTCGGCTATCCCGCCGGCCGGAGCCCCTGGCCTCCACACCGCAGGCCCAAGTGGGCGCCACTCATCAGGGAAACCTTGCGAGCCAAGAGCTCTCGAAACAAACTCAAAAGAGCTGCAGGAAGCCTGCAAAGCGCATTCTGGGACCTCGGCAAAGCAGAGGAAGGGGTGGAGGGGTGGGGGTAGGGCAAAACAGCCCACCCCCCATTTCCCAAATGCAGGCTTGCTTCTACGTTCCGGGCATCACAGGACTCACATAGAAGCTGCCAGCTGCCCGGGACAGGGCAGGCTTACTTCCTGAATAACCATGGTTTGTGGATTCTCTCCTGAGATCTTTCCCAAAGCAAACCACAGCTATTCCCACTTCCCAGAACCCTCTGCTGATTGCTGCGTGAGGTCAAATCCCCATGGACAGGGCGGACTGGCATTTCAAACATGAAACACTGGAATGCAGATTAATAATTTACCAACGACGCTACACAAATATTGTTCATGGGAGGGGGGAGGAGAAGAAACAACTCGTTTTTAAATGAGAAGCCGCTCAGATTGTCAGTGCTTTAAAAGGGCAACTACAAATTACCTTCTCAGAAAGCAATAGTCATTCATGCCGATGGTTCATTTTTGTCGTCCCCCGCCCTCCCCCCACTTCCAAAGAATGTCTTTCTCTCAAGGGTTTTTGAGGGAGGGAGGGTGGAGGAGGGAGGAGGAAGGAGGAAAATGAGCTGATACCAAGGGCTCACGTAGAAAGAAAATGTTTTGAGAATGATGATGGCAACATATGTACAAATGTGCTTGACACAATGGATGGATGGACGGATTGTGATAAGAGTTGTAAGAGCCCCCAATAAAATGATTTATTAAAGAAAAAAATTAGTCATTCTCAGTTTTTATAGTCTGCTTCAGCACGAAGTTCACTTTATTCTCCATGTAGATTCCTGTACTCTCTGCCCAGATAAATTAATACATATTCCAGAGTCTGGAGCCTCAATCAATGAAAAACCACAGCAAATTCCTGAGCAGTAATAGATATTCCACGTGGCTTGAAAGGGTGGAAGGAGAATATTCTTAAGGTTAAGAATCAAAGTCCTGTAATGGAAGCTCTTAAAAATCAAGGAGCAATGGCTGCCCGAGGCATGGGATGTCCACAGCAAGGATCATTTAAGGTCAATGTGCCCCTCCCCCTCCTCTCCTTACCCTCCCTCCAGGTCAGTTCCCAACTCTGAGGGGCCGCAGAGTGGGCATTGGGTCAGTGGTGGTCATTTGGAACCACAGGGCAATGAAGAAAAAAAAGTCAGGCGAGTGTACAGAAGAGTTTCTCAAGAAAAACAAATATCTGCACATATTCCCAGAGAATGTGCCTGACCACCTACTGCCAAGCTTTGGCCTCATTCAACCCATCGGTGCACAGCCTAAGAAAGCAGCCGAAATTGGGTTAAGACAGCCTTTGGTAAGTGAAATAGAAAGGAAACCACCTTTTAAAATTCCTCCTTGATTCTACTTTGATTTACCATTGCATTCTGCATATCTGATGTGTATCTGCCCTATCTCTGATGGTATGCTGAAAAGCAGGGGTTGACAAACTGCAGCCCAAGATCAAATCTGGCTCACTGCTTGTCTTTGGGACACAGTCCACTCATGCAGTCACATCTCCTCTAGGGCTGACGTCAGGCTCCAGTGGCAGTCAAGCAGTTGTGCGGAGATGGAATAACACCTCCACCCCTACCCCCCAAAACCCCCAAAACAAACACCCCCTGCCATCGAGTTGCTTGTGATGAAATCAATTGGACAGAGTAGAACGACCGAAGGAGAGCCTTTTTCCTGTTAACTGCTGACCTTGCAGTTAGTAGTCCAGTTCACAAACCCACTGTGCCACCGGGGCTCCTCATGGCCTGCAAAGCCTCCAGTACTTCCTGTCTGCCCTTTACCAACAGCAATTTGCTGACCAGAGGTAGAAGGACGAACTGACAAACAAGGCCTCAGAGCAGTCTAACACAATCTCCAGCTGTGCTCACTCTTGGTGTAGAAGCATTCTGGGGAGGCTGAAATATCTGGGAGATGTCAGCCCTTTTAACTCACAGTTTCTTTTCAACCCCCCATCTGCAATCAGAAGAAGAGCACTGATGTGTACAATTAGAGTTCAGCAGTGACTCAGGAGAGGATCCTCAGAACCAGGTGATGGCTTCGATTTGAGGAGGAGCTAGGGGAGGTGGAACAAGCTATACAAATGGCCAAGAAGATGGGGCAGATTCCCTTTTCTGTTGATAGCAATCAATTTCTCAATGCTGGTCCCAAGTTCTTTTCTTTTTTTAAAACAGTTTTACTGGTACTTCATCCACATAGTTCAATTCATAGTTGAATCATCTCAAGAAGAGTTGTACAATCATTACCACAATCAATGTTTGAACATTTTCTTCTTGTACTCATTGCTATTAGTATAATGTTTAAAACTGTGGCATAAATACACATAACAAAACATTCTCCAAATCGACAAGTTCTCCATGTATGATTCAGGGCCACTCATTATATGGTTTGTGTCATACCACTATTATTGACATCCTTTTCCAAATTATTCTACCACAGTAACATAAATTCAATGTCCCCTGAGCAAAAACTCTTCCTCCTTTACCCATGGTCAACTTGGTTTCTTTCTTTCTTTTTTTAAATTGGAACTTCAAATTATTTATTAATGGGAAACTATGTAAATATATAAGCCCCTCAGCTCCCCGTCTCTCAAAAAGAAAGTGAGAGAAAAGTTGAGGTTGAGCTGGAAAGAAATTTGCATCCTGAACTACAATACCTCATAGATCCTCCACTCTGAGTTTTACTTAAGTCAACAATTTAGTGACCCATCTGTGCCGAGAAAAAATAATAATTAAGTCTTGCTAGATTTGTGCCTGCTACCCATTTTCACCTTGCTAAGAATTCTTCTAAGCATCAATTATTTTAGTAATTATGTTGATAATTTTCTCTTTTCCAGATGCTAGGTCAGGTCTAAAATTCTATAAATTCATGGTTGATTTTACTACTTGTAGCCCTATATCATTATTGAAAAGCAGGGGTGGTGTTCTGAAGAGATAAAGGGAAACAGAAAATACATTAAATCTAGGAGAAAGTAGAGGTCATTCAGTAGAACAAAAACCAAGAGCTCTTAGCCTAGAATCTAGGCCCTTGGGAAAGCCTGACCTGTAACTATGAATTACATTTAAAACTAAAAAGTATCCTGGACTTTTGGAGGTCTTCAGCTTTTATGTTCCTTTACTCTTTTTGAGCCCACAAGCAAACACGTGCATGGAAGTCGGCATAGTTTCCATTTTGATGCCCTATGAGGGTCACACTCAGCAGCCATGCGCTGGGAGAAAGACGAGTGGACGGCTCGGCATGGACACACACAGAAGCCCTGCATAGGGTTGTTAAGAGTCAGCATCGACTGGGTGGCAGCGTTTGGGGCTAACACTAAGGTCTACATAACTGTTATTTCTCTCATGAAGCAAAAGCGTAGGATAGGATTACCATGTCCAAGAAGGCGGTTAACTTAATGGGAATGAATTCTGGGCTCTTCTACAGGTTGTACAGACACATTTTAAAATGGCGATAATTTGAAAATGTGTTGCACAGTTGTCCTGGGGTAGTGGAAGGCCTGCTTAAGACTGACAGCCTTGACAACCCACAGGGTCAGTTCTACTGGGTCCTAAAGCGTTTCTGCGACTCAGAATTGACCCCAAGGAAGTGCGTTTGATTAGAATTGCCATCAGGTCAGTTCTGACGGATGGCAGCCCCATGTGTGTCAAGTAGGACAGTGCTCCACGGATTGTCAATGGCTGCTTTTTCCAAAGTAGTTCATTAGCATTTCTTCCAAGAAGCTGCTGGTCAATTCAATCCCCCAGCCTTTTGGTTAACAGCCAAGCCTATGAACCGTTTACATCACACCCAAGGAACGTCACAAACACTTGGAAAATGTCACTTCTCAAAATCAGAAGTAAACACATCATTTAGGAATGACAGCCCCTGCAGGTAGACAGGAATAAGTGTGCACACTGAACCAGGACTTCCACAGCCTGGTTCTGATGGGGAAGGCAGGTGAGGCCCATCCTTGTTAAGCGATAGCATCAATTTCCTGTGGTGGCAGTCTAGTGGCAGATAGTGCGACTTGTCTTATTTCTTGCCCAAGAAATTCACAGCAGCATTGCCATATGAGGAAGTCACAGGAACTAAATCTCCCCATCACCTAGGGCACACCTGGATACTACCACTGAACGAAGGCGATTTCGGGAATTAACTTGGTTGGCATATTCTATTGGCTGCAACCAATTTGCTTGTCAAGACTGGGCTATTAACCAAGTGCTTCCCATTACGGAGCTGAACCTAACACCACTCTCCTTCCCGCCCCCCGGAGTCCTTAACCAGCAGGAAGGAGTTGAGCAGGGCAGAGAAATTCTTTGCTTTCCATGCAAACTTGGTGGTCTTTCTTTTTGGATTGGCCCTACACGGTCATCTTGGTAAACATACCCTAAGTACAAGCCTCTGGGAAATGTCACGTTCCTCTTCAATCCTGAAATCGTTTATCCCAACTCCATAACTTGCTTTTTCTTCTTCAACTATCCCGCTTCATTGCTAAATACTTGATAATCTCCACTTACCAAGCTTGCACCCCCTGGAGTCCCCTGTCACACACACTGCACCTCTTTTTCTCGTTGGCGCCCTAAGCAAACCCATGTCCCCTTCCTGCAATGCCTACTCCTTTCCTGCCTCTGTTTAGGTTACTGACCCCACTCTTCACCCCTCTTGATCCCTACACTGTTCAAAGCTGCACGCTGAACCACAGGGTGAATAGGCCTAGGCTTCAACCACGAATCTAAGTAAATACTTTGAAAACAGCATATAATCTCATAGGAAAAAGAGACATTTTCTTCTTTTGAAACTTCCTGGAGAAATGCCCAGGTAAGAGGGAAATGTGTGAAAGCTAAGTAAGTGTCTTCTTTGTTGAATAGACTCATTACCTTCATCGGTTCATATTGTGGTCGAGTAGGCAACAAGTGATAAATGTCTTGTCCTCTGAAATTTGGGCTTATAGGCAGTTACATTGTTCCATTACTTGGAATTCTCCCCCAATAATTGCAAGATGTTATCTTTCTTATTTTCATAACTCTCCACAGTCTTTGTCGAGCATGCAAATGGATAAAACCTTTCTGGAGGCCACTTACGGAGATCCACTCCAAGAAGGACAAGTGTTCCTGACGCCCAGCGTCTACTTGCCTGGAAATTGTAGCAGCAGTGTGGAACAAAAATGGAAATCATCTAAGTGTTCCCCAATATGGGTTTCTCTGGGTAGCAGGGACTAGCAGCAACGAATGGGGAAAAAAGGGTGGGTTGGCAGTGCTACCCCAAGGGGCGACAGGAGATGTGTGTTGCTCAGTTGGTGAAAGGACACCTTCATTCTATTCACCAGGCCACAAGCAAATGACCACCCTATGACTGGACTGCACTCTATGGGGATTTTCTCGACATTTTTCGCCTCCCAAAAGCACATGCACAAACAGAAAACGCTACACAAGCCACAACTCATTACGGAGTTGCCTATTCCTGCAACAGCCTCTAGATCCTCTTTTTCTATTGGCTGGTCGTTCATTCATTTAGTTAATTAATTATGTCAACAAAGGGAGTGCCCACTCAAGGCCAGGCATTGCAACATGCTCCCGGGACAAAGCGGCCAACAAGACAAGCATTTCTGCCTCCGCAGAGCTCGCACACGGAGTAGCGTTATAAAACCAAGGTGGACGTTGTGGCCAAGGGGAACTCAGCATTTCCTCATTTCCTGTGATATCATTTTGCTTATTCTGATGAGGGCCAGTTTAATTTCAAATTAGTATAGGTAATCAATGCCTCCTAGCCAATCAACGTCAACAGAATGCCTTGCTTTTCAAAACATGACTGCTTTTGATGCCCTCAGAGACAAGCAAGCCAGGAAAATGCTACCGAATGGCATCACTTTCCACTATAGTGACAGTGCTCTCCCCACCTCCCTTTGGTGCCAAAGAGGCAGAGATGGCTACAGGCCCAAAGTAGAATCAGATGGTAGCAATAAAACTGCCACCAACTTCATCCAAGTCCCCTCCAAAACCTATTTAGTCTCCATAAGATGATCACACAGAAACTACTTGGCAATTTCACTTGCAACCAATTGGATTGTCACATCGCCAGGTTTTCTGGGACAGCTTAGCATGGTCAAAAATAGGAGCGGATCAGAGGAAAACCTGCCAACTTTTTAACATCAACTACTGGAAAATTGACTTTATCGGATTGACATACAAGTCTCCACCATTTTGCTCCATCCACCCACATGGGCCATTTGGGGGTGACCTATTCGGAAACTGGAGGAGCTCTGCTAAGCAGTCAAAGGGAGTTTATTACAACACACAACTCAGAGCAACCCTATAAGGTCAGGTATAACCCAGTCCTCTGAGTTTCCGAGACTGATGCATTACAGGAGTAGAAAGGCCCGTCTTCCTCCCATGGAGTGGCTGGTAGTTTCAAACCTCTGACTTTGTGGTTAGGAACCCAAGGAGTAACCACTGTGCCTCAAGTCTCCTGGCAACACACACACATACACAACCACACGCATACACAACCACATGCACCTCCCAGCCTCTCCTTGCTGAGAATCCTGCTGATTTTAACAGGTTTATTTGTATCAAGATTTAGGGGAGCCTTCAATAATATCTTTATAAGAAAAACATAATGCGAATCACAAAGGTTTTTCACATTAAAAAAAAAGGTCTTTCACACACCACAGGGGGTCCAACGATGAAAGCAAAGAGCATTCACATGGGGAATTTCATTTAGTCAGCTCTTGTGCCGATCGCTAATGGTTTTATACTTGTATTGTTTTTAAGGGGAATTTAAGTTAAAACTAAAGAAAAATGGACAGGGCGTGGCACAGCTTGACAGTTCTATGTACCACTCTTGGCGTGCACTAAAAAGGTGGACTGTCATCAGAGCTTGTCAAAATGACTTGAAGCCACGTCACTGGTTAGCAGGAGCGCTGCAGGATGAGGCAATGCCCTGCCAAGGGCCAGCAGAGTGCAAGATTTTAGGGATTTTGAGAGAAACAAGTGATGACTCAGTGGCCACCTCAGGAAACATGTCTTTCGCATCAACAAATCTGTGCTGGTCCTGTCTCAGGGCTGCTTTACACCACTGTCCCAGGCTCAAGACACATGCTAGCCGGGGCTGGGGAAGTAGAAGGGTCCTTGCTCCCTGAACTCTTTGAAGGCCTGCGTACATGTGCTTAGCTACTTGGAGGCTAGAATGGGCTTGCATTAAAGTTACGCTATGCCTTGTCTTTGGATTCTCTAGAAAAGTAACATCAATGAGATGTAGAAAGAGGAACAGAGATTTTCTTCAAGGAAATGGCTCATTCCATTAGATCAGGTGGCAGAGCTGGCTCAAGGGATTGTGGGAGCCTGGCAAATCCAAAATCTGCAAGTCAGGCAGCAAGCTGAAGACTTCTGTAGGCTTACACCCCAGGATCCGTGGGTCAAGAGGCAAGAAGAGTGCAGCTCAATTGCCGCTACAATATCTGTTCATGTTGTGGAGGTAGGTCACACCCCCGATGAAATGCCTCTTCCCGCTGGCTGATTGATCAGATCCATCTGTCTGGAAAGTGATTACATCATATGATGGAAAAACAACCAGGCCCCAAAGAAAGATCACTAAACTTGTTGCCAGCAAGCTCCTTCCAACTCACAGCGCCTCTACTGGATAGAGTAGAATTGCTTCCATGAGGGTTTGCAAGGCTGTGACTCCTTATGGAAGCCAATGGTCGCACGCACCTTTCTCCCAGGGAACAGTTGGTGGGCTCCAGCACTGACCTTTCAATTCACAGCCAAGCTCTGTGTCACCAGGGCTCCTCGAGACCCATCCAGTGTCTGCCCAACCACTGAGAACGATACCCCAGCCACGTTGCCCCATAAATGCACCCTCACACACAGTGCCCCAGGGAAAAAAGGCCATCACCAAGTGGTCTGAGTATTTGTTACCCCAGCCAGCCGAAGCAGACACGATGCAATTAAATCCAAGAAAGCTAAAAGGCTTCCACCGAGAATGGTGGGAAAGGACCTAGATCATTAGAAACCATAGGTGGCCCTAATTTAGGTGGTGGAATATAGACTCTTCTGGTGATGAACCTCCCAGCTGTGTGAGGTGGGGACCTTTCAAGCCCCACATAAGGACAGTCCTGCAGCGCATTCCCTTCCCAACGACACATACACAGTATAAGTGCCAAAGACAAAAGGGAAAGTGAGAATGTTTGCGTGAATTGAAAAATATACACCTAATGTTTACCTTCGTCTTTTTTAATTCTAGGTCTCAAAATGCTCTGATATCTTTTATTTTTAAAGCTATGTATTTTTAATAGAATTTGAATTTGGGACAGTTGCTGGACCATCTGGAAACGAATCTGGTACCTGCAGTAATTCATACAGCACACCCCAAGAACCACTAGCTTTTTGTGTTTTTAAAAAAAAATCATTTTATTAGGGGCTCATACAACTCTTATCACAATCCATACATACATCTGTCATGTCAAGCACATTTGTACATTCATTGCCCTCATCATTCTCAAAACATTTGCTCTCCACCTGAACCCCTGCCATCAGCTCCTCATTTTCCCCCTCCCTCCCCGCTCCTCCCTCCCTCATGAACCCTTCAAAATTTATAAATGATTATTTTGTCATATCTTACACTGTCCGACGTCTCCCTTCACCCACTTTTCTGTTGTCCATCCCCCAGGGAGAAGGTTATATGTAGACCCTTGTAATCGGTACCCCTTTCTACCCAACTTTCCCTCCACCCTCCCGGTACCGCCACTCTCACCACTCATCCTGAAGGGATCATCTGCCCTGGATTCCCTGGATTTCCAGTTCCTATCTGTACCAGTGTACATCCTCCATTCTAGCCAGATTTGTAAGGTAGAATTGGGATCATGATAGTGGTGGGAGGAAGCATTTAGGAACTAGAGGAAAGTTATATGTTTCATCGTTGCTATACTGTACCCTTACTGGCTCCTCTCCTTCCTGTGACCCTCTGTAAGGGGATGTCCAATTGCTTTGGGTCTCCACTCCGCAGCCCCCTCATTCACAATGATATGATTTTTTGTTCTGATGATGCCTGATACCTGATCCCTTCGACACCTCGTGATCGCACAGGCTAGTGTGCTTCTTCCGTGTGGGCTTTGTTGCTTCTGAGCTAGATGGTTGCTTGTTTACCTTCAAGCTTTTAAGACCCCAGACACTATATTTTTTTATAGCCAGGCACCGTCAGCTTCCTTCGAACCACTAGGTCTTTATGCCAATCTATGATTCCACATGGCACAGCACTGGGCATCATGTTGTTCCATTGTGTGCATAGGGCACTGAGAGTTGGAACTGACTTGAGGACACCTCACCACGATACTGTAGGACCCTGGTGGCAGAGTGGCTACACATTGGGCTGTGATTCTCGGCATCAGCAATTCTCACCACCAGATGCTCTGAGGGAGAAAGACTGACCTTTCTACTTCTCTTAATAACTAGTCCCAGAAACTCACGTGGGCAGTTCTAGCCTGTCTGCTAGGGCAGCTATGAGTTAGCATCAACTCAATGGCAATGGCAATGAGTTGTGTTTAACAACAATACTGCCACCAAATCAGGCTCATAGTGATCAGGATCACAGTGATCAGGCTCATGGTGACCCTGCAAGATGGAGTTGCACTCTCCCTGTGGGTTTCTGAACGATGACGCTTTCGACTTCTGTAAAGAATTACAGTCTCAGAAGCCCACCGGGGCAGGTCGACCCATCCTATAGCGTGGCAGTGGGAGTAACAATACTCACAGAGTATTCCCTGACTGTGATGAAACCATCCATAGTTTCCAAAACAGTTGCAGATCCTTTCGCTCATTTGCTCTTGACAACCAGTCTATAAGGCGACCGTGCTACAGATGTGAAAGCCGACAAGACTGCTTTAGAAGCCAGGACTCAAGCCAGCACTCCATGTTCCAAGTCTCCACAGAAAAGTTTACAAGTACAGCCAAACGAGGGTGCTGCAAGTGTGAAAATCAGACACACAAAGTGAAGAAGCCAACTTTGTTCAGAGAAGGAGTGTCTTATCAGTAACGACCCAGAGTGCACGTGACGGTGACTCTTCAGAACCCGAACGAACATGCTTCCACTATAATTCTCATAAGGTACAGCTTTATCCTGCTCTAAAATGTCACAGTTGGCAGGAAAAGAGAGCCTGCGCCTATCGTAGCAGATGTAAAAGAACATTCAAACGACCATAGTTAAAAATGTTTTGCTCATAAAGTTCTTCTGGGACAAGGTAAAAACCCAAGCTTAGAAACATCCTCACTGAAGTATTAAAGCAAATCACTTAAACACACTCCCTCGGTTTTTCCATCAACAATGTGGCTAATGCAGTTAAATTGAGCTCATTTTCTCTCTCCCTCCTACTCAACTGAGCAATGTCACCCAAGAGTGTAAATTAATCAGGCTAAATCCTCCTGAAGGAAGGAAACCCAGAGGTATTTGCAGATTCAGCTACTAGCAACTCAAGTGGCCCGGTGGTGGCAATGGCATCGTGAGTCGATGCGAGTGGGATTTTCTTCATGTTTGATAAAACAAATAGATGGCTTAGGAATTCCATAGGCTCTTCTCTTTACAACCACATCTCTATTTTTAACTACACAAGAATTTGTTGTGATAGCCACTTCGACGAGGTCAGGGTTGACATTTTCTTTTTGAAGCCAAGAATAGAAATGAGCTCCATGAATTCCTGACTTGTAGATCGGGGCCTGACTAGCGCTCTCTTTTGTCCAATCTACTGGCCAATGAGGAATGGACTTCTTCACGAACCCATTAAGCCAAAGGCGCTGCTGACCTGTGAAGGGAGAAACACAGAGAACATGGGGGTCTTCTGTGCTTCTGCAACACAACGCTCCCTAAGTTCTCTCCATCGAGGGCTGTCCAGCACCCCCACCACGAAGCAAGTCCTGGGAGTCTGGAGGGTGTGGGAGCTGGTGACCATGCCCACAGCCTCCTTACGGAAAAGACAGAAAGGAGAGCTCCCTCCCTCTCTAGCCTGGCACCACTTCCCACTGGTCCCTAAAAACCCTTGTGGCTAAGAATGTTGGTTGCTATGGAGGAAACAGCATGAGCGCCACGGCCAAGCGTGAAGTGACAAAAATCTCATAAACAGTTCTTACACGGATACAAAAACTTAAGGATCCCACTCAAGAAAGAAAGCATCAGTGGCATTTTCTGCCTCTTCAATAGACAGGAATTACACTCTTCAGCGTCTTCCTCTCCAGTGACTGTGGTGACGGCGGTGAAGTCACTGTGCACGGATGCAGGTTTTCTGAGTAATACGAGACTTTCCCCCAAGGGCTCTGGTTCTCTAACTTGATTCAACCGACCTGGACGATCCTTTTGTATTCTGCTTCCCAGATGGAGCCAGAGAATCCCTGGAACTTGGTTCCTTGAGGTGGGAAACCCTTGACGCGGGATGCTGTGTATTACAGTGTACACGGCCAGTTACACAGGCTTCCAGTGACGGCTTTTCAAGCCAAAGTCCCTTCCAACAGACACCTCCGGCAACTTCCACTCCTTAAACTCCCTTCTCCGAGTGCGCTTAGTTTTTATTTGTTTGTTGTTTTCTCTCCTAACATTGCTATTTGCTGATCACTTAACGTCTCTTTCCTATACCCACTTCCAGTTTCTTTCTGCTGACCATTCTCCACTGATGGAAGTTGCAATGTGACCACGAGCAACATACAAATGCGTATACTAGAATTCATGTAGATGCAAGTTAGAGTCGGATGGGAATAAATATACTTCGGGTCGCAAAGCGGTCATCATTGTATTCTTCAGAGCTTCAAACATGACCCCCAGGAAATCCAGAGGTGAGCCTCAGAGCAGTAGACTTGCGAATGGACGGACAGCTGGATCATGCACGGTGTGTTCGTCTAACCATGCAAGAGGAGTTCCTTTGGTCATGGATGTTTAAGTAATCGAAGGGCTTCTCTGTTAAAAGAACTTTAATCTAGCCAAGATTTAAATTAAGAAAGTAAAAGCTTTTCTGTAAAATCTTGCTTCAATGAGTTTCAATTTCCATGGAATGCTGCATTTTTATCACCTATACTCTAGATCTTCTAATTTCCATATAACACTGAAGGGAGGTGGATAACGGCCAGGACAGGACAAGGTCAGACTCAGGGTGGACATTCTCTGACCTCACTCCCTGTGTTTTTATCTTGTCTAGAATCAGACAACAGGCAGGCTCATATTTGGAATCATCTTTGCAAATAATTGCTTTTCTGAGGTGGCTCCTCCTACTTGTTAGTTCTTCCTCTTCTTCTAATTTCTCTGGTCATTGGAACATAAAATTATGGCTGAACTCATAATGTCTGATTGATATTTTGGAATAGTCAGTAAGGAGGTATTTTGGGAAACCCTTAAAAGAGCACATTTCGTTTCAATAAATGCAAACAGCAATAAAAAGTAGGCAGTGAATAAGCAAGTGGGGAGGGGAGACAAATCTATGGGAACTCGCCTTTCCTATTTTCATGCTGAAGGGTACAGCCATAGCTTGCACAGTATTTTAAAGTAATGTGCTTGGGGTTTGGGGAGGGGGGAATTTGAAAATGCCCAGCACACATACATGTACGGTTAAAGCCAGAGGAGCCAGGATCCCACGGGACTATGTCATCTTTCTGGGTCATGTAAGTACCCCCACCTGTCACATGGCGCAGTCACCACTTTTTTATTCCAATTTAGTGGGAAATATTTGTAATCTTCCTTCTCCACCATCCATGGGTTCCAGCTTTCATGAGTTTTACTGTACAGTGAACCCTCGTTTATCGCGGTTAATCGGTTCTAGACCCTACCGTGATAAATGAAATTCCGCGAAGTAGGATTCCTTATTTGTAAATCAAATATTTTCGTAGTTAGAGCATAGAGGACATGAATAAACACCCTTTAGTCACCATTACACTCGTATTACCCAATTTATTAAACGAAAAAGGGAAAATACAGTAAAACATTTTGGACGTTACAATGATCATTTATTATTTATTATATTATTTATGGCATCAAGCGTGTACAGTATGAGCCAATCAGTGGCAGTAATGACAGAGCATGCGCTGTTACGCAAAAACCGCGATAGAGTGAAGCCGCAGAAGTCGAAGCGCGAAGTGGTGAGGGTTTACTGTACATCATTATTTGGGGGTTTGCAGAAATACAGAGTTCCTATATCTCACCCCCACCCCGTTTGCTCCCTCTTAATAACATCTTGCATTCCTATGATACATTTATTACAATTGATGAACCAAGATGGACAGATTGTTATTAACAAAAAAGCCCAAAGTTTAAAGAGCCTTGGCTAATCAGGCAGACGGAGGAGCCCCTTCTCCCTGAGGAGGGGATTTCATAAGCTACAATTCCTAACAGCTTGCAAGCTGGGTCCCTGCGGCAATCAGGAGCAGTCCCAAGGCAGGTTGTCTGCTCAGGATGGCAGCTGAAGTATATTTAAGTTGGGAAAAACCACTAAGCAGGGTGCTGACCATTGCAAAAGAGAAGTAGCATTAAAAAAGCAAAGGTAAACAGAGCTAGGTTTGGATTCTCAGTACACACTTGTTATTTAGCCTCTCTGGCTCAGCTTTCTCTTCTGAAAAAAATGAAGATATCAGATCACCTTCAGTGGGTGAATGTGAGATTTAAGGAGATAACCCATCCAGAGCCCAAGGGCTCTCCTGAAACTGTGAATCCCCATCCTTTCCCCTGCAATCCAGCCTCAAGAAACCACCTTACATTTGAACTCAAGAGACTCGAGTTTATAGCTGAACCACATAGTGATCTTGGGCAAAGAGCTCATCCATTCGGATTCTCGGTGTTCTCAACCGAAAAAGGACAAGCGTGGTCTGTTGTCTCCAAAGTCTCTTTTCAAACTCAAAGTTGCTAAAATAAGATGGCATTTTTGTTTTTGTTCTTTGTGCCATCCTCATCCAGTGTTTTTAATTGAATTTTTATTAACCTCATAGAAAAAAAAAGCAAAATCTCCCCCCGCCCCCAAAACCATCTATTAGAGTTGTTTATCCCTTAAACATGGGACAGAGTCTACCAGCAGAGTCATTGTGACATCTAAATTCACTTATGGATAAAGAATCAAAGAACCCAAATAAAATATCAGTCCCAGGCATTCCAAGTCAGTTCTTTTTCTCCCTTCTGTAAACCTATCAGTCGTAGTCAATGGGGTTTTGGTCTCCTAGGGTTGTGTTTTGTTTTGTTCTTCTTCTTGCAATTGTCTTATCTTTTAAGCAGAAAATCAACATTCAAAAGAAAAGGACACCCGCTGATCTCATGGCAGCAAAGTAGAAGGTGAACTATGAAGATGAAGAAAGTAATTTATTTTCTTGGGTCCAGAGAATATTTCCTTGTCCATAAAACTCTAGATGGACCAGAGTGGGTCTGAACCCAAGTTGATTAAACATTAGCTCTGGCTTTTATCCTGTTACCAGATAATAGGATGGCTCAACTGCTTTTTGTAAACGTTGTCATAAAAATCACATGCAATACAGGATAAAGGAGAGAGAAATTCAAAGAGAGCCCTAGGAGCAATGACTTTTAGCCTGTGGGTGTGAAGAGTGGATTCCATACGGACCAGATACCAGACTCTTCAAGGCTTGTGTGTGTGTCTTAATCATGGCTTCGTTAAGTTCGAGGCTACATTCGACATCACTTTAAAGGTTCCAAACTATTTCCCATAATTAACTTCTACGAGTACCTGATTCCTGAAGTCATTCTTTGTTTTTATTGAGATTATAAGTAAAGGCCTGACTCCCACACTTCTGAATCTTTCCTTCTGCTAAATACAAAGTAAGCAATACCCCAAAACTTGGTTAAAACATCTCTCCGCTTCTTCTTTTAATTGGATAGTAATATGCATTCCTGAAAATGTTCTGGTGGTACAGCACTTAAGGGAGAAATTAACACTAGATTCTATGCAACGCTAATCAATTAAAGTTCGAAAGCTCTGGGGTGGTTTTTTGGGTGATTGTTCCTAAATTTGATCTGTGAGTCAATGAATGTAAACTGCCAAAAGGCTCCCTTAAAAGGAAAGACCAGGAGGAAAGTCTTGCCTAAACAAACATAACCACCGAGTCAACTCCCAGTGACCCAACATAGGGTTTACAAGACCGTAAATCTTTATGAGAGTAGATAGCCTCCTCTTTCTCCCTTGGAACAGCTGGTGAGTTTGAACCACTGAACTTGTGGTTTGCAATCCAACACCTAGCCCAGAGCACCGCCAAACAAACATAACGGCATACTCTAAACCCAGAGTAATTCAGTGTCAATGTGGTTCAGGAAGGAAAAACGGTCAGTGGAACAGAAGGGTCGGACTCAAATTCTGGATATGAACTTGATACACTACACATAGAGGTAGCCAAACAAAGACTGAGAATGGATCACTGAATAATTATTTCTAGGACCATTTACCATCTATTTGGAACATGAATTGACGAGCTGGCAAAATCGGGGTGAATTTTCCCTGGCCCTGACACCTCGAAAGTAAATTTCAGGTAAATGGAGCCCCGGTCCTCAGTGGGTTGTGTGCAGACTGCTAAGCACAGGCTGACTCCACCAGCCTTTGGAGGCTGGCTTCTCCCTGTAAGACACACAAAAGGGTAAGCCTGCTGGGTCCTAAAAGGTCACTACAGAGTTTGAACTGGCTTGATAGCAGTGGGTTTGGTTAGCTTCAGAAGAGATTTTTAAAAAAGGGGGTGGGGTTGGGAGGAGGATATATAACTATATAATGCACAAGGATATAATTTGGGGAGAGGGAAAGCCCATCTAGAAATATATATATTTTTAAAGCCACTGCTTAGGTTACAGGATCTGCATCATTGTGGCACTGTGGGTTAGCGCAGGGTTTCTAACTGCAAGGTTCTCGCCCACCAGCCATCCCACGGGAGAAAGAGAGGCCATCTGCCCCCACAAGTGCTCACAACCTCGGAAGCCCTATATGTGGGGTGGAGGGAGGGGGGTGGTTGGAGTTGGAGTCCACTTGATGGGCGTGGCTTGGGGGTTTTGTTGTTGTTGTTTATTCCCTTAGTAGGTAACAAACCTGCAACTCCTTCAAATACAATCTGGTATAAGGCTGGAGAAAAAGGCTATGGTTTGCCCGAAGGCCAGGACTTGGAAAATGCCACACCTGTCTACTAGTAGATAGTGTAATCGCTCCATTGAGGATCTGTGGGAGGCGGCCAGGAGAGCCAGCAAGGCAGGGCGCCCAGTACAGAGAGCTTCAGTTGGGGCAGGATTCTGGGACCTGCCCTAATCTCAATGGCGGCAGCCAAAGCGTTTTCGAATGAACATTTAATACACCATCCCTAGAGGAGTGAGTCTGCCCTATCCTCACTTCTTGTTCTTTTTTAAAACCTGGAAAAAACTTTTTTTTAAATTGTGAATGAGCTGAGGGTTTACAGAGGAGGGACACTTCCTTTTCAAATAAAAAAAATTCAAGTAACAGTTAGTTAAATAATTTGTTCTCCTCAGTTCCAAGAAACAATGGGGAGGAAGAAGCCAATGCTTTCCTTAGCTACTGCGCCGGCTCCACCTGCCTCCACCTTAGGGTGGGGTGGACCCTGACTCACCTTCACACCCTAGCCAGGGGAGACACTGAGTCACCGCTGCCTCACCAACACTTAGAGTCACTAGAAGGACCAGAGAGTTCCAACAAGAATTGCGAAGGAAAAGAATGCGGATAAAATGTAATAGGGCTGAGCTAACAGCACTGATGACTGTGTGACTCCACTGGATGTGGGTGTGTGTGTGAATTGTGACGAGGGGTTACCCCGCTCCCCCAAATGGAAAACGCTCCACTGGGTGGAGCTTCTGTAGTACTCCTCCCCACCCCCCACCCCCCACCTGCTCCCGAGCACAGAGCAACTTGCTGGAGTTCATGCACACTGTGGCTGGGAAGGGTCTTTCTGGTCGCAGTGAATTTTTTGTAAAAGCAGCTTTGCTCGAACCTCATTTTTTGTGATGGCCGATTTAAGAGAACAGCTTGTGGCGGCGAAATCTTGTTTCCTGCTCAAGAACAATGCAGTAGGAACTATTGTGCTGTTGAACACAGCTTACAAGAACAGCGCTATGGGAAAAACATGCGTACGAGTGGTTTTCTCTTTTCAAAAGAGGTGACTTGTTGATTGATGACAAGCCTCGTTCTGGACGCCCATCAACTTCCCTAAAGGATGAAAATGTCCACTCACAGTGCATTTGGAATTTGTTTGACCAGGTCAGGCTGTTAACCAAGCTTTCTATTTAGAGGTTCTGGAAGGGTAGTGCAACAGTGTGGGACCAAAAGGCCTGAGTTGTGGCAGACAGGTTGGGGGGGGGGGGCTGGTTTTGCCACCACGACAATGTACCTGCTCACACAACCATCTCCGTGCTCCAGTTTGGGGCCAAAAAAAAAAAAAAAAGCATGCTTCTCTTGTCCCGTGCACCTGCCTCCCCTGACTTCCCTCCATGTGACTTTTTTTGTTTCCATGCATGCAGAGGGACATGAAAGGACAGTGATTTGACTACACAGAAGAGGTGAAGAAACAAACGAGGGAGGTGCTCAGCCATCCAAAGAGATGAGATAGAAGAGTGTTTCCAAGAATGGAATCACAGAATTGACAAATGTATTAAGTGTAATGGAGAGTACTTTGAAGGTGATGAGGTTGTTTTGTAAAGAATTTAAATACATAGATTTGACCAAAAAAATCCCAGGTTTGTTTGGGTCCCCTCCAGCCCCATGTGAATGGATAGATTGGGTTGTGTGAGATAATGAGGGGGGGAGGAATAAGGGTTCCTGGGGGGTAGGGCACGGGAGGAGAGGATCAAAGAGAGCTGCTGTCAAGTTCAAGAGGAAAGAAAATGAATGTGGTAGCAATTTTACAACACCGCTTGATGTGATTGAACTATGGAATGTTATGATATCTGTAAGAGCTCCCAATAAAATTTAATAAGGCTAACTCGATAGCATCCATCAGTCAATAAACCTTGGAAAACACCAAGAGGAGCCAGTTCATGTGGCACATTCCCTGAATCCCACGAGCATTCTTACGGGATGGAGGGAGAGCCAGATCCACAACTAACATGTAACACTGAACACACTAGCCACAGACTCCGACTCATAGTAACCTACAGGACAGAGTAGAGTGCCCCTGGGGGCTCCCTATACCCTTTACAGGAGTAGAAAGCCTTGCCTTCTCCCAACACTCCACACCAACAGGATGAAAGAACACATCGGAATGTGGGAAGGTCTGGGAACATATTGTCCATTATGAGTTACAGAGAAATCCACACATCCTTTCAGACCCCAGAGGTTTACAATCTAGAAAGCAGATCTCTTCCAATCTCAGAGGGCTTAGACAAGTCCACAAACAGATAGCAATGCAAGATTACATACAATCAAGTACCAAATAAATAAACTGTGTAACAATAAGGGCCAGGGTTTGAAGAAAGGAATGAGCTCTGTCAGCTAACTCACAGGTTTCAGGAAATGAGCCTTAAAAAGATTCAGATATTTTGGTTCTGATGATGCCTTATACCTGATCCCTTCGACACCTCGGGATCGCACAGGCTGGTGTGCTTCTTCCATGTGGGCTTTGTTGCTTCTGAGCTAGATGGCCGCTTGTTTGCCGAGTGGAGACCCAAAGCCCATTAGTAGGCCACTGGAGATCCCCTTGTAGAGGGGTCTCAGGGAGGAGATGAGCCAGTCAGGGTGTGATGCAGCAGCGATGAAAAACACAACTTTCCTCTAGTTCCTAAATGCTTCCTCCATCCCCCACTATCATGATATGAATTCTACCTTGCAAGTCTGGCTAGACCAGAGGATGTACACCTGTACAGATAGGAACTGGAAACACAGGGAATTCAGGGCGGATGATCCCTTCAGGACCAGTGGTGTGAGTGGCAATACTGGGAAGGTGGAGGGAGAGTGGGTTGGAAAGAGGGAACCGATTACAAGGATCTATATGTGACCTCCTCCTTGGGGGACAGACAACAGAAAAGTGGGTGAAGGGAGACGTTGGACAGGGCACGATATGACAAAATAATAATTTATAAATTATCAAAGGCTCATGAGGGAGGGGGAAGGAGGGAGGGAGGGGGAAAAATGAGGACCTGATGCTGGGGCTTAAGTGGAGAGGAAATGTTTTGAGAATGATGAAGGCAATGAATGTATAAATGTGTTTTACACAATTGATGCATGTATGGATTGTGATGAGTCGTATGAGCCCCTAATAAAACGATTGGGGAAAAAAAAGATTCAGCTAAATGGCAAGAAAGGGAAGTCCAGTCACAGAAAATGGCCTGGCCAAGGCGTATATTCTAGAGAAAGGCTACAATCAGATGAGAAGCAGCTCTCTAGCTTGCTCATTTATTATTTCTTCTCCTTCTTCCTCTCCTCCTCCTCCTCCTCTACCCAAAGGCGCTAAGGTCTCCAGAGTCTATGCAGGGACACCGACTAAACGCAGAGCCCAAAGAGCACCCTGACACTGCAGACTCCTTAGCACCCTAGACCAAAAAAAGAAAAAAAGAGTTGCCCCTGAGTTAATTCTGATTTATAATAATGCTAGAGAGCCCCTGTAGGGCAGATTAGACCTGCCTCATGGAGTTTCCTAGACCATATCTTTCCTGAAGCAGACTACCACTACCACCTTTCTACCATGAAGTGTCTGGTGGATTTGAACCAATGACCTTTTGTTTAGGGGCTGAGTGATTTTTACCACTGTACCACCAGGACTCTTACTCCATCACCCTGCCTAATTACAAACACCCCCTCCAACAGCATCCATCCTGTATTTGTCTGAATACTGTACAACATTAAGATCTACTACTACATGATTCCCCAGATCTGAAATTCCCACAATCTCCACTCTGCAGCACAAGAAGTATTTCTTTCCGGACGAAGCCTGTAAACCTACTTTAACCAAAATAAAAGTATTTAATCTTCTTCAGTGAGACCACTCCTCAACCTGCTCAGCCCCCTGGAATGCTGTAAATTCCAAGCCTGTTCAAGAAGCCTACCCTTAGGATATGTGATATTGTCACTACAAACAAACAAACAAAGCAATCACCGCCATCAATTCCGACTCATGGTACCTTATAGGGTGAAATTCCCCAGTGACTTTCCTAGGCTAACTTTCGACAGGAGTAGAAAGCCTCGCCTTTCTCCCAGGGAGCGGCTGGTGTTTTTGAACTGCTGACCTCGCAGTTAGCAGCCCAACCCCTGACCACTACACTACTAGGGCTTTTATTGTCACAGGATGTTGGAATGTATATAGTTCATATATTGCCCATAATTAACCTGTATTTTCCTTCTTGATCACCTGTATCTTTCGACCCCTTTCCACCTAGGAAACTACCCCATTACAGCAAGTGAGCATCGGTTTATAACCAGATTTCGCCCACTGAACATGCAGTGGGCCACCTAAAAGGGCCTCCAGAAGGGCAGTCACAAACTTCAGGTCACTCCAGAAGAAAAGTATTTTGGCCAAGATGCCAAAAGGTCACCGGAAAGACATCACCAGACCAACTTAAAAGACATTTGGAAGGAGAGGTCCAATGAGCCATTTCCTGTCAAGAATCATAACCTCGTCCTAATGCATGTTCGTCATCCCCCCCAATTTACTTCCTGGTGTAGAAAAAAGCCCACCCTTTTTTCAGGAGCCTGTCTTGATCACTCTAGTCCTGGCTTGCTCTTTATTTAATCAACTAAAGTAAAGCTCTCCCCTCTCACTTGGATCCAATCTGACCAAGCGGGCCACCTGGGAAGGTAACATTCAGCCTTCACATTTGTCGTTCCCCCTGCCCCCCCCCCCCCCCCAATTTAGATCCCAAGTCACACTGGGAATTGCACTGAGTCCTCATCGCCACCCGCTGGCATCGAGTTGATTCCCAATGCTCCCTAGGGTTTCCCAAACTGTCATCTGCATCGAAGCAGACTGTTGTACATCTTTTCCCCATCAGAGCGGCTGTGGGTTCATTCTGCTGACCTGGGCTAGCAGCCAAGTGCTTAACTAATGCACCACCAGAGTCCTCACTGAATCCGTCTTAAAGCTATTTGCTCTTAGGACTTCTCATTGGCACTGAACTTATAAAAGGCATTTTATTGCATGAACCAGAATCGTCTACCTGGACTTCACCGGTTAAATTTCAACACCCCCTTGTAGACTTTCATCTTGTAACCCCTCCCCCCACCCCAAAGATACAGAATGGGGAGCCACGTGAACATCAATGGTATCACATATGCTTCCAAATAATCTGGAGAGGGTATATAATTTCGAAATGCATTCTCTCCCTTTTTCCAACCTGTACCCAGAAAACCACTATTCAGAGCAAGGCACCCAGCACTAAGAACTGACCATTCTTTAAAAAAAGAAAATTTTCAAAAATATTAAGGGCGATTCAAAACCAAAGGAAACGCCAAGCCACTTTCAGAAGAGTTAGACTCTCCTGGCTCCCGGAACGTGTGCAGAGCGAATAAACAAAACAATTAAGCCATTAGCATGTCTCCTTTGAGACGCTGGCCTTTGGAGGCCAGCAAAACCAGACCCACTTGGGCAGGTGGGTGGGTACTCTGCTGAAGGAAAAACAGAAGCCGTGACTTCTCCACTTTAAACCCAAGTCACTAACAACAAGGGAGGAGTACAGGGACAAAGGGATGTGCTGGAATGGACTGTAGTCACAGTTGCCCAACTCGCATGGATGCTGCTGAATCACTGAAATAGATGCTGTATGAATTGCAAAAGAAATCAGAGCTGATGGAAGCCCTGTAGGAGCAATGGTACATTCTGAAGGCCCATACACCCCCACAAAGAAAACCTTCCCCTCCATTAGCCTGGAGGCGAAGGAGACCTTTTCCATCAGCCCCGAACAGTCCAACCACTTTGCCCCAAGAGCGGGATCGCGGGCCGGAGGTCTGCCTCGGAGGGGCGGATTGTCTAGGACAGGCTGTCCCCTCCAAGTCAGGAAGGCTTCCTGAGTTGAAATGGCCCCATTTGGAGATGGGGAACTTTTGCATGAAAATGTCTATGGTGAATTTTGTTTCCACATTTGCCTGGGGAGTGTAATGAGTCATGACCAGTGGCATAGGGGCCTGGTGAAACTACTAACCTCGGATCGCCAATGAAGCCAGAGCTGAGCTCAATGGAGTGAGGCTCAGAAGTGGCCGTCCTTCTAGCCCACCCGGGTGCCCCCAGTAGTCCCTCCAGCCGGTACTGCGCGGAACAGGCGAATTTCCTGTTCTATTAAAAGAAAACGCCAAAGGAAGCCCCGGTGGTGTGATCTGAGGGGCTATTTTTGTCTTTGCAAAAAACCTTCCCAGTTTACAGCAGCGAATTGTCTGCCTTCTACCCACCGACCCTCATCACTCACTCAGTCACGGGACGCTTGCGATGTTGAGCTGAGAGGTTGTCAGCCTTCCGGGCCCATTAGGAGCCACGGTGATCAGCCCGTTCCATCCCACAGTGACACGATTACAGAACAGAGTGGGATGGCCTGCCCCTGAGGGTTTCCAAGGCTGTACCATCTTTACAGAAGCCAACGGCCGCCTCGTTCTCCTTCGGGGATGTTGGTGTGCTTGAACCACCGATCTCTGCGCTCAGCAGCTCACTGCTTAACACAGGGTGCTGCCAGGGTGCCTCTGGGGAGTGGTTGGGTGTCATTCCAAAGAGCCTCTGATGCTACCACATGCCAGACAGACGTGGCGTTAGGTTTGGGAGATATGAAAACAAGCATAGCATTGATTCCCTCTCAAGGAGTCTCAAGCTCAGCAGGACAGAAAAACAAACACATATTTAATGAACCAATCGTTCTCAAAATCCTCCCACAGACAGGAGGCTCTAGCTCAGCTTGCCAGATTCAATTCCTCCATTCCCTGGTGCCACAAGACTCTGAACCCTTCCCTCCAAATGTCTTCAGGGATGAGCATCAGGCCTATCGTGCCAGACCCCAAAGAATCCCTCGACTTCCCCCTTTGCTTCCTGCTACTGACCTTTAGGTCGTTTCCTCTGCACTCACCCCTCCCACCTTGGGATGGGCATAAAAACATCGTCCAAAGCCCTACAAGCACGCCAGTCTGCCCCTATTTTGTTATTGGATGAATCCTAGTCCAAAGGTTCAAGAGCACCGGTGGCGTGGCAGGTTACTTGTTGAGCTGTTCACCCCAAGGTCAGCAGTTTGAACCCACCAGTCGTTCTGCAGAGAAAGACAGGCTTTCTGCTCCAGTGGTGATTGACAGCCTTGGAAGCTCTGCCCCACAGGGCTGCTGTGAGCCCGAATCCACTCCGTGGAAGCGGTGAGTTTTTTGAGTCTCTGTACAAAGAGTTCACGAGGGCAGTTTACATTTCACAGGTAGCAAGCATCCTGCGAAATGTCAAATATCTCAGTTCAACCTGTCCTCCCAAACCACATGCCATGCAATTAAAAAAAAAAGCACATTACCTAATTGCTGGAAAACCCCATTTCAATTCTTTCCATTCCTTCTCCCATCTGGGACTTTCGCCTAGTTCTTAAACAACCGCACCGGTGAAAATCGCTGGGAGCCTAGAGTGGAGTCTGTTTTCTGGTAGACCTTTCTTCACAGATGCCCAAGCACTTGTGGGGAGGAGGGAGGTGGATGTGAGGAGAGGGACAATCTGATGTCAACATTATACCAGTTTGAAGAGCGAAGGCAGGCTGTAACGATGGGCAGGTTGCATCTATTGCCTCCCGTGGATGCTCTACTCACCTGTCAGGTACCTGTTTAAATGGCTCTCTTCTTCTCCCCCCTGTCCTCAACCGCCCATCTCTCCACAGGGCAAGCCAAACGAAATGCAGAGGGACACCTCCATCAGTCAGCTTCATTCTTGTGACCAAAACCCCAGGTGCTGCTGCCATCTGCCAGTGGGCCGCTCTCGCTGATTGGCTCCTCCTCTAGTTCACTCCATTAGCAGGGTGACCAAGACCAGGATGTCGGAGGGAATGTTGTGTTTCCTTGGGTCCGCAGTTGTGCTTTCTGCTTTTGTTCCTCAAGATCCAGTTCTGATAGCAGTTCGAAGAAATGTGCCCTCACACGCAGCCGATAGAACGAAATGGAAGCATCCTCCCCCGCAGAGGACGAGATAAAAAGTTGAACATGAAAGGACTGAAAAGGGTATCGTAAGATTGTGTTGCAGCTGGAGGACCAGGGGATTTTCAAAGAGGAAAGATAACTCTCAACTCCGGAGACTCACGGACGGGGAGGCCTTCAGAAAGAGGAAGGGTGTGAGCTGGGAATGGATTTCAGGCCAACAGAAGCTGCCGGTGACAACATCCAACCCTATACGGGGAACAGCCAGAGGATGAGGTTGGCCAGACAAGCCAGACAGAGACAAAGAGAAGGTAGGTTGCGGTCAGCCTGCCAAGGGAGAGTCCATGGGGCCTGGCAAGAAATGGAGTCTTGTAGCTCACCCATCTTATAGTTAGTATGTATGAAATACACCTTAGCCAACGGGCACGTCCGACTGCTGAAACACGCTGAAGACTGATCCTGGCCTGGAACAAAAGGACCATGCCCGTTGTTTTGCACAGCAGGCAGCCGTGGGCACCTCAGCAGGCTCACCCTAGACACTGGCCTGGAGAGGAAGTGAGCAGAGCTGGAGGGATCAGGAGAACGGGGCCTCAGGTGGCTCGCTGGGCCACCTTCATGACATTTCCTTACTTCTGAGCAGGTGCAAGCTATGGTTCCCCCCCCCCCCCCCCCTCATCCAGAAGTGGAGGGTGGGGAAACGGTCTTGCGGAGAAAGAAGAGAGCCCAGAGCTGGAGGATGTCATTGGGGCCAGGGAGCAAGGGCGTGAAAGGACCCCCACCTCCCAAAACAGAGGGGGTCCGGTTCTGATCATTTCAACCTGGCTGGCCCTTCTAGAACCAAAGCACAGAAATGGGCCCCAAAGTCCAGGAGTGGGAGCCCAGTGATCTCCTTCTACATTAGTAAATGTCATCATTAATCTCAATGAATCCACAGGCTTTTAATTAAGTCAAATTTTAAAAAATTAGTTATTTTTAAAATTTTCATGATAAAATAAAGTCAAAACTTATGCCCCAGGAATATGAAACAGACTTCCAAATTCTTTTTTTTTTTTTTTTTTAACATTTTATTAGGGGCTCATACAACTGTTATCCCAATCCATACACACATCAATTGTGTAAAGCGCATTTGTACATCGTTTATCAAAACATTTTCTCTCCATTTAAACCCCCGACATTAGGTCCTCATTTTTCCCCTCCCGACTTCCAAATTCTTATAGAAATCAGGTTCACTGAGCTTACTAAGACTAACGGAACCCCAAATCCGTTGCCCTGAGATAAAGTTCACATTTTCAGCCCTCTAGTTGAGGAGCATATGGGTAGCCCAGCCTGTGGCTCTCAGGTTATGGGATCAGCAGAGTCCTTCTGGGAAGCATTCTATAATCCAAAAGGCAAAGAGGGCTTTTCACCCAGGAAAACGATGATTTATTTTGTGTATGGAGGGGACATCTCTCTCCAGCTGGCAGCTCAGTGTGAGTGGAGAGACTACTGAGCAGCGAGCAGCACCAGGCTCACCTGCGGAGGCCTGACTTCCACCTTGTCTTCCCACAGGCCGGAGAGCCACGTCTGGTCTGGTGTGATTCACTGCACTCTACATTTGGATTTGTGTAAGGGGCTTGCTTTCACAACGCTTCACTTAACAGCAAACCAGTTTTCTTCGTGTTCCTTTCTTCTTCTAGGCTTTTTTCCGCACCCCGATCAAAAAACAGAAGTTTCAGAATCATCATGAGTTTCCATCCATGAAAGACAACCCCAATTCCAGTTCCTCACATCTTAGGGAAATACAGCAGTAGACGTGATGCTGGCTCCTCTGTCACAGACGCCAGGGGCCACCATCGACTCTACTCCTACCTCGATTTATTCCGCCCATTAAGGGAAGCTGAAAATAGATCAGTGCTAGGGATCTGTTACCCAGCGCCTTGGTAGTTCTCTCACACAGACTTCTGGGATTGGCCAGGTGAGGAGGGCGTGATGCAAAAAGCTGAGAAAATGCCTTTGTCTGGGACCTGTGTTCTCTTGTGAAACCTGTGACCACTACCGTGTAAACAAGGCAGGATTCGCCTGCAGTGCCAAGAAATATAAGGCCAAGTCATCGCCATTGGTAAGACAAACCTTGAGGCAAGTGCCAGACAAGGGAGGGCCTAGACCACACTAGATCATCCATCTGCAGCCAAGCCACCGGCTGACCACAGGGGCCAGGTGAGCCAGCTCAGGTCTGCTTTTCAAACCTGAAAAATAGCAACAAAAGCCACTTTGGCGCCAGAATGAAATGAAACAACATATATGAGAGCCTTTTGTTGTCACATCTCTAGCTGTGAGAGTCTCATCAGCTGAGGGCGTTATCTAAATCATCTTTCATTTCCCAGCTGTTGGCACCACATTGGAAAAGGATTGCTACCTGCCAGTCACGTGCTCTGCTATGATCAACCAGGGAAAAAGGTCCATCAAATCAGTGGGAAATACAGAGCCCCAAATGTACATTTGCCTTATAATTACAACAGTATAAAATCAACGTTTATTTGGAACGACTGCAAGGAAATGGAAATACATGGAAATAATTACTGTGAGGGTAGGGTGAGTTCTTCCAAATTGATTTCTGAGGATTTTCTAAAGGAGATATCATTATGAATTAAAAAATAATAATAATTACTACAAGCTCCCATGTCCAAGCAAGCTATCGTGAAGGGCTAGATTCAAGGGAAACAGCATCTAATTCACCAGCAGGGTGTAGAAAGAAGGGTATAAAACTAGATAGGCATCAGGAAACCCTGGATTCTGGCACAAGTTCAGCCAGAAAGTCACTGTGAGACTGAAAGTCAACCCCTATAGATCTCTGTGAAAGAAGCCTTGGGGGTGCTATGGGATAAGTGTGGGGCTGCAAACCACAAGATTGATGGTTCCAACCCACCAGCTGCTCCTCGGGAGAAAGATGAGGCTGTTTGCCCCCGTAAAGAGTGACAGTCTTGCACACTCTGTGGAGGGCTGCTATGAGTTCTAGTCAGCTTGTCAAAAACCAGAACCTTGATTTTAAGAGGCTTCTATAGTTCCACTTCTCAACAGTTGCTGTCATGTGCCAACGCAAGCTGAGAAGCCAAACTCTCAGACAGTCTGTTTACCATTATCACAGAATATCCCTATAAAAAGAGGCTATTTGTTTTGAATCCTTCTTCCTTTAAACCTTTGAACCTTACTTACTGTAGTTGATCGATATCCAGACCAAGCCTGGTAAGAAAACAATTAAAACATTAGGAACTTACCTGTGAGAAACTCGTTTTAATCACATAGTCATGATTACAGGGTGCTGAATCTATGGGGATTTTTTTAAAAAAGGCGGATGACTCAATCTTGGAAAAATCACTTCTGTGTATAATTCGTATATAGCCCACTATGGAGCTCATGGTATATTGCATTTGTACAGCGCTTTCAAAATGTTTCTGCTTCCTGAGGCTGAGGAAATGTTTCTGCTTCCTGAGGCTCAAGAAAAGAGCTTTCAGAAACTCTTACCAGGTAATGAGACCTAGTCGCTGCCCCATCAGGAAATGCAACGTGTTAATCCGTGGTCTCTTTCATTTTTCCCAGATGAACTCAGAACATGAGGCAAAGGAACCGCCCAAAGTCATGTTCTACAGCATCGCTCTCAAAATGTTCCCTGCTGCATGTCTCTACCCAAGTATGGCTCCTGAAACCGCTGTCAAGTTCCTGACTCAACCGAGGAAGGAGGAACCAAGTCCCTCAAGCAAGATGAAAGGGATAAGAAGATGTCCCAGAGGAGGGAGTGGGGAGAGAAGAAAAAGTTCATGTACAGCCAGCCCTCATTAAATCGTCTCCTCACTCACTGCCATTGAGTCAATCCCAACTCATAGCAACCTTATCTATAGTGGTGTTCAAAAACCAGTGACCCGTCTCACTGACTCTGACTCAAGTGACCATCTAGCTGACCCTGATTCAAAGGGACACCCCACCCCCACCCCTGTGGGCGACAGTAGACCTGTGCTCCAGGAGCTGATGCTGGAGGAAGTAGATCATCAGGCTTTTGTTCCCAGGTGCCTCTGGGCTGATTCAAACCCCACCCTTGTCATTTAGCAACCAAGTACACTAACCACCAAGGGACTCCACACTAGTGTTTAGATAGCTCCAAATGGCAGTCACTTGGGCACTCCAAATTTGGGATCCCTGGTGACTGCTCCTTACAGAAGGGTCGTGGGGAGGAGATGAGCCACTCAGGGTGCAGTGTGGCACCAATGAAACATACAACTTTCATCTAGATCTTTAATGCCCCCCACCTCCAGTATCATGATCCCAATTTTACCTTGCAAATCTGGCTAGACCAGAGCATGTACACAGGTACAGATAAGAGCTTGAAACACGGAATCCAGGCCAGATAAACCCCTCAGGACCAATAATGAGAGTAGCGATACCAGGAGGGTAAGGGGAAGGTAGGGGAGAAAGGGAGAACTGATCACAATGATCTACATATAACCCCCTCCATAGGGGGCGGACAACAGAAAAGTGGGTGAAGGGAGATATCGGTCAATGTAAGACATGAAAAAATAATAACAATAATGTATAAATTATCAGGGGTTCGGGAGGGAGAGGGTGGGGGAGGGAGGGGAAACATGAGGAGCTGATACCAAGGGCTCAAGTGGAAAGAAAATGTTTTGAAAATGATGATGGCAACAAATGTACAAATGTGCTTGACACAATGGATGTATGTATGTATTGTGATAAGAGCTATATGAGCCCCTAATAAAATGATTTTTTAAAAAGCGTTGGGCTGCTAACTTCAAGATCAGCAGTTCGAAACCACCAGCCACTCTGCTGGAGAAAAACCAATCCTCTCTACTCCCGTAAAGGGTTATCGTCTCAGAAACCCTCAAGGGCAGCTCTACTCTCTCCTCCAGGGGCACTGTGAGTCCGAACTGACTCGATGGCAAGGAGTTTGCCTTTTATGCGTTTGGAGACACTCCATGGGTGGAAAATACCTAACAGCTCCCTGTTATAAGGGAGACTCAGTGAGAAGGTGCTGATGTAGGAATAAAAATGGCGTGCGTTACTAGGTATGTGGCTAAAATGGAGACATTCCCGTTTGAGATTTGAACAGCGAAGCTGCACACAGCTAACTTACGGGTGTGTGTTCAGAGTTTCAGTGATAGTCATACACTTTTAAAAACTGGCAAATCTAGCGTGGCAATCAGCATTTCCAGATTTCTCTTAAATTGTGTAACTTGTGGTCAGGAGTTTGGGTACAGGAACAGCTCTTTAGCTAGAGCACAAGCTCTGCGTCTACTTTCTCGAGGCCAGCCTCCTTGCCTAACATTGTATCTATTTAGTGCCCTAGTGCCCTATGCATTGAGCTGCTAACTACAAGTTCAGAAGTTCAAAACCACCACCTGAGGCTGTGTATTCCTAACAAGATTTAAAGTCTCAGAAACCCGTCGGGGGTAGTTCTACTCTGTCTAATATGAGCCAGAATCAAGGCAGCGCGTCTTGGTTTGGGCCTAGATAGTTTACCACCGCTTGGCTACTGTGGCATCGGCTGGGGATTCGTGGCAACCTCAGGCACAGCTGATCCAACCACAGGCCCATTTTGTCTTCGCCAGGAGCCTGTTTACTGTCACATTGTTGTTGGGTGTGCTGTGGAGTCAGTTGGGCTCAACAGAAGGAAACAGGGCCCGGTCCTGCACCATCCTCACCATTGTTTTGTTTAAGCCCATTGTCGACCAGGTCCTGCTTCCATGCATGAGGTTTTCAGTGTGTGCCAATGTTTCCATGCTCTCCGTAAGGTGTGCAGGGCTTCATTCCTCTGAAACAGACCGCCTATTCCTCACAGCGGATTCCTTCTTTGGAGACTGTTCTGGAAGCTCTGTTGAAACCTGCTTTCTTTGGGTGACCATGCTGATCCAATGAAATAGCAGTGACATAGCTTCTAGCATCGCAGCAACACACAAGTCACACCGGACAACAAAGCGACAGACAAGTGGTGAGGTCGGCCCATCGCAACACACAAACCTCCAGGGAGAGATGGGTGGTGGCTGCACACGAGGGGCGCTGACTGAAAGCGAAGCCCGGGTCTCTTCGGCGGTGCAATGAGTTTGCATTGGGCCGATAGCCACCGAGAGGCCAGCAATGTGAACGCAGCAAGACTCTGGAGAAGAATGACGAGGCAGCCTGCTTCTGTAAAGATGGACAGCCTCACGAACCCGAGAGGGCAGTTCTACCATGTTCTATAGAGTCGGAATCAATCAACGGCAGCGCGTCTGGGTTTGTGGGCTTCGCCAGCTGGGAACTGAACCACCACTGTCCCGGCAAAACGGGAGAGGAGATACTCTTCAAGTTCTGTCGTGGTCTGTCTCAGACGGCTCCATCCCCCAACTTAGTGCGTTTTCCTTGTAGCCCTGGGCTGACCCAATAGTTCCCTCTGGATAACCACCTGCACTCACGCTAGATAATGCTCCGAACCCCAGGCCATTCCTCGGCCGCTCTCCCGTCTCCTTTTTGGACACCACATCCATTTTTGTTTTGTTTTATTGTGCTGTTTGGGCCTAAATACTAATAACTGATAAACTAATCAGTGAAAATGAACTAACTTATCTTTCCAGAAAACATTAGGGAAAAAAAAAATTCCAGATCTAAATACATGCCAGCCTTCACCCAGAGAAACTGACTTGGCCTCCCCTGGTGCCTGAGGCGGCAGCCCCATTCTGAAGAGAGTGGTCCTTTATAGGGTTAGGTAGGTCCCCGCCATAATGGGGGTGTGAACCAACTCACCCCCTTTGCTTCCCTGGGGAGCATCTTTAAAACGACTGTACTAAAGGATTTGACCCCATTCTTGGGGGGTTGGCTAAAAGACAAAACCCACACCTCCATCAAAGCCATTCCTCTGTGCACGAGAGCTATCTAGGACACAGAGAGAAACCCGAGACCCCTGAAGAACACATCGGAGATCTGTCTGCAGGGGCGGAAGCTGCAGAGATCAGAGGCACCAGAGATTGTGGCACCGAGATCAGAGGGTCTCTCTCCTCAGTGGGCCTGAAACTATAGGACTGTGAGACAGAGCGACAGGTGGGCTGGGTTCCTGAACCACTGAGGCAACATCCAAGAGGTCACCTGGCTGAGAAGCTGAGAAGCCCAAAAGACACTTGGCTGCTGGCTGAGGAGCCCTGGAGGTGTAGTGAGTTATCCATTGATCTGCAAAACTTAAGGCCAATAGTTTGAAGCCACCGAGAAGGATGAGGTTTTCTACTCCCACAACAAAGTAAAGCCTTAGCACCCCCCAGGGGCAGTTCTGCCCTGTCCTATGACGCTCTTATGAGTCAGAATTGACTCAGTGGCAGTGAATTTCTTGAGGTTTTTATGGCTAGCAGATAGATAAGATGGAGCCATCAATGAAATGGAGCCCAGGGGTGCTGCTATAGGGTAAGCATTGCCCTGTTAACTTCAAGGTCACCAGTTGACCTTGAGGAGAAAGATGTACAGCCTCAGAAACCTTAGACAGGGTGACTATGAGTTGGAACCCACGTGATGGCAGTGGGGCTTTTGGTTCCTGGGGGGCAGACGCTGGGTACACTTTCCCAGGATCTGTAAAGCACACAGATTTGTAAGGAGCTGAGAGCTCTGCTTATCCTCCGGCAAATCCCCTCTGACCAAAGTGCAGGGATGTAAATAGCCTTGCTATCTAACAGAGTGCATTATAAAGTCGATTGTGACCAATGTAGTTAGGTAAAAATGTAGTATTTTATCATTTGATCTCCCTTTTGACCTATTTTTAAGTTGTCTCAGCTTAAAAGTAAAAATGTAGGGGAAATACACACGCTGAATCCCCTCCGACCACATAGACTACGGATGCGAACTGGAAAGTGGATTATTGCAAATGCAATTCGGTTAAAATTTAACGGCGTATCATTTAATATCCCCTTTGATCTATTTTCAATTTGTTCTAGTTTTTAATATTTTCTGCTTTTTGTAATTGAGGTTTTTCTATTTTACTTTGTTATTGATATTGGGTTTCTATTGTTTTTGTGTGTGTTTTCTTCTGCATAAAATATACAGGATAGGTAAGTCTATAGAAATCGTACATAGATTCATGGTTTCCTGTGGGTATGGCAGAGGAGAGTGGGGGCCAAAGGGAGCTAATAACAAGGAGTACAAGCAGGAAAAAAAGTTCTAAAACTGATTGTAGTGATATGTGTACAACTCCTCCTGATGTGACTGAAATATTGAATTGTATGGTGTATGAATTGTATGCCGGTAAGGCTGTTTGCTTGTTTGTTTAGCGTCTGCTTGCTGGGCTATCTATTTTTTTAACCAAGTGTATGTGCACAAATTTGAGTTTGAGGCCCTTGTCATTTTGTGTGTGTGCTAACAGGCCTCAGTTTACTACAAAAAAGTAAACAACTTGGAGTCCACCCTCTGAGCCCATTTTTGACTGACCTATGAAACAGAACTGTGTTCCACAGTAAGTTTGCAGGAGGAAGATATGAGGCTAATTTATAACTATGCCCATGGCAGTCCTGCCTATGAGTCACAATTAACGGGTCTTAGGCGAGCGATGAGTTCTGGTGGAGAGCCTTCTAACCTGCCATGAAGACCTCCCTCCCTCTCTCTGTCTCTCAAACACCCCAAACCAAAAAAACCCCACTCACTGCCGTGGAGTCTAGAGGACAGGGTAGACCATAACTCTTCAAGTCGAAAGTCCCTGTCTTTCTCCCACGGAGAGGCTTTCTAACAGCTGACCTTAGGGTTAGCGGCCCAACCCATAAACACACACACACACACACACACACACACACACACACAATGGCGGAAAAGTGCAGTTTTGAAGCCCGCCAAGGGCCTACTGGTGAATTATATTCTCCCTGCTAATCCCCAGCCACACCCCCAAAGCCTGTGTCCCTTCTGCTCTAAGCAGCTGAGGAATACAGCTGGGCAGGCCCAGACAGATGTGAAGCCCTGAATGATTCAGCTTGAAGGGGTCTTAGATAAACAGTAAACATCATAACTGAGCTTCCTGATTATTTAAGATGTGGATGCTCTGTTCTTCTAAGGCAACTCACTCCACGTGTTATCTGGTGTCGCATTTCTTCTTCCTTCTTTGGCCAGATTACTCTAGATCAGGTAGATCTCACCATGGCATGGGTCCAACTTCGGGACAGCCAGCTGTTTCAACTTTTCTGTTGGGAATTGTGGCCTCAGCAACCGTATCGGATGTACAGATAGTCTCCTGGCAGCCCGCACCCTGTCCATCTGTGCTGATGGCAGGGAGCCCATCAGTAGGTAAGTCATACCCCCAGAGGCTGAGGACAAGATTCTGGAAACCTCTCTTCCTTAGGAGGTACCTCCTCTGCACCCCAAAGTTGTCTGCCCATGTGCAACCACAAAAAAGATTAACGAAAGGGATGCTCATTTGTCAAGGTACCACTGGCATAGTTAAATTCAGGAAGATTCTTGAAGCTCCTGTCATAAAAACACATTGATTTTTTTGGTCATATGGAACCATGAAAAATAATTACAGCAATTGTAAAGTGCTAGAACGATCCTCCAGCTAAATTCAAGTGGCCAGATGACCACTTGGGTAGCTCCACCCACTCCACTCAATGTAAATGTTCTCACTAGAAATGGCAAAAACTACGAAGGTAGACTGGCTTTCTTGAACCCTAAAATTGCAGGAAGCTGATTTGTAGATAGGGTGTCCACTTAGGTGGGGGCAGCGTGAAATAATTTTGGACCACGTAAGGGGGAAAGTTTTAGCCAAAGACGCCCTTTTAAAAGGTTTGTTTGTTTTTAATCATTCATTTACTAAACACAGCTCCCAATCAAAAGGGGCAGGAGTCTTGCATGCAGATTTCACCGACCTTAGTACACTCCCCCCCAAGCTAGCCATGAGGACTATACATTTTTAGATCCCTTCGACGTTGCTTAGCCTCATCACTTCGCTCCACTTTCACAGTCATTAAAACATACACAACCCCCACCCAGGGAAAGACCAGTCCAACCACCTCAGCAGGATTATTTGAACGCCAAGTGTGGAAACTCGGCGGCCTCCTGGTGTACCTGCCTGTGTTCGGACGGACCACCACGCTCGGCAAAACAGACTCCTTGTTCTTGTGTCTCGGAATAAAAAGTGCACCAGAAGCGAAGCCCAAGGGACGTGGCTTTTTATTGTGCTTTTTGAGTGTGTGCAGGGGGTGGGGAGGGGCGGGGTGCTGTTCAGAGAAAAAGTCAGGGAAAAAGTGAGTGAGAGAAGGGGCCGTCCCTTTCATGTCACCTCAAAGTACCAAAGGGGGTGGCAAAAAAATGGTAATAGACGGGGTCTCCTTTGCATCGGAACTGATCGCTGTACCCGCGAACAGCCCCGGTCCCCTGGCGCTGGGACACGGGACGGGAGCCCTCCCTCGGGAGGTGTTTACTCGGCCTTCTCGGCACAAAGAGCCCATGGCCGGTGCCCCGCACGGGGCTCGGCGGCGTGGCTCCCAGGTCACTTTCGCTCTCAGCAGCCTGCCCACCGCCAGGTGCTCGTCCTACCTGGCGCCCCTAGCAGGCTTGGTGCTGCCCGCGTCCCAGCAGGCCGGTGCCGCCCCCGCCAGGGCTCGGACGCCAGGCAGGGCAGCCGCGGGCGCTGGCTGGACCGCCCCACGGCGGAGGGGCGCCCAGGGAGCCAGCCTGCGATGGTGCCCGCTGAGGGCAGGGGAGCGGAGGGGACGTCATGCGCCCGGCTGGGGCGCAAACCTTCCTGCAACCGCGCCCCAGGGGCGAGGGCCAGCGAGGGCACAGGCGACTGCCCCCACCTTCTCAGCAAGGCGACAAGGCTCCCCCCACCCCCCACCCCGAGGGTTGCGGACCTGGAACACAGAGGTGCCACCCGCTGGCTTCCGACAGCTGGCAGCCATAGTAACCGAGCCACCAAAAGTTTCGCGACGCAGCGAGGCAGGAAAACTGCTTGCAAGAAACTTTTCCTTTGCCCCCCAACTCCTTCTTTGCAGTCCCGGTGTGCCCCCCAGTAGCAGGAAACGAGAGCTCGCGACGTGCCTCCTCCCGCGTCCACCTTCTCCGCCCCTGGCCTGGGCAGCACACCCAAGGTGGGTGCCCCGCGCGGGCGCTTCCTGCCCCATCCAGGCATCGGGCGCCCAGGGACGCGGGCACGGCCGACTCACCATGGTGACTGGCGCGGCGGGCGCGCCTCCACCGGCTCCGTCGGCCGCGGATCCGGGACCCGAACGCAGCCTCCTGGGCGAACTTCAAAAGTTGGTGCCCGGCGCCTAACACAGGCTCCCGACACCCAAGCACTCACAGGAGCCAATGGGAACCCAGAGGGGCTTCCATCCAGGCGGGATCGGCGGCACTAGGTGAGGGCGAGCGGGGTGGATCCCGCACTCCAGCCGCCCGCGGCGGGCGCACCGCTGCGCTCGGGCCCCGCGCTCGCCCCGGGACCAGGAGAGGCCGATGCGCTGGGCGCGTCCGGCCAGTTCTGTCTGTCTCGCCGGTTCTCTTCGGCCACTTACTCCGTGCTCTGCTCGCTGAGCCTCGTCCTGGGCCGGGCAATCTGTCCATAAATGGAGAATTCAGCTCCGGTCTGACCAATCAGAGTTTGTTTTCATAGCGTCACTCCTCCGGGAAACTGTACCAGCCAACAAGCTTGAAGCTGCGGGCGTTTCCAAAAGGTCCCTGGGTCCTGTAGTCCGGCGGCTGCCCGCCGCCCGCCCTCCGAAGCGCGCTGCTGCCCCAACGCGCTCCACTTGGCAAGACCCACAAGACCCTGACGGGGTCAACGGCTCCCTGGTTTCCACGGCTACTATCAGAGCAGGTTTAGCTTCCAGCTCGAAGTGGCGTGCTTTTCCAGAATGTTTCTTTCTCTCTTTTTTTTAAAGAAGGAAATATTTTATCAGCATCAAAGATCAGAGTCGTGGCAGCAGCCCAAAGGAAATCCTTTTTTCTTTCCAACGTCTGGGATTGGGAGGAAAGTCAAAAATATCATTTCCCTCACCCCTCCTTCTACCTGCATTTCCTTGGAAAACAAATGAAGGCTTAAAACAATTAATTTTTTAATTAATGGTCTGATGGCCGCGAATTTTGCACGTGCAGTAAGCAGGGCGTCGGAAGTGGGACATAGCTAATCTGGGCCAACCGTGGGAACATGCAAAGGAGAGTCGTTTGCTGTCGCAGACTAGAGTTTCAAGAAACCGTGTCGGTAATGAGGAGGTTGGGAGTGAGTTCAGTTCAGAGTGACTCCACGCGTCCCAGGAGGTTCCTAGGCTCCAATCTCAAGAGGAGAAGTGGACCAGATGCTTTCTCTGGTCCTGCGGAACCCCTAGTGAAGTCCAGCCTCTCCATGAGCAGCAGAGGGTTTAAACTGTCTCACTGCCAGGCCCTCGCTCACTGAGTCCACCCTGCCTCACAGCGACTCTACAGGACCAGTTGAACCGCCCCAGTGGGTTTCCACGACTATAACTCTTTACAGGAGTAGAAAGCTTCATCTCTCTCCCTCGGAGCAGCTGCTGGTTTCAAACTGCTGACCTTGGGGTTAGCAGCCCAACCAACATGTTTCCCACGACTCTACCGAGGCTCCGTTGACCACCAGGAAGAGAGTCTGAATTTATTGTGTTGGGAGGTCAAACCCCCAAACTCACTAGGGTTTCTAAGACTAAATCTCTCCAGAAGCAGGCTGCCTCCGTCTTTCTCCTTAAGAGCAGCTGCAGCGTTCACCCTGCAGACCTTCTGGTGAGCAGGGAAGCACACCACTAGGACTCTAGCGGGACCTCAGGAACTAAAGCTGATGGGCCATACCACGAGTGTTTACTCAGAATCTATGGGCGGTGGCCCTGGAAGCCTCCTGGACATAGAAAGTCTATGGAAAGGAAAGGCTTACTTTATGAACGTCTCTTAGAGCCGTGCACTTAATAGAAGATCGCGGAGGTTGGAAAGGGTGTTAGCAGCCATCATGTCTCGGAGAGATCAACATTATGAGCTATAGTCATACAATGGAATATCATTCAGCTACAAAAAGAAATGCAGTAATGAGACATGTTGCACCAAGGATGAACCTTGAAAATAGTATGCTGCCTGAAAGAAGCCAGGCACACAAGGTCACATATTGCATGATTTCATTTAAATATTTTATTTTTTAATAATTTTATTGACATCTCCTTCATGTACCATACAATTCAACGGTTTAACTGTATTCAAAAGAGTTGTGTATTCATCACCATCTGCAAAGACTTGGCATAGTGGGTTAAGTGTGGGGCTGCTAACTGCAAGTTTGGGGGGTTCAAATCCACCAGCCACCCTGAAAGAGAAAGCTGAGGCGGTCTGTACCAGGAAAGACCGTCTCAGAAGAGGCAGTCCTCCTGTGGTTTACGGGATCACTCTGAGTTGCAGTAGACTCCGTGGCAATGGGCCTGGTTTGGTTTGGGGGTGGTTGTAAATTTTGTGAAATGTTACTAACACTGACTTGCATAAAGATTGAAAACAAACCTTTTGTCTAAATAGTTTTAGTAATCATTTACAAGTCAGTCAACAAATTGAGTGCCTACTATAAGACAGCGTTGCTAGTATACATGGTCTAGACTCTGCCCTCACAGAGCTTATAACTGTGAGAAGCGGACTGTAAAGTAAAAAACAACCACAGTAGTTGTAGAAAAGATACCAATATAATGCAAAGTACTGGTAGTTATGAGGCACTCATCTGGTTGGGGTATGTGGTATGAACCGGAAAGGCAACTGTCTGGCATCTGTTGAGCACTCATTCTGCGCTGGGCGTGATTTCGATTATTCTCAGCTAAGCCTGATCCATGTCTCACTGTAGCATGTCTCAGAAAGAAAAAAAAAAATCTCTGCCATTGATTCGATTCGAACTCACAGAGGCCCTACAGGCCAGGGTAGAACTGCCCTGGTAAATTTACGAGACTGTAACTTTTTAAGGGAGTAAAAAGCCTCTTTCTCCCACGGAGTGGCAGGTGGTTTCCCATAGCAACAGCATGTAACCCCTGAGCCACCAGTAGTCCTTTCAAATACTTTGGAATACAGGTAGGTACATTAGGAACCAGCTTGGTTCTCCAGTACTGCTGTAAAAGAATTGCCTGCAGAAGCCTTTCACAAACGCGAGTTTATTCTCTCAGTTTGAGAGGCGAGCAGTTCCGACTCGGGGTGCCGGCTCTAGGAGAAGGCGTTCCCTGTTGGCTCTGGCGGAAGGTTCTTGTCTCTTGTCACTTTCCTCGTGTATCCCTTGGCTCCTTGACAGTTTGCATGTGGCACGACAGCTTTCGTCCCCATCTCTGCTGGCTTGCTCAACCTGCTCCTTTATATCTCAAAAGAAATGTACTTCAAAGACACTCGATACTAATATAATCTCATTGATATAACAAAGAAACCGATTCCCAAGTAGCATGTGACCACAGTGACAACTCGCGGCTGTCGTGTGGATTTTGACTCATGGCAACCCTAGAGGGCCTTAGGCATAGGAATTAGGGTTTACAACACATATTTTGGGGAGACATAATTCAATCTACAACAGGAACTAATGAACAGAGGTTGTCCAAAGTAAAATTTGACATCTGTAGCCAACACAGGAAGCGCTGCTCGGGCTGGAAATGGCACTTCGCCCAAAGAGTCCTCTGGGCGGCCAGCCCTGGACCACCGTTGGCTTCCCTTTGCTTAACCACTAAACGCTGAAACTCGCTTAGTAACGCATCCCCGAACTCACTGCGGATGAGGGAAGGCTGACTCAGCAACCCTTTAGGACAGAGTAGAATTACTCCTTCAGGTTTTCCAAGACTGAATCTTTACAGGAGCAGAAAATCACCTCTTTCTTCCTTGCAGAGCCCCGTGGTTTCAAACTGCTGACCTTGAGCTCGGCATCCCAACACTTAACTCCCTTAACCCACCACGGCTCCCTTTCAGTAGTCCACAGACAAGCTTTAACTCTTGGGCTTATTGAAAACGACCAGGAGACAATTGGTCAGTTGTCTTATCAGTTGGAGTGGGTCCAGATGGCACAAGGTTAAGTGATTGGCTACTAAACAGAAGGCAGGACCCAGGAGCAACTCTGCAGTGGAAAGATGTCCCTCTGCTTCTGTAAAGATTTATAGCCTTGGAAACCCTGGGGAGGCAGTTCTACTCTGTCCTATGGGATCACTATGAGTTGGAATCTGCTCCATGGCAGTGGATTTTGTTGTTGTTGTGGTTGTTAATTATCATTTGGGAAGTTTTAAACATTAATAAAAAAACATGTATTTGCCTTAATGATCTCTTTTCAATTTCTAGAGGTAGACAGAATTTTGAGGACGTTGCATGCTTGTGTTTATTTATGTATTAAAAATTATTTTATTGGGGGTTCTCATAGCTTTTATAATATTCCACACATCAATTGTATGACGTATATTTGTACATATATTGCCATCATCATTTCCATAACATTTTCTACTTGAGCTCTTGGTCTAAGCTCCTCTTTTTTCCCCTCCCTCCCCCACTCTCCCACCCTCCTGAATCCTTGATGAATTATATATTGCTATTATTATTATTTCGTATCTTACACTGTCCATTGTCTCCCTTAACCCACATTTCTGTTATTCGTCCCTTTGGGGGGGTGGTGGCTATATATTCAATCGTGTGATGGGTTCCCACTTTCTTCCCCTCCCCCCATCCCTGACCATCCCCTACCCTCATTGCTATTTCCATTCCTGAAGGGTTTATCTTTCCTGAATTCTATGTGTCGAGAGCTCTTATCTATACTAATGTGTTTTCCGGTCTAGCCAGATTTGTAAAGTAGAACTGGGTCATTGTAGTGGGGGTAAGGGGGGGTCGGAAGTATTCAGGAACTAGAGGAATGATGTGTGATTCGTTGGTGCTATACTATCCCTTGGTTGAATCATCACCACCTCTGTGAGGGGATATCCAATTGTCTACAGATGGGCTTTGGGTCCCCACTCCAATCCTCTTCTTTCACATCACTATAGTTCTTTGTTTTGGATCTTTTGATACCTGATGCCTGATCCTGTGGACGCCTCATGATCACACAGGTTGGTATGCTTCTTCCATTTGGGCTTTGTTGCTTCCCGCTTGTGTTTATTTTTCATAAATTCGTTATATACTCATTTTCCAGATTGAAATATGTGCATTTATTTGTGTCTAAACTTAGATTAAAAGGAGCCCTGATAGAGCACCTGTTGGGCACTCAACTGCCGACCAAATTGTTGGCGATTTGAAGTCACCGACTCTGTCTAAGAAAGCCCAAGCCAAAAAGCCGAGCGACAGCTACTGAGTCCGTTTTGGCCCACAGAGAGCTGATAGGCCAGAGCAGACGTGTTCCCGGACAGCTGAGGCTTGAAATCTTTCCCGGTGGAGACAGTCTCCTCTTTCTCCCCTGGAGCACTCGGTTCCTTAGAACTGATGGACTCCAGGTTAGCAGCCCCATGCCTAACCCCTCTGCCCACTCGGGCTCCTTTCCTGCAGAAGAAAGACCTGGCAAATGCTCCCTTCCACGTTGTTGTTGTTGGTGGTGCTGCTAGGTGCTGGTTCTGACTCACGTACAGCAAAACAAACACTGCGCCTCTTGTTCTGTGGCTTGATGTTCATTAGGTTTTCAGTAACAATGTTCCAGTGGTGTTCATAAGGTTTTCGGTGGCTAATCACTCAGAAGTGGACAGCCTATTTCTTCTTCGCCGTCTGTTCTTAGTCTGGAAGCTCCGTCGAAACGTGTTCCCCTTGCGTGACCCTGCTGGTGTTTGAAGTACCAGTGACCTAGCTTCCAGCATCACTGCAACGTGTGAGCTACCATCATATGACAGTGGTGCTCGTACACATGTGATAGCCAAGAAAACCCTGTGACACAGCTCTGCTTTGTCACACGGGGTTGCTATAAATCAGAGTTGAATAAAAGGCGCCCAACAACTACCAATTAAATTGTGAGCTTTAGTAGCACACAGATTTATATATATATATATATATGCACACACACACATATATATGTGTGTGTGTGTGTGTGTGTAAATCATTTTATTGGGGGCTCTTACAGCTCTTAAAACAATCCATACATCAATTGTATCAAGCACATATGTATAAATGTTTCCATCATCATTTTCAAAACATTTTCTTTCTACTTGAGAGCTTGCTATCAGTTCCTCTTTTATCCCTCCCTCCCCCAACTACCCACCCTTGTGAACCTTTGATAAATTATTATTATTTTCATATCTTATACTGTTCGCTGTCTCCCTTCACCCACATTTCTGTTTTTTTGTCTGCCTGGGGGTGGGGTGGGGAGGTTATACGTCGATCATTATGATCCGTTCATCCTTTCTCTACCTTCTCCCCCCACCTTCCCCCTCCCCTCATGGTATCCATACTTCCATTACTGTTTCTGAGGGGTTTATCTGTTCTGGATTCTGTGTGTCAAGAGATCTTATCTGTACCAGTGTACATGCTTCAGTCTAGCCAGATTTGTAAGGTAGAACTAGGGTCATGATATTGGAGGGTGGGGGGAAGGGGAAAGCATTAAAGAACTAGAGTAATGTTGGCTTGTCCCTTCCTTGTGACCCTTCTGTGAGGGGATGTCCAATCGTCTACAGACGGGCTTTGGGAGTAGCACACAAATCGTGAGCTCTTAATTTCTCCGAGCTTCAGTTGCCTTATCTAGAAAATAAAATGATATGCATATGAAGTGAAAAGATGTGCACACTTTGACTCTTTCATCCCTAACCCACACCATGTGCTCTAAGTCAGAGATTCGGGATATTCCTGGATGAGATCGAAGGAGCCAGGGACCCCAGAATTTCATGCATAGTGGTGAGGTTCCTTGAATGCGCCCTTTTCTGTAGAGAGAGTTAACAGCTTTCAGCAAGTCTTCATTAATTACTTATGAATCCCACTTTATTGTGCTGCTGCTAGGCTCCTTTCAGTCACTTGTGAATTCACAGGGACACCGTGTGTCAGAGGAGAATTGCCACATATGCTTCCCATCGATGGTCAGATGGGAGTAGGTCACCAGGTCTTTCTCCTTCAGAGCTGCTGGGGGTATTTGAACTGCCAGCCTTTTGGTTAGCAGCCAAGCACTCAGCAATCTCACCCGCGGAGCTCCTATCTTCACTCACCCAAACCACCGCTCCTGCTGAGGCCGTTCAATTTAAAGTTCCCCTGTTGTACTTCTGAGAGGAGTCACTGGGAGCTTTAGCTTCCTCCTCGTTAGTGGCTGGTGAGTTTACCTGCCAATCTTGCTGTTTGCAGCCATTTCCCTGATAGCGCCGCAGGTACTTGAGGCCGTTCAATTTAAAGTTCCCCTGTTGTACTTCTGAGAGGAGTCACTGGGAGCTTTAGCTTCCTCCTCGTTAGTGGCTGGGGAGTTTACCTGCCAATCTTGCTGTTTGCAGCCATTTCCCTGATAGCGCCGCAGGTACGTTGTCAGTTTCAGCTAGGGTGGCCCATGTCCTGGGAGAGTTTTCATTTATGCCATTATCCCTGTGGGATTATTAATTGCTCAACAAGGCCTAGTTTGAATGCTAAATGTATGGTCATCCTAGGTTTTTTTCTTACACCAAATTTAACAAAGCAATGCCCCAAAAACAAAAAAGCATCTCCTTTAATTCCCCTCCCCCAATTTTCCTGCTATCTACCTATTTTCAGAGCACGTAGAATATAGATATTTCTTTATTTTCAAGACCATAAAGGAAGCGGAGTCAACTGTAAAACTCCTTCTAGACACATGAAGGAGCTAGTCAGATGAGACTCTCAACACACCTGGGCCCAATGAAGTAAATGTTATATGAAAAGGAACGAAAGAAGCAAGATCTAGGTGGATCGAAAGCACGTGCCCCCCTAAGAATCCTTCAGTGGATAGAGTCTCAGGTCATCCATTTCACAAAACGATCCTCAAGAAGATAACACACTGCAGACAGACAAGGGGGCTTCAAAAAGTTGGTGGAAAGTTTTCATGATCTTTCCATTCCACTTCTCCATGAACTTTTCGAAGCCCCTCCATAGGATAAAAGAACACCCACAACACACTCGCAACAAACAAAATTAAAGCAAAAAAGGTCAGGCCAGAAAACTATAACAAGATGCTAATGCAAGCGAGAATTACATCGAATCAATGGAGGAGGTCTTGTTTAATTGATGTTTCCATAACAGGCGCCATTGATCAGATTCAGTAAGCTTCAGCTACTGAGCTAAGTGCTTAATATAAAAGCGGTATCCCTTACAATATCTTATTTAATCCTCCATATAGCCCTGTTAATTGCATTTGCAATTAAGTCGCTAAGTTAAGCCCAAGCTATATTCAGCCACTGTTACATCAAACCCATACATTTAAATGATTCCTCTAAGGAGTGATTGTGGTAGAACTGCCAGCCTGAGGAACATTTCCCCACGCCAGGCCCACTACAAATATGAATACACGTATTCAAACCGCGAGCTTCTCCAAACCAGAGCTCCGGTCTGATACGACTGCATATATTCACTGCCATCGACTCCGTTCCACTTATAGCGAACCTACAGGAGGACATGACTGAACTGACCATGGGGGTTTCCGAGATGGTACTTTTTTATGGGAGTAGAAAGCTTCATCTTCCTCCCCTGGTGGTTTCCAACTGCTGACCTTGAGGTTAACAGCTGAAAGAGTGACCACTGCCCAGGGCGCCGACCTCATTGCTCTCGAATGGGGCATAAGGATTATATTCGTACAGAGAGTACAATTCAACTTTCAGCGTTCTAATATGTTGATACTGACTTGTAGAAATTTTAAATACAAAAACAACGCTTCAGGAGAAAGGATTCTTGAACGTTTGGATTGTATTTATTTATTTTTAAAATCATTTTACTGGGGGGGCTCTTACAGCTCTCATAGCATTCCATACATCAATTGTATCACACATATTTGTACATAGGTTGCCATCATTATTTTCTAAGCATGTACTTTCTGCTTGAGCCCTCGGTATCAGCTCCTCTTTTTTCCCCTCCCACCCCTCCTACCCGCCTGGTGACCCCTTGATAAATTATACATTATTATAGTTTTCATATCTGACACTAACTGCTGTCTCCTTTCACCCATGTTTCTGTTGGTCATCCCCAGGGGCGGGTGGGTGGGGTGAGGTGGGGTGTGGTTGTTATGCCTCAATCATTGTGTTCAATTCCCTCTTTCTCCCCTCCTTCTCCCATCTTCCCCCACCCTCCTGGTATCGTCACTCCCATTCTGTTCCTGAGGGACTCCGTGTGTCGTGAGCTCTTATCTGTACAGTGAACATGCTCCTGTCTAGCCAGTACTGAAAAGCAGGACTGGGGTCATGATAGTGTGGGTGGGGGTTCATAATAGTGTGGGTGGGGGTGGGGGGTGGGGGAATGACGATGTCCAGCCGGGCCAGGACCCCACAAAGAACCAGAGGCATTTTGTGTGTTTCATTGGTGCTATATTTTACCCTGGTTGACTCACCCCTTCCTTTTGACCCTTCTGTGAAGGGATGTTGTATTATTGTCTACAGATGGGTTTTGGGTCTCTGCTATGACCCCCCTCGTTCTCAACAATATGCTTTTGTTGTTGTTTTGGGTCTTCTGGTGCCTGGTACCTGATTCTGTCAACACCTCATGATCGCACAAGCTGGTGTGCTTCTTCCATGTGGGCTTATTGCTTCTCAGCTAGATGGCTGCTTGTTTAACTTCAAGCCTTTAAGATTCCAGACAGTATATCTTTTGGCAGCGAGGCACCATCAGCTTTCTTCATTGCATTTGCTTATGCACCTGCTTTGTCTTCAGCAATCGTGTTGGGAGGGTGGGCATCACAGAATGCCAGGTTATTAGAACAAAGTGTTCTTGTGTTGAGGCAGGGCTTGAGCAGAGGCCCAGAGTCTGTCCACGTCCTTAGTGTATTGCCATATAAATATATGTACATAAACCAATACCTGTATTTTTATAAATTAATATATCTACATAAGTGCACATCTATGCTTATACCTCTATCCATAGCTTTGCTTCCTAGATCTTTCCTCTGTTTCTTTTTACCTTCTTCCAGCCCCACCATCACACTAGCCCTTCTTCTGCCTCTTAGTAATTCCTCTCAGCTAGGTTGCTGTTGCTCCAACACCCTAAGGATCTGTCCGTCTTCCTCGTTGTTGCACCTCTGTCTATGGTGTTGTTTGCCCTTCACCTGCCTCCTCCTCCCACCAAATCCCTCTGGAACTGTAGGTCTAGTTGCTGTCTCCTCCAGCTTGCTTCCCATGCCTATCTTATACAGGTAGGCAAAACAACAATGACAAAGACAAAACAAAAACCCCCAAAAGATTGAATAAAAAGAGAAAAGAAAAAAGAACTAAAACTAGCAAAAAATCACCCCCCAAAACAAAAAAGCATACATAATCCCAGGTCTGTAAACTGACCTTTATGACTATCTACTACCTGCCTTGGGAGGATCCAGGAACTTTTGAATTCTTATCAATGGTAACCACCGGGAATTATAATGGTAGGGCAATGTCACACGATACTGTTTTTTCCTCTTTATTTAATTGAATTTTTTTTCAGGTTTCCCCCTGCACATTTGTACAGCATGTGTTTTATTTATTTATTTAAACTGTTTTATTGGCACATAATCCTTATACAATTCAATCGTTCCATCATACCAAGAGGAGTTGCACACTCATCACCACCATCAATTTCAGGACATTCTATCCTCTCTTCTACTCATTGTCATTAGCTCCCCATTACCTCCCTGCCATGCCCCCAAGAAATTACTAATCCAGTTATTGTCTCTATAGATAAATTTATCCTGGATTTCACATGCAGAAAAAGATACAAAGCAACAACAACAACAAAGTGAAACAGAAAGAAAGCAGAATATATTTTAAAACTAGGAAAAATTTAAAATGAGTCAAAAAGGGAAATCAAATGATGTGTTAATTTTTAACCTAACTGCGTCTGCAATAATCCACTTTTCAGTGCATTCCGCCTGATGGCAAGGCTGTTCACATCCCTGCTCTCTGGTCAGAGAGGATTCTCTGGAGGCTTATCCATGTGTATTTCCCCGTCACTTAACAATGGAAACAACTTTAAGGAGGATCAATGGGGAGATCAAATAATCTAATGTTGCATTTTAACATAACTAGATCTGTCTTAATCAATTTTACAATGATCTCTGACACATAACAAGGTTATTCACATCCCGAGATTATGGTCAGAGGAGGCTAAATCCAGGTGTGTGCCCTGGAAATGGATTTGGGGCTTCTGCTATCATCCATAGCTTTCTATGAACCAGGTGTTCAGAATTTAAACTCGGATGCCATCCTCTCTTTCGGATTTGGATTGTATTATTTGCAGTCCTTGGATCATGCAGGCTGGTGTGTTTCTTCCATGTGGACTTAGCTGATGCCTCACTTTGATGGCTGCTGGTTTGAAGACAGTCCTTTAAGACCCAGATGCTATTCTTTCTGACAGCGGGGCATCCTTTCCTTTCTTCACCACACTTTGCTGTGGCGCCCATGTCTTCAGTGATTGCTTTGTGATGGCAAGCACATAATGTTGTTTCTGATAAATTTCTCTGTTTCTTTACTGTCTAAATGATTTTGCCACACTCCCCCCAGAAATTATTTAAACATACGGTTGAAAATGGCAGCTTATTGTAAGCATATCTTTATAGACTTACTATTATATTTTCCCCGATTTAAACCAATGTTTTCATTTCTTCCTTTATCCTAGTTTCAATTTGATTTTGAGTTTAGAAGTTAAGACCTAGGGAGTCCCTGAGATATATAAATAGCTAAGCACTCAAGTACAAACCAAAAGGTTGGTGGTTTGAGCCCACCCAAAGGCATTTTCAGCAGACAGGACTGGCGATCTGTTCCCTAAAGTTGACAGCCTTGAAAATCCCACAAAGCAGTTCAACTTTTCACACACAGGGTTACCTGAGACAGAGGGGCCTTAACTGACAACTACCAACAAGGTACCACCTAATGGCTTCAGATCCATGAGGTAAACCGGAAGCAGGAAGACAGCGAACCCAGAGAGGAAATACGAAGAAAACCAACAAATTATGGGGCCTGAAACTCATGCCACAGAACAATGTGTGCACGAAGTAACGACTGAAAAACAAATTTGCTATGCACACTCACCTAAAGCACAATAAAATGTAGAAAAGATCAGCCCACCCTTTATCTGGATGTAAATATGACTCAGCAATGAATAAGACTACTTCCAGCCCCGGTGGTGCTGTTGGGTAAACCCCAAACCACCAGCCTTTCACTGGGAGAAAGCAGAGACCCTCAGCTTCTGTCAAGCTTTTCAAAGCCTTGGAAACCCGCCACAGGTGCACCAGGAGTCTAGTCCACTAGACGGCGCTGGGTTGGGGTTTGAGTTTTATTTTATTAATTTAATCATTTTATTGGGGGCTCATACAACTCTTATCACAATCCATGCATGCATCCATTGTGTCAAGCATATTTGTACATTTGTTGCCATCATCGTTCTCAAAACATTTGCTTTCTACTTGAGCCCTTGGTATCAGCTCCTCATTTCCCCCCTCCCTCCCCGTTCCTCCCTCCCTCATGAACCCTTGAAAATTTATAAATGATTATTTTGTCATATCTTACACTGTTCGACGTCTCCCTTCACCCACTTTTCTGTTGTCCGTCCCCCCAGGGAGGAAGTTATATTTAGATCCTTGTAATCGGTTCCCCCTTTCCACCCCACACTCCCTCTACCATCTTGGTACCGCAACTCTCAGCACTGGCCCTGAAGGGACCATCTGTCCTGGATTCCCTGTGTTTCCAGTTCCTATCTGTACAAGTGTACATCCTCTGGTCTAGCCAG
>NW_022103905.1:17604538-17617152 GCF_000313985.2 Echinops telfairi
AATGCCAGTTTAATAGAACAAAGTGTTCTTGCATCGAGGGAGTACTTGAGTGGAGGCCTAATGTCCATCTGCTACCTTAATACTCAGCCTGTACATATATGCACATAGATCTATTTCCCCATCCTCATATATAAATATATTTATATGCCTTTATTTTGGACCTCCATAAATGCCCTTTGCCTCCTAGTTCTTTCCTCTATTTCCTTTTACTTTCCTCTTGTCCCACTACATACTCAGCCTTCATTTGGGTTTCAGTAATACTTCTCGGTTACATTACCCTTGATCATGCCCTACCAGGCCTTCTACACCCTCCTAACCACCAATTTGGATCACGTGTTATTCCCTTGTCTCTGGGTTTGTTAACACCACTTCCTTTCCTCCTACCTCCCCTTCTCCATGTCCCCCCAGAACTGTCGGTACTGTTGTTTTCTCCTCCAGATTGTTTATAGAGCCTATCTTATTTAGACAGACCTGTGGAGATAATAACATGCACAAAAACAGGACAGAGCAAAACAAAGCAACAACAACAAAAAGCCAACAACCAGAAAACAAACAAACAACAAAAAAGAAAGGCCTGTAGTTAGTTTAAGAACTGTCTGTTGGCCTGTAGAAGCATTTTCCAGTGGAGTCTGATGCGGTGCCAAGCCCTGGTCCCAAAGTCTAGTTTTAATATTCCCTTGGGACTTTGTTGCTCTGTTCCCCTTGCTGTTCTGTTGTATGCCCTTAGTGTTTTGCCTCGGTGTGGTGGGATCAGATGGGGCAGAATTCTGTTCCCTGTAGAGCTATGGGTCAGTGAGGGATATCGTGTCTCATAGTGTGGTCTTATCTGTGGGTTGGCTGCTCTGAGCAGTAATATCGCCCTCAAGGCTTGGTGGGCCATCATGTGCTCCACTCTCTCTTCCTCCCCCTTCATTTGGTCCCATGTGCTCTGATCAGACATGTCCCTCTCCCTGAGCTGCAGCTTCAGTGCTGTCCTCTGAAATAAATTCACTTTTTTGAGGGGAGGGGCAGGTGTCCACATAGTTGGGATTGGGGCGGCCCCTTGGGGTTTGAGTTTCAGATACTAGTTCTGTTGCTCATTGACCTCTCAAGGCCTGAGGTGTTCCACAGAAGTGTGCTTCACAGGTGACTGACTCTCCTGGAACAACGGTCAGTTCTCACCTCTGTTGTCTTGCTCTTCCCCCCACTTCCTATAACTGATGCTGTCTTCTTGGAGTTTGTATGTGCTTGTAAGTCATCTTAAGTCTTGGCCAGAACAAGGTAAAGCATGCATAAATAAATATATGCATAAAAACCTCAAACGTAACAAATGAGTGAGACATATTTAAAAATTTTTTTTGAAATGTATTTTTTTAAGTAAACACACACAAAGTGTTTTCCTTAAACTTGCGGGAAAATGTTTATGAAGTACATGCCACTCTTCATGGCTTTCTAAAAATATACTGGATGTCAAGCAGCCTTTGGTGGGAAACTCAAGGTCATCATGGTAAGTACTGATGATTGCACTGTGTTGTGCTGAGCAGAAGTCCTTGGGGATGATTGAGTGGAACGGCTGTTTGCCAAGCTTGTGCCCAATGGCCCTGGACTGCTGAACTTCTGTGAGTCTACTGTCCCTTCTCTTTTTTAAACATCATTTCCTTCATGGTCAGGAATCTTTTCTCTTGCGGTTCCCCATTGTGTCTGGTTAGTATCTTTGGGTGACGAGGAGGAGAAAGCATATACATTGTTTCAGAGGTCTGTGTATGTGAACAGGAGCCCGGGGACTCTCAGAATGGAAAGGCATTCTGGACGGCCCTGGCTTGCTGGCTTCTCACACAGTTGGGGGTTCCTGTCTTCTCTGTCACTTGAAGCATCTCCCACCTACTCAGAGTTCTTCTTCCTCCCCCTCTCCCTCCTCCTCCATGGTACCACTGGCAAAGTGTCCTTAATGCCCTTATTCTGACTCAGTCCCCAAATGATCTTTCAGCAACATTGCCCGAAGCTCACTGGAACCTTTCCTCTTGGCTTCTTGATTCAAGTTCCGGTCAGAGAGGCATGGGAGGGGGGAGAGAAAGAAGGAGAATGCGGATCTGTTTCAACCAACTCATCCTTTCAAAACACACTACCCAGGCCACAGGTCACAGACAAGCCTGTGGAACAGTGGTTCTCAACCTGTGGGTCGCAAAGACCCTTTGGGGGTCAAACAACCCACTCATGGGGGTCACCTGATTCCTAACAGTAGCAACATGACAGTGATGAAGTAGCAACGGAAATCATTTTATGGTTGGGGGATCACCACAACATGAGGACCCGTATTAAAGGATCGCAGCATTAGGAAGGTTGAGAACCACTGCTGTAGAAGAGCCTGCTTAATCCAGGTATCTATCCAGTTTCATTCCAACCAGATGTTGTCAGAGAAATGAACTTATAACATGATGCCTATTGTTCATTACGAAGTGATGGTGAAAGGGGACAGCGTCTCTGAGAAGGAGACGTGCGGGTACCAGACCCAACTGATTGATCTCACATCTGTTCCGGCTCATGTAACTACAAGACAGACTAGAACTGCCTCACAGGGTTTCATAGGCTGTCAATCTTTATCTAAGGCCCGGTGTTTCCCAAAGTGGAAGATACCGCCCCCTGGAAGGTGCTAGAGCAATCCAAGGGGGTGGGGGTGCTGCAAAGGCAGATACCTACACTTTATCTTGGCTTATGGCCTATTAGAGAATATTTTTAATTGTTGAGGTGCACTGTGTAATTTTTTCTGAAAAGAGGCAGCCGGCCAAATGTGTTTAGGAACTTATGACTAAGCCAATTGCCCCATCTCTTGCTCAGAGCGGCTGATGGGTTCAAACCCACATATGTTTGGTTAGTAACTGAGCATTTGACCATTGCATGGGAGCTCCTTTGAAGACATACACCAAACAACACCAAACCCTTTGCTTGACATCAATTCCAAACCATAGCAAGAGTAGAGTGGTATAGAGTGAAGCATTGGGCTGCTAACTGGAAGGTCAGTAGTTTGAACCCGCCAGCTGATTCACAGGAGAAAGATGTGGCTGACTGCTTCTTTCATGATGTCCAGCTGTGGAGAACCTTATGGGGCAGTTCTACTCTGTCGTATAGGTCACCGCAAGTCAACAGAAACAAAATACATGATTTGTGGAACTATAGTCGCCACTTCACCTTTACGTCCATGTACTTTCCAATAGTGGCTTACACACGTGATGTGTGCACCGAGTGTCACTGCACTTCATGCTGTTGTCCTGGAAGACACCAGAGTTTTACAGATTGAAGACTGTGGTGACCGTACATTGAACAAGCCTTTCAGCCCCATGTTTCTGACAGCACATGCTAAACTTCATGTCTCTGCGTCACGTTTTGGTAACTTTTCACAATTATTTCTAACTTTTTCATGATGCTCTTGCACGCTTCCTAGACTACGGTGTTGTAGAAATTTAATGCTTATACACACTGGGAACCCACAAAAGTGTGAGGCTGGCTTTATTGCTGTCTTTCCTTATTGCGGTGTCTGGAACTAAACCTGCCATCTCTGACATGCCTATAAATATTTCCATGTACCGATAGTCATATAGCTGTAGACGGATGTGGATGTGTGTGCGTGCATTTAAGATCGATTTACTTTTGAAGATAGGTACGAACCTTTGGCTGATTTACTCAGATTAGAGAATTTCCTGGTGTGGGGAGCTCGGCGCCCTGGCTTCGTGCTTTCAGAACCCTTGCCATTTTCATCCACCTTGACAACCAGCATTTGCCGAGCACTGTTGTAAGTACTCCTAGCATTCACACCAGTACATGCATACCAGAAGCATACACAATACGGAAGATTCATACTTTTCCTGAAAACCTTCACCAATGTCATACGTGTAAAATTCAAAATACAGACATGTGGCCTTTTGTTTTTCTTCCCTCCCACCCCGAGCCCCCTGAAGGAAAGGGTTCAATTTCAAGAGCTGAAATACAGTATAAAAGTGTTCGTTGTGCCTTGCCTTCAGATATAGTCTTACATATAATTCCAGCATTCAGTAGAGAGTCCTTCGAGGTGGGTTTCTCCATTCCACTTGAACAGAGTTGGGGACCTGAAGTCCAAGAGTTGGGGGTGTGATTTGGGGGAGGTAATTTACCTCTCTGAAGGAGCCCTTGTGGTGCAAGGGTTAAGGCTAGGCTGTTGTGGATTTGAACTCTCCCAGTGGCTCCATGGAGAAAGACCTGAGAGCTCGCTCCTATAAAGATTACAGCTCAGAAATCCTAATCGGGAGCTAGTCCTCTTTCGTCACACGGCATCTCTATGAGGCAGAATCAATTTGTTGGTGCCCGACAAAAACAGTGTGTCTTTCTGGGAATCTTAAATCATTTTCTTTGTAAAAAAACAGAGTACTGACACCATTTATTTCTTAGAAAATTCTCAGAATGGTTTGTCATGATTGAGGCTAAAGACTCACATTTAATGATATCCTTCTTTGCCTCAATTTCTTAACATTATTGAGAGACATTTCCATTTAATGTTGTCAGTACTTACATCCCGTTCCCATCACCCTTCAATATTCTATTAATTAAAAAAATCCAGGGTACATGCAAATTAATAGGAAAATAACTGAATCAATGTCACTACACTGACAAAAATGGTGACATGGATAAAGCTGTGTGCGCTGACGGGCAGCCCCATCATGAGATCATTCAAAACGTTCATTTCTTATTTATTTATTTAAAACGTTCATTTCTAAAGTGACTTACTGTCCTAGTTTCCCATAGGAAAAGTGAGTCAGGCATGGGAATGGCTACTGTCCTTGCTCCTATAAAAGTGAATGTACACCAAGATCCACCTGTGAGATCTGCACAGGGAATCAGCCTCCGGCGGTGTCTCTCTCTGCTTAATGGAGAGAAGGGAGTAAACTGGTTACAAAACCGAGTTCGTTGGACAGATGCCTATAGGAGATCAAAATGGTAAACCTAACTTGAACAGTTAAAAATCTTGTCAGTTGATCCCTCCCATCCATGTGAGGCATGATATGGTTTTCAACATTTTCTCTGTGTATGTGTGTATGTGCTTCTTCTTTTTCTTCGTGTTGGGGCTTGCCTCAGATGTATTTTATCATTGGAGATAGTCCTCTTGAATTTTTATTATATGTTTTTTGGCATATGAAACCCAGGATTGATGAACTTAGAGAGACAGCAAGTATACAGGCAGCTACTTGGGGGATTCAATGGGGGAAGGTAGGAGGGGAGATAAAGGGGAGATGATACCAATAATTCAAGAAGAAAGAGAATGTTTTGAAACTGATTGTACAATGCGGCTTGATGTGATTGAACTATGGAATGATGCAACATCTGTATTGCCTCCCAATGAAAAAGGTTTTTTTGGGGGGAGTGGGGAGTGGAAGAAGAGAGATATGGTTGGTGTGAGAGTAGCAGAAAGACGTTTGGAGGACGGAAGCCTACCTGACCTCTGCCTCATAGGACTCATCCTTGAACAGATGTGGAGCTGCATTCTCCCACCCCCGTGGGTGGCTGGAGGAGGTCAGATGCGGCCCTCGGGCCATTTCGTCAACATCTGTACCACTCACAGACTAAAGTATGAACCAGGTGCTATTGTTTTAAGTGTCTGTCATCTGAGTTAGTGAGATTTGGGCAACAAAAGAAAAGGGGGGGAAAGTGAATGTACAAAGGTCAAGGACACCAAGAGATGGGCCTCCCTTTCATCATATTAAATTCATGGAAATCCCCAGATAAATCCACACTGATAAAACTTAACAATCGTTTTCCATAAGCTGACTGTTTCAAAAAGGCCAGAGTAACAAATAAATTATGGACCTGACCAAAAATGTGATTCTAAAAAACAGCTGTGGCAGCGTAAGCTTCTATAATTTCAGGTGGTAAAATTGTTTCGAATGTTATAAAATGGGTATAAATTAACAGTTTTATTATATAATGAATCACAAGTTAATTGAAAACATGCACTATAGCACATAAAACATCACCTAAAATAGTATCCTAGCTTTGATAACTAATACTTAAACATTTTCTTGATAATTTTTTTCTTCATTTCTTTTTAGTTCAGAAACCTAAAGTAGGAGTAGGGTAAGAATGACAAGAAATAGTTTTTAGAAACATAATTTACTATGTTTTCCTTGGATAAGTCTCCCTGTAAGTTGAAGTCATTTTAAATTATTCCACTAGGCACTTGGTAGAATAAAACAGCTAACAGGGTTAAAAAGTGATCAAATGGGTAAATAAATACACATCTCCAAGAAAAATAATAAGTATTACTCCCCCCACCCCCACCCCCAGGAATCTACTCAATGATAGTGAGTTATCTCTTTTTTTTTTAGAGCCATTTTATTGGGACTTAATCCACATATCAGACAACTCAATAGTTCCATCATATCAAGAAGTGTTGGACAGTCATTACTACAATCCACTTTAGAAGCTTTCCTTCGTTCTTGTGCTCCTTGGTATTTAGCTTCCACCCCCTACAGCCTCCCCTGTCGTACTCCCAGGAAACCATTAATCCAGTTATTGTCCTTATAGATTCACCAGGGTTATCACTGGTTTGAAGGCTCCTGAGCATGCCCCCAAATGTGCACTCATCCACTATTCTAGAAGGAGCCTGGTGGCCTGGCAGTTACACATTTGGCTGCTAACAGGAAGGTCGGCAGTTTGAAACCACAGCCACGCCAAGGGAGAAAGATGAAGCTTTCGACCGTTGTGAAGAGTTACAGTCTTGAAAACACACAGCAGTTCTACCTTCTGAATAGGGACTCTATGAGTCTGAATTGACTCAATCACAGGAAATCTGGTTCTTGGAGGTTTGGCCGATTGCAATCTCAAAAACTCATGGTCATCGAGTCATTCTGACTCAGCTACTCTACAGGACAGAGTAGAACTGTCCTGTGAGTTTCTGAGACTGTACTTCTTGAAGGGAGGGAAACACCTCATCTTTCTCCCAGGGAGCAATTGGTGGTTTTGAACTGCTTACCTTCTGGTGAGGACCCCAATGTGTAACCACCACACTGCCAGGGCTCCTGCCCAATTCACTATGTCTCCATTAAGATTGTAGCCAGAAAGTTCTACTCAGTAACACATGGTCAGTGGGTTTAGTTTTCTTTTTTCAACCATTAGTTTCAAATGATAAAATACGTATATGTTTTCTGGGATGAAATGAGGCACAGAATTTAGAGTTTGTAAAGTAGAAAGTGAAAGTCTATGTGCCCACTCTGTCTCCTATTGTTGCTGTTAACCGACTCACGGCGACCTCATGCACAATGGATCGATGTGCGCTGCCTGGTCCTGCTCCTCTCCATGACTCATGGGTGCTGGGCCATGTTGATTCCGGGTTTTCATTGGCTATGTTTTGGAAGAAGATTGCCAGACCTTTCTTATCCATGTTTTCATGGAAGCTTTGGTGAAACCTAGTTGGTATCATAGCCACCAATAAGTCTCCACGGACCGGCAAGCGTTATATGTGCATGCGATTCATTGGCTTGGAATTGAATCATTGTCTCCCATAGGGAAGGTGAGAACTCGGCCATTGAATGAACCACGAACGTCCCCTACTCTCCCTTTACTCCCTCACTGCCATCGAGTTGACGTCTCATAGTGACCCTGTAGAACAAGGTAGAACTGTTCCTGTGATTTCCTGAGACTGTAACTCTTAAAGGGAGGACGAAGCCCCATGTTTCTCCTGAGGAACAGCTCATAGTTTTGAACTACTGACCTTGCAGTTAGCAGCCCAACACATAACCACTATGTCACCAGGGCTCCTCACACTTACTCCTCCTAGGTTTTAAATCTCAGGAAATGGTGTTTGTACTGGTAGAAAAGGAGAAGTAAAGAGGAGGCCTGGTTTCAGTGAGTTCCCTAGTAAACATGGTGAATTGGAGCTGAGAGAGGCCCAGGCATCTCTGGGAAAGCGTGGTGGGATCACAGAGGAAATGTCAGTTTTGACATTTGTCTGTACCTTGCCATAGGAACCCCAGTGGTGTAGCTGGTTATGCACTGAACTGTTAACCTAAAGATTGGTGGTTCGAACCTACCAGCCACCCCTGAGGAGAAAGACGAGGCTGCTCTCCTAAAGATTTACAGTCTCAGAAGCTCTATATGGGAACACTATGAGCCCAAATTAACTTGATGGCATTTAGTTTAGTTTTAGACAATGAGTTTAGTGTTTCAGGGGGTCTGCATTCCAAGGAGCCTAGTAATGCAGTGATAATCCATCCGCTGTTCCACCAGAGAAAGAGGTGGCTGACTGCTTCTGAAAGATTGACAGCCTTAGAAGCTCCATGGGGCGGTTCCCTTCTGCCCCCAAGGGTCTTTATGAGTCAGACGAACGTGACAGCATTGGGTTTGGCTCTTCTGTTCCATCTTCACCGGTTGTCCTCTGGCTGCTTTTGCCGCTAAAATACTTCTTCCCGATCCTGCCTCCCACTGCCCCTCTCTGTTGCCAAGCCGATGGAGAAGCAGGCACTTTTCTATTGCTGGCGAGGGTATGCATGCATATAATGCCCACAGAAAGCAGTTAAGGATTTCTATTAAATCACAGAAATACGCAAGCTCGGAGCCAGCAGTCCCCCATCGGGGAATTTATCCGCAAAGGTACAATCACAAGGCAGTCTAACATACACCAGCGAAGTTCGTCCCTGCAGCACCACTGGGGTAGTGCAAGACTGGGACCCACCCAAATGTCCATCCCTCGTGGAAGTGGTAAATATATCAGGAGATGCCATCTCATGGAGTTCTGTGTAAGTTTAAAAGGAGAAGGTAGAGCTTCTCTCTGAAGCAGAATGGAAAGTTTTCCATGATAAATTGGTAAGTTAAAAAAAAGAGGAACCGAGCACAGGGTAGCCTATTTAATGATATTACAGTATGATTTCAGAAGAGGAGGCCAAATGGCCCCGGCGGTTATGATTTGGGGGCTAACTGCAAGGTCAGCTGTTGGAAAGCGGTGCTGGAAAAAGATGAAACCCTCTATTCCTATCAAGAGTTAAGGCCTTGGAAACCCACGAGGGCAGTTCTACGCGGTCCTATAAGGTCACTGTCGTTTGGAATCAACTTGATGGCAGTGAGTAAAAAGCTTACATAACGTCCACGGGAAAGAGCAACCTGGAAAAGGAGAGATTGTTGGACAAGTCAGGGAACGCGATCAAGGTCACTGAATTACACATGCTGAACTTACTGTACATGTTCTCAAGAACAACAGCAGAAATAAAATAAAATATGTAGCTTTTAAGGTTACTTAAGAAAATCAGGGTGTACACACAAGGGAATACTGCGCCTCCGAACCAATCAGCGATGAAACCGTGAAGCACCTCAAGCCGTGGCAGGATCTGGAAGAGAGGATGCTGGCTGAAGTGAGTCCAGCACAAAAGGACACATACTGGACAGTTCACGGCGGGAGGAACAAGCTGCAGAACGGGCACAAGGTCACGCTTGCAGGGCATCCAGTCTTCTGGTTGGGAGGACCAACAAACTGGTAGCAAGCCTGACCGTACCACCCACCATCCACTCTAGGTACGTACAGTGTAGGTCACAAGGCCGGAGGGTGTCTCAGGTCAGCTGGGATCAAAGAGTTGGGGGAGGAGTGGTTGCCACGTGGTTCTGTGGTTGGGTCCCCCAGAGAGGGAGGTGGCCCTGTCGGAGGGTTGAGGGTTACTGATGGGAGGGACAGTGCGAGAGAGGGGAGAGGGAATGCTCACATTTGGGGGAGCATTGGTGCATGTCTTTTGGTGGGAGGGGAGGGTGGGCTGACCTCCAGGTGGGGAGAGGAGTGACTGAGACTGCTTGGGGGGACACTAGGTGGGGATTGTCTTTGCTGATGCGCAGCGGGTGGGCAACATTGAACTTGGGTGTCTGGGGGTATCCTGGGAACCCAGGCCAGGTGCCCTGGAATGCTGGGACACTGAACCCTGGATCTTCGAGGCACACAGCATGTTCTAGAGGCTGCATCGGTGAGACCCCATGCGGGAACTCCACTGGGTGAACTGGATCTACCTCAGACACACCTGTATCCTAAGGACTTAAGCCGGGAAATACATGGTGCCTGACGAGGCAGAAGTCAGCTGTACCAAGATTGGCGTACTGTTGGTTGGCGGACAAAAAAGGTGTTGCTACATCAACACCCTCTATGCTGTATTAAGATATGTATTATTCACCTCTATGAACTCAATGAATGAAAGCCTTTTCCCGTGAACCACAGCTCCAGTTCAGAGGACTCCCTGCTGCAGGATGCTGCCAAGCTTGGTCTGCAGAGAATTCACTGAGCGTGAGCAAGGGGAGGTCAACTTCTCCACCGTGGCCCTCTGCAAGGCAGCCTAATGCCCTCACCTTCAGTGTTGAAACGCGTGCCTCTCCCTGCAGTCGAAAATGCGTCCGTCTTGTAAAGCAGCTGTTGTCATTTTCCGTTCTGTAGAATCGCGCTTCCCCTCAGCCACGCCCGCACAGCAGCACCAGGCCACTGCTGGGTCAAGCACTGTTGAGTGTACGCTTCAGATAGCCAAGCATCCCCCCCACCCCGAATTGGATGTCTTGTATCTTAATATCGATCTCATGCTGTAAGTGGCTTACTTTGGTTTACACCTGGAAGTTATGGCCTAGGGTGTGGTATAATCGTATTGTCGTTAAAAGAATAAAACATTTCTTTTAAAAAAAAGAGTATTATTCTGGTAATCCTGTGACAGACATGCTATTTTATTTTGTTTATGCTTGTTCATATTAGGGTATATCTCAGAGGTGCTATGCCATTGGGGGTCACCCTCTTGAAGTCGTGTGATTTATTTTTCTGGTTTTTTTTGGGGGGGTTGGTAAATGAAACATAGGATTGATGAACCTGTAGGGACAGCAAATAGAACAAGGGCTTTAAGAGTGGGGGATTACAGGGTGAGTGGGGGTGATAGAAGGGAGATGTTGTCAAGGAGACCAGGAAGGAAAAGTATGATTATGGAAGCAATCATACAATTCTGTTTGATGTGATTGAACTATGGAATGATATGACATAGGCATTAACTCCCAAGTAACAACAAATTAAAAGAAAAAAAAGGAATAAAGAAAAAGCATAGATCCAGAAATGAGTTTGGGCTCAAACTAAATCCTGACTCCAACTTAAGAACAATCAGTTCTTACATCATGGTCCTGCTTGAACTTGCCTTCAAAAGGGATCACAGAAGATATGGTGCTATAGCAAAATGTGGTGAAGAATTTAGATGGTGCCCGGCTCTCAGATAAAATAGTGTCTGGGGTCTTAAAGGCTTGTCTCCAAACAAGCACACCATCATCAGTCACCAAAGGATTGGAACCCATATGATCTGAAGGTGAAGGAGGGATTAGTATCAGAGCCTAACCTGTGAGAATCCATGTACAGAAGGTGGTGGATGACAGCAGGACCCCAAGATTCATTTGTGGAACTACATAGGAGATAAGTCCCTGAAGACCAACCCCGATCTAAATGTAAGGGATTGGGAGGAAAGTGGTCACTAAACAGAGTGCTTGGGAGAGAGGAGTATAGAAGATCAAAGGCATAAATCTGACTTGAACAGTTACAACTTTGTCAATAGATTGCCCCTATGATGCAGGCTGGCCTGATCTGGTTTCCAAATTTTTCTGTATGTTTGGTTCGGTTTTTGTTGATATTAGGTTGTATCTCAGAGGTGTTATGTCATTAGAGGTCACCCTCTTGAAGTTGTGCTATATGTTTCTCGGTATATAAAACCCAGGTTTGATGAGCCTATCGAGACAGCAAGTAGAATAAAGGTGTTGGGGATAAGGAAGTGCAGTGGTGGTGATAAGGTTAAAGGGAGATGATGTCATGGAGTCCATACAGAAAAAGATGGTCTGGACTGTCTCACTCTCTCACTGCCTCACTCTCACTCACTCACTGTCTCTCTCACTCACTGCCTCACTCACTCACTGTCTCACTCTCTCACTGCCTCACTGCCTCACTCTCTCACTATCTCACCCACTCACACTCACTCACTGTCTCACTCACTGACTCACTCTCACTCTCTCACTCTCTCACTGTCTCACTCACTGACTCACTCTCACTCTCTCACTCTCTCACTGTCTCACTCACTCACTCACTGCCTCACCCTCACTCACTCACTGTCTCTCTCCCTCACTGACTCACTCTCACTCTCTCACTATCTCACTCACTCACTCTCTCACTGCCTCACTCACTCACTCACTCACTCACTCACTCACTCACTCACTCACTGTCTCACTCACTGACTCACTCTCACTCTCTCACTGTCTCTCTCCCTCACTGACTCACTCTCACTCTCTCACTGCCTCACTCTCACTCTCTCACTGTCTCACCCACTCACACTCTCTCACTGTCTCACTCACTCACTGACTCACCCTCACTCACTCACTGTCTCTCTCCCTCACTGACTCACTCTCACTCTCTCACTGTCTCTCTCCCTCACTGACTCACTCTCACTCTCTCACTGTCTCTCTCCCTCACTGACTCACCCTCACTCACTCACTGTCTCTCTCCCTCACTGCCTCACTCTCACTCTCTCACTGTCTCACCCACTCACACTCACTCACTGTCTCACTCTCACTCTCTCACTCTCTCACTGTCTCACTCACTCACTCACTCACTGACTCACCCTCACTCACTCACT
>NW_022103905.1:17617506-17627559 GCF_000313985.2 Echinops telfairi
CACTCACTGACTCACTCTCACTCACTCACTGTCTCTCTCCCTCACTGACTCACTCTCACTCTCTCACTGTCTCACTGTCTCACTCACTCACTCACTCACTGCCTCACTCTCACTCTCTCACTGTCTCACTCACTCACTGCCTCACTCTCACTCTCTCACTGTCTCACTCTCTCACTGTCTCTCTCACACACACACACACAAAGAAAAAGATGGTCTGGAAACCGACTGTGATTGCAACTATACAATTCTACTTGACATGACTGAACTATGGAATGATAGGATCTATGTATTAAATCCAAATTAATAGAAAAAGAAAAGAAAATTGGGTGGGTAAATCAATTTGTACAGTGAAAGACATGAGAGCCAGAATTGGACAAGATTTCCTGTTTTTCCAGGTCTAGAAACTTTACTGTCTTTTACAGAGTGGAGTTTTAACTCTTTTTCTTTTTAGAAGTGATTTGGGTGAGAATTCCCATTCAACAATCCACAACCCTGTTCCTTTTGAGGCACTGATGCAGTCCCTGCAGGGTAGCAGCATGCTCATTTCTGCCCTATGTTTGCCATTCTCTTTTGTTCTTTTTGTTTAACTTTTTATGGTGAGCTAGATGGTTCACAGAGCAGCAGATCATGACAATTACATTCCACAAATCATACACATTTTGCTTCAATTCATCCATCGCAATTCCCTCAGCCTTACCATTTTTCTGCTGCTGTGAGCTCTGGTGGTATGTGTTGGACTGCAAGGTCCAAAGTTCTAAATCACCAACCATTCTGAAGGAGAGAGACAGGGTTTTTACAGTTTTGAAACTCGCAGGGGCAGTTCTACCCTGTCCTATAGGGTCACTATGAGTTGGCTTCGACTCAACAGTAGTGAGTTTGGAGTTGAGTTTATTTTCATGGAAAATATTTGAGTTATCCTGATCAGATGGGTTTCTACCTCAGCCATGTTCTGGCTTTTGCAGGTTTTATTGAATTAGTATTTGCATGGAGAAACGCTGAGAGAAACCCAGAAACTCACAGAAATGTTTACCTGAGGGAGCAGAAGTGGGAACAAGACAGTAGACTGCATACTTCTCCCATTGTTTGATTCTTGAAGCAGTATAAACATATTACTCATACACATTTAAAAATACAGGGCAGAAGATTATTACAGGGCACAGAGCAACACAAAGGCTATATAGGAATCATCGAGCAAAGATTTTGGAAAGCATAATGAGGCGTTTGGGAAGTGTTGGTATATAGCATACACAAGGGCTGGCTTGAAACTCTACTTTGAAAGGTGGGAAATTAGAGCAGGATCGTCTAGGCTCTAGGCCCTTCCTAAGCAAGAGGGCCCTGAAGGAAAGTAGCTTCCAAATTGGACTGCTAACTACAAGGTAGGCAATTCAAACCCACCCGCCTCTCCAAGGGAGAGATGATTTTGTTGTTCCCGCAAAGATTTAAAGTCTCCGAGGCGGTGCTACTCTGTCCAAAGGGGAGCCGGGAGGTGGAACCGCCTCAATGGCAGTGCATTCTGTTTTAATCAGAGCCCAGGGAGTTCTTGTGCAGTGCAAATGGTTAACACACTCCACTCTGTTAACTGAAAGGTTCCGGTTTACCCAGGCGTCAACTGGGAGGAAGTTCTGGTCGTCCACTCTTGAAGATCCAACCATTGACGACGTAGGAAACAGTCCAACAAGAGTCATCACACGGGAGCAATGTGTCAGCAGCAGCCCCCTGGTTTTACTGCTCTCAGGAAAGCTCATGGAGCTGATTGGAACACTTTCTCCCCAGGACATGCAATCAAATCCATTCAGAGAACATGTTGCCAGGAGTCCATATCTTCTCTTTGGGACTACGGCAACCTGAATCTGGCCCCCTCGTCTTTGTTCAAAGCAGCATCTAATTTATCCTCCGTCTTATACACTGTGAATGTTACTGGGGTATGTCAAAAAAGAATTGCTGCAAAATCATAGAAACTATTATTAATAAAAAATGTCTTATCATCTCCCATCCAAGTATTAACTAGGCCCAACCCTACTTAGCTTCTACGATCAGTGTGTTCAAGATATGTGGCTGTGGGCAAGAATATAAAACCGATCATCTAGGCTGTGAACCTTCACCTAAGAATTCACACTTTTTAGTCAAATTAAGAAGCTGTTATTTTTCAACATGTCCTCCATTCAGTTTTATATACTTTTGAAGGCTACGTCTCCACTGCTCTAACCTTGCCCTAAAGAAAACTACATTTTAGGGTTATACCAAAGAGACCCCGGTGGAGGATAGTTAAGTGTTGGGCTGCTAACCACAAGGTCAGCAGTTTGGAACCATCAGCTGCTCCATGGGAGAAAATATGAAGCATTTATCTCCTGTAAGAATTTACAGGCTCAGAAACCCACAGGGGTAGTTCGACTCTGCCCCATAGGGTTGATTTGAATCGGAGTTGACTTAATGGCAGTAGTTTTGGTTTTTGAGATTTACACCATGTCAAGATGACAGTTTGGTCATCCTAGAGGGATACAAATCATGTTTCTTTCAAATGTTCTTTGAGATTGGGGATCAAAAAGAGGCCTGACGGGGCAAGATCAGGGTGATAGAGTGGGTGGAGTAAGATTTCTTAAGGCAATTCTTGTAAAAGAGCCCTTGCTGCATTAAAAGAATGAGCAGGTGCATTTTTATGATGAAAAACAATTCTTCTGCCCAATTTTGCTGAGCTTTTCCTCATCAATTCAGTTTTGAATTTTAACTCTTCTTTATTGTAAGTCCCTGTCATCATTTTGTGTCCTTCAGGACAATCTATCAAGATGGTCCCTTTTCAATTTCCACCCACCTGGCCCCCAACCCCACCAACAAAAAGCAAACAGTTGCCGTACTTTGTGAGCTGACCTCTCTGTCTTGATTTTAAATGGCCCAGCAAGCTCCCTTAGAAGCCACTGCTCTTGATGTTATTTATTTATGTTTCTAAACAGTTTTATTGGGATATAGTTCATGTACTGTGCAATTCAGTGGTTTAAATATAGTAAGAAGAGTTGTGTAATCATCACCACAATTTTAGAACAGGTTTTTCAATCTTTTGCCAATTATTATTAACTTCCAATTAACAACACCAGCACCACCCCCACCCCCCACCTCCCGCCTCTTCTGCCATAACCCTAAGGCCACTGTCTCTATGGATTACCTATGCTGGGTTTCATTGGGAAAAAAATCATACATAAAACCATATCAACAAAACAAAACAGAGAAAAACCTCAATTCAAAAGAAATCAGAAGATAATAGAAATGAGACAAATTAGAAATGGTTCAAAAGGGAAAACAAAGATAATATGTTAAGTTTTAACCTAACTATATCTGAAATACAAATTATTTTAGTATTTTGGACATGCTGTCGGGAGAGACCAGTCCCTGGAGAAATATATCACATTTGGTAAAGTGGAGGGGCAGTGAAAAAGAGGAAGGCCCTCAATAAGACAGATAGACATAGTGGCTGAAACAATGGCTCGAATGAGGCAGTGTGTTGTTCTGTTATCCATCAGTCAGAATCAACTCGATGGCACACAACAACCACCTATGTGAAGTGATCTACTTTCCAATGCACATCCCTTGTCAATGGTCTGAGGTCATTCAATGGAAGCCTAACCCAAGTGGGCATTCTGCCAATGGATTTGGAACTTTTATTGTCATCCATAGCCTTCTGCAAACAGGGTGCTCAAAATTTAAGCTCTAATACAATTTCCTTCTCTGATCTTGGATTTTATTATTTATAATTCTTGGATCACACAGGCTGGTGTTCTTCCATGTGAACTTAGCTGACACTTCACTTAGAATAGCTGCTTGTTTGAAAACACGCCTTTAAGGCCCCAGACACTATTCTTTCTGATAGCCAGGCACTATTTGATCTCTTTGCCACACTTTGCTAAAGCACCCATATCTTTAGTGATCACTTCATCAGGGGATGCCACTGTTTTGATTGGATCTTTCTCTTGGATCATATTGGTAAATAAAAGACTTATTCTAATTCCAACTTGTTCCATAAAATCATCTTCATTAGCTTTGATCTTGCTTAAAAGACTGATGGATAGATCAGTTCTTTGAGCTAACTTGTCTTTTTGGGGTTTTTTGTTGGTTTTGGAAGGCACCTTTTCTGAGGCAAAGGCACATGTAGTCATGAGGGAACTTGTCTATATCCAGCTACTGATTGAAGAGACATTTTAAAACATTGAAAAATAAATAAACCTCTGCAGGAACCCTAGTAGCACCACTATGTTATTTACCCTCCTACATCCAAAGGGCCCCTGTTGGCACAGTGATAAAGTGTTTAAACACACCAGCCTCACTGTGGGAGAAAAAAAAATTCTCTGCCTGTGTCCATAAAGATTATAGCTTTTGAAACCATAGGAGTTGGAAACCATAGTCCGACTCCTTCCTATAGGGTGACTAGGAGTCTGAATCAACTAGCTGGCAGTGGGTGGGTTTTAGTTGGTCAGGTTTTATCCCTTGTTTATATTGGAGAAATATCAACAAGTAAATGAGAAGTTACTTAGGCAAGTAAAATGGACACCTAATCCATTGTGAGACAAGGGTTATCAGGAAATTCAGATGTTCAACCCTGATCTTAAACCTCCTTAACCTCAATCAGACATAGGTCTACTGTGCCTAGAAGACCTGATGGAATAATTTATTTAAGTATTGTAGTTATAATCATATTTTACATATTATTGAAACAAAATTTCTATATCTACTGATGTCAATCATCTACGAATCTTTTTATCCTTTCCACTGAGCATGGGCCGCAAGAAGAGCAGCTGAATGTTAGAGTAGGTGATTCCCAATGTCAGGACAAAGGAAAGTCAGCTTTGTCTTTTCCAAGCCTCATGAAATTGCTCAATAGGAGTTCCAGCAAGATAGCTACTGAGTAGCACACACCAGAGGAACTCTGCAGAAATCAGCGCAGGAGAGCCACTGAGAGGAAACCTTCACTCTTCCAGGTCATAGGAGGAGCATCATAAAGAGAAGTAGACACAGATCCACTAGGTTTTGAAGAGTTGTGGGCTTTTGGCTTACCCCTACAGAGGCCAGCTGGGGCTTAGCCTTAGCCCCACCACAGTCTTGGCATGCACCAGCCTACTTTGGCTGGCCCAAGGGCTTTACTTCAACACAACCACAGCTTGTCACCAACTTTGGACAGGGTTTAAACCCCTTTAGCCCCATGGTCAGGTGATCAAAGTTCAGCTATCTCTCTATTTTCTCTCTCTCTCTTCTCTCTTGCCTTACACAGTCTCAGTGGGATCCATTTCCCCCTACCCTTGGGCTCCACCCCCCGCTTTCCTTTCACATTCCACTGTTGGCCTCCAGGCCACTCCCCTCCATCTAGGGGAACTCCACCCACTCAGCTAGGGGAGCTCTCACCCACCCTCTGAGGCCTTACACACAGCTGGGAAAATCTTGCCTGCCCTTTGTGGTGCTCCACTCGGCTGGGGGAACTTCTGCCCTCCTTCCACGGCAGTCCACTTGGCTGGAGGATCTCCTGCTTGTCCTCCGCAGCCCTACACGTGGTTGGGGGAACGTCTTCCCACCTGCTGCAATGCTTGAAATGGCCTAAGGCAGCTCTGCCAACCCTCTCCAGTACTCCACACTGCTGCAGGATCCTCCACCTGACTTCTGTGGTGATCATGCCGACAAGAGCAATTCCGCTCACCATTTGCAGTGCTCTTCATCAAAGCAGGCACACCTACCCACCCTCTGTGACACTTACACTCAGTGGGAACCCCTGTATGCTCTCTGAGGTGCTCCAAGCTGCCATGGGACGCACCATCAGGGCTTCCTGTGAAATCATCCAGTGTAATGCTACCCTCGTAGGCCCACAACCACTGACCAGTGTCCCCTGAGAGGACCATCCGACTTACCCTCCAAATAACAGAATACTGGTTGGCTAGGGAAAGAGTGAAACCACAGGAGGATAAATAAGTAACCTGACTCTGCAGTGCAGTCAGCTGCAGGCAGTTTGAAGAGGCATTCCTACGAATCTCCCAAAGAGAGAGCCCAGTGATCTTAAACCCTCTGGAAAATGGTGACATGCTCCTCTAAAATGACACATAAACAATAACCAACCTCAAAAAACCTCAACGAAAAAAAGGAGAAACAAAAGGCAATGACGAAGAAGTCCTGAACCTAACGACATGCATAGAAGAATCAGACATTGATCTGCTACAGAAAGAAATCTTTGAAATGTTGCTTGGAGTCATACAGGATAAGAGGGAAGCAATACAGAAAAGGATGAAATGACAGAAGAGATAAAGGCCACACACCAAAGGGAAATACAAGAGAAAAGGCACAAAATAACAAAAGTCAGTAGCAATTTCATAGACTTCGTCAACAGACTTGAGGAGGTAGAGAATTGCACCAGTGACCTAGAAGGATAACCAAGCAGACTTTAACAAATGAGAAAGGCAGTCAAATAAGATAATCAGAGAAGCTGAAGAAAACCTGAGAGCCATGTCTGATGCTCTGAAGAGGAACAACATTAGAATAATTGGACTACTGGAATAAGACACAATGAAGAAGTTAATGGCAAAAATAGCAAGGGAATTCTTAGAGGAAAACATCCCCAGGTTAATTAATGAAAAACAGGCAACCATTTAGGAGGCCAAAAGAACACAAGACTGAATCCCAAGAAGAAGTCACCAAGACATATATTAGTTAAAACATCCAACTTTGGGGAAAAGGAGAAAATTGTAAGTGCAGCTAGGGAAAAACAAGCAGTCACCTATAAAGGATCCCAAATAAGAATATGCTCAGACCTATCAGCAGACACTATGAAGAAGAGGAGAGAGTGGAGTAACATATTCCAACAATTGAAGGAAAATAATGCAAACCCAAGAATGTTCTATCCAGCCAAATTATCTATCAATATAGATGGAAAAGTAAGAGTTTTCCCAGAGAAGGAAAAACTCAAAGAATATGTTAAAAGAAACATAGCCCTACAAAAGATCCTTGTTGACTCAGTATGGGCAGAAGAACAACACTCACTGAGAACAAATAAGAGACCAACGCACAGAACAATTCCACTTGGAGATCAACAAAATGAAAAGAGTCCCCAAGATAGTGTTGGTTTAATGGTGAAAAGAAGGCAAGAATTAACACCCCCTTCCACATACACACACACATGCACAACACACCGATAATATAAGCAGACGTCCCACTTTTGGCAGAACAGTCCCGATTTTTAACAATTTTTCCTGCGTCTCGTGGCGTTTTTTAAAAGTCCCGATTTTCGGAAAGAATGCATGACAAGCTAGGGCATACGGTTTTCAGCTGCCATGTGGCTATTTCGCCAGGATATGAGTTTTATCAATGGTGTCCTGCTTTTGTCCCGCTTTACCAACGCTAAAATCTGGTCACCTTACGATAAGAGAGGGAGGCAGGAAAACACCCAACACAAAAGGTATAAGATGACATCACAGATTCGACAGATGGATGTAATAAGCCTGAAGACTGACAGACTGAACTAAGGCTTTAAAGGAAAGGCAGAGGCTAGCAGACAGGCTTAGAAAACACAACCCATCAATCTGCTGCCTACAGCAGATACATCTCAAGATTATAGATAAAAATAGACTGAGAATCAAAGGCTGGCGAAAAATATACCAAGCAAATGGTCATTCAAAAAAAGCAGAAGTTGTGATCCTAATCTCAGATAAAATTGATCTCAAGGTGCAAGCCATAACAAGAGATAAGGAGGGTCACTATACAATGCTCAAGGGAATAGTAGACCAAGAACCAGTGACCATAATAAATACATACCTTCCCAGAGAGACCTGTGAAATTCATCAATCAAACACTCCAAAAGATGAAAAAAGAAATTACAGGCTCAACAATCATACTAGGTGGTTTTAACTTTCTGAGAAAGATAAATCACAGGGAAATAAGCTTAACAAGGAGGCTACAGATCTACACATGATTAGATTACTTGATCTGATAGTTATTTTCAGAGGTGTCCACCCAAATGAAAAAAAAAAACACACATTCTTTTCAAGCCCACATTGCACATATTCAAAGATAGACCACATGCTGGGAGAAAAGTTGAATCTGTGCAAATTCAAGCACATAGAGATCATACAGACTTCTCTCTCCTACCACTATGCCACAAGGCTGGAAATCAGCAAAAGAATGATTAAGAAAACAAGAGCAAACAATTGGACGATGAACAACTCTCTATTGTAAAAGGAGTGGATACTTGCCCAGATCGGAGATGAAATTAGGAAATTTCTAGAAACCAACGAGAATGAGAACATGATGTACCAAGACCTTTGGGACACAGCTATCAGAGGAAGTTTGATAGCTATACATGCACACCTGAAAAAGGAAGAGAGACTTATGATTGATATGCTGTGATAGGTAGGTTTGTTGTGCCAACATGGCCAATGAACACATGGGAGATGAGTTGAAAGGCAGAGAGATAAATGGCTCGGCAAGCCTCTCCTCTTTCTCTCTTGCTCTTTGCTCATTGGATGAGCGTGAGGCTGCCTTGTTTGTTCTGTGCCTCCATTTGCAAGCTACACTATCTGTGGGACACCTACCAATGAACTGTGTCCCTGTAACTTAAGGTTTCTTCAAGACCTGCTTCGCCACACTACTGGAAGGTACATCTCTTGAGCTGAGGACTGTCGGACCCTGTCATCTGGCTGACTGTTCGTGACCTGCCTTGCTGTTTGCTGCCTGTGGCTGGATAGCCGGAATTGCTCCACGGAGGACTACCCCTCAAGGCTTGAAGGACTCCCAGTGTACTAGCTGTCTCGTGGAAGTGAGTTGCACTGAGCCATTTGTACTGCTTTATAAATTAATTAACTGTTTATTTCTTATGTTATCTATCTATATAAATATATACAAAATTATTAGTGTCCTGGTTTTGTTTCTCTAGAGAACCCTGTCTAACACATATGCTGACACAAAACTTATAGCATTTAGAGCAGAGTCAACAGGACAATCCTACTAATAGCAAAAGAAAATAAATAATAAAAATCAGGGCTGACATTCATGAGAGGGAAAACAAAAACCTGGAAAAAAATTAATGCAGCTAAAAGTTGGTTCTTTGAAAAGATAAACAGAATCGACAGACTGCTGGCCAACCTAACCAAAGAAAGGAAGGAAAATTTTCACTAGCAAGGGTGAGGGATGAAACAGGGGACATTACAATGGACCCTAATGAAATCACAAGGATAATTACACAGTACTACAAAGGCCTGTACTCCAATAAGTTCAACAACTTTGAAGACATGGACAAATCCTTGGAAAAGCAATCCCTCCCTCCACTATCCCAGATGGACATCAAGAATCTCAACAGACCCTATAGCAATACAAGAAACAGACAAGGTTATCAGTGATTACCAAGAAAAAATTCCCCCAGACCAGATGGCTTTACAAGAGAATTCTACCAAGCATTCATGGAAGAACTGGCACCAATCCTACATAAATTCTTCTAGAACATAAAAAAAGACAGTAAATTCCTGAACTCTTTCTATGAAAGTAGTATAACTGATACCTAAGGTGGGCAAGGATCCCACAGGAATCGAGAACTGTAGACCAACATCCCTAATGAACATTGATGAAAAATCCTTAACAAAATACTGGCCAATAGAATACAAAAGTATATAAAACAAATAGTTCACCATGATCAAGTCAGATTCATATCAGGGATGCAGGGATGGTTCAACATAAGAAAGACCATTAGTATCATTTGCCACATTGACATGAAAAATTATAAGAACCACATGATAATATCAATAGATGTGGAAAAAGCATTCAACAACATCCAACACTCATTCCTGTTTAAGACACTCAAGAAGAGTGTCTTAAATTCCTCAAGAAATTACAAGCTATATATGAAAAACCAACAACCAACATGGTCGTCAAAGCAATCCCACTGAAAAGGGGACATAAAAAAATGCCCCTTGTCCCCACTCTTATTTAACATCATACTGGAGGGGGAGGGGGAGGTGAGGTAAAGGAAGTGGGGTGTTAACAAACCCAGGGACAAGGGAACAACAAGTGATCTAAAATTGATGGTGAGGAGGGAGTAGG
>NW_022103905.1:17628146-17644011 GCF_000313985.2 Echinops telfairi
GAGTGGGGACCCAAAGCCCATCTGTAGGCAACTGGGCATCCCCTTATGGAAGGGCCGCAGGGAGAAGAGTCAGTCAGAGGGCAGGGTAACAACAATGAAACATACAACTTTCCTCTAGTTCCTAAATGCTTCCCCCCCCCCCACTATCATGACCCCAATTCTACCTTACATATCTGGCTAGACCAGAGCATGTACACAGGTACATATAAGAGTTGGAAACACATGGAATCCAGGACAGATGAACCCCTCAGGACCAATAATGAGAATAGCGATACCAGAAGGGGAAGGGGAAGGTGGGTGGAGCAAGGAGGAACCAATCACAATGATCTATATATAACTGCCTCCCAGGGGGATGGACAACAGAAAAGTGTATGAAGGTAGACAGAGGTTGGTGTAAGACATGAAAAATTATAAATTATCAAAGGTTCATGAGGGAGGGGGAGTGGGGGAAGGGGAGAATGAGCTATTACCAAAGGCTAAAGTAGAAAGGAAATGTTTTGAAAATGATGATGGCAACATAAGTACAACTGCGCTTGACACGTGGATGTATGTATGGATTGTGATAAGAGCTGTAAGAGTCCCCAATAAAATAATTTATAATTCAAAAAGAAAGAAATTGCTCAATTATTCTAGTGATTCATCCTATTACTTCAACACCACATTAACCCTGTTGCCTTGAAAACAGCTCTTTAGGCAAGTAGGTCCAATTATGTTAACATCTTATTGTTTTTCTTTCTCAAACACACATACACACACACACACACACTCATCTTCTCTGTAAAGAACAAAAAACCTTGAAGGAAAGAAATACTTCAAAAGTTTACATTGATGAGGGCTTGGATAGTAGTATCATGGGTGATTTATTATTTTTTTCTATGAACTTTTTCTTTATGTCCAAAATATTATTTAGTGGACACAATCTACTTTTAGAGTAAAAGTAGAAAAGAAAAACAATCAGAGCACATATTTTCAGTTTGAGGGTTTAGTAGGCCAAGGTCAAGGTCAAAGCCCAGCTTCCCCTTAGCTCATCTTCCAGGAAACCCTGAGGGAGCCTTAGGTTGTGGTGTCTTGCATCTGCTCCCTGGTCATTGTCAGATATTTAGGCTTCTGCTTTGAAGCCTGTACACAGTCATCTCTGGCAAAGGAGAAATTGATGCCTTGTATTCAATGTCATATTGTTGTTGTTAGGTGCTAAACGTTGGTTCTGATCCATAGTGATCCTGTGTACAACAGAACAAAACACTGCCTGGTCATAGATCACCCTCGCAATTGTTCCTATGCTTGAGCCCATTACTGCAGCCACTGTGTCAATCCACCTTGTTGAGGGCCATCTCCTTTCCACTACCCCTCTGCTTTACTAAGCATGATGTCCTTCTCCAGGGACTGGTCTCTTCTGACATGTCCAAAGTACAAAGACCAAGTCTTGCCATCTGTGTTAGGCTGCGTTGACTAGAGAAACAAATCCAGTGGCATTCATACATGTGTAAGAAAAAGCTTTATGTCAAGAAATCACTATATATCAAGAAAACAGCTTAGCCCAGTCCAGTTCAAGTCCATATGCCTGACTAGTCCACAAGTCCCTCTCCAGGCTCATGCAGCCATATGCAATGACTCAGATGCAGGATCATCACAGTCTGGTGGGTGAAGAGTCATGTGAATCCAAGGTCGGTGGAAATATGGCAGGACTCTAGCAGCTCTCAGGGTGGCCAGCAAGCAGGAAGGGAAATGTAGAGAGAGAGAGAGAGAGAGGTTCCTGGGATCCTCCTTGTAAAAAGGGTGCACCCCAAAAGAGGCAGCATCAAGCTTTGACCTGAGGGACAGGTTGGACTCCACCCTACAATGAGTGTCTAGTTGATGTAAACTCATTTAACTACCGCACCATCCCTGCCTATAAGGAGCATACTGGCTGTACTTCTTCCAAGACAGATTTGTTTGTCGTTTTAGCAGTCCATGGTACTTTCAGTATTCCTCACCAGCACCACAATTCAAATTCATTAATTCTTCTTCAGCCCTCCTTATTCAATGTCTAACTTTCACATGCACATGAAGCATTTGAAAATATGACCTAGGTCAGGCACACCTTTGTCCTCAAAGGAAGATCATTACTTTTCAAAATTATTTGTTTATTATTTTATTGGGGGCTCTTAACAATCTTGGCTTTTCAACATTTTAAAGAGGTCATGTGCAGCACATTTATCCAATGCAATGCAAGCATCTTCTGACCTCTTGACTGCTGTTTCCATGAGCATTGATTGTGAATGTAGGCAAGACAACATCTTTGACAATTTCAACATTTTCTCCATTATTATCATGATACTACCTATTGGTCTAGTTGGGAGGATTTGGGTCTTCTTGACAATGAACTGTACTCTATACTGAAGGCTGCAAATCTTGATCTTCATCAGCAACTTCTTCAAGTCCTCCTCCTGTGAAGCAAGCAAGGTTGTGCCATGTGCATATTGAAAGTTTTTTAATAAGCCATGTATACATTGTGATAAGAGCTGTAAGAGCCCCCAATGCAATGATTTTAAAAAAGCCTTCCTCCAATCCGAATGCCAAATTCTTCTTCATATAATCCAGTTTCTCTGATGATTTGTGCCGGATACAACCCTGATACACATCTTTCCTGATTTTAAATCATGCAGTATTCCATTGTTCTGTTTGCACAGCTGCTTTTTCAATCCATGTACAAGTTCCATATGAAAACAATGTAGTGTTCTGCAATTCCCATTCTTCTTAAGGCTATCTATTGTTCGTTATAATCCACACAGATTCCTTGGCATAGTCAATAAAACACAAGTAAACTAGTATCTCAAAGATAAGTAAACTAGTCTTTCTGGGAGCCCTGGTGTTGTGGTGATTACAAGTTGTGTTGCTATCATCAAGGTCAGCAGTTTGAAATCACCTGCCATTCCATGGGATAAAGATGGAACTTTCTACTCCCGTAGAGTTACAGTCTTAGAAGCCCATGGGGTAGTTCTACCCTGTCCTATAGGATAGCTTTGAGTTGGCACTGACTCAATGGCAGTGAGTTTTTCTGTTTTTGTTTTTTTTGAGTTTTTGATACTTCTTTCTGGTATTCTCTGTTTTCAGCCAAGATCCATCCAACATTAGCAATAATGTCCCTTGTTCTGCATCCTCTTCTGAATCCTGCCTGAACTTTTGGCAGCTCCCTGTCAATGCACTGCTGCAATAGTTGTTGAGGACATTCAGCAGAACTTTACTGGCATGTGATATCAATGATATTGTCCTATAATCTGAGCATATTGTTAGGGTGGGTAGACTAGAGAAACAAAATCCAGAGACACTCATATAGGTGTAAGACAGAGTTTTATATCAAGAAGTAGTTATATATCAAGAAAAAACCCCAAACCAGTTCAGATCAAGTCCATACATCTGGTACTAGTCCACAAATCTGATACTAGTTTACAAATCCCTCTTCAGACTCATGCAGCCACATGCAATGATGCAGAATGCAGGAAGGTCACAGGCCAGTGGGTGCAAAGTGGTGTAGATCCAATGGCAGGGGCTGCTTCACAGGGTTCACAGGTCACAGTGTGGCTCACCAGTAGGAAGGTGACAGCAGAGAGGGGGAGGTCCCCAGTACCCTCATCAAGAAGAGGCCATGGCCACAAGGAGGCATAATCAGGCTATGATCTGATTGACAGGCTAGATTCCACCCCTTCACTCGTAACTTCAAGTTGACATGAAATTATGTAACTACCGCAAGCATTCTCTTGGGTCACCTTTCTTTGGAAAGGGTACAAATATGGATCTTTGCCAGTCAGCCAAGTAGCTTCTTCCAAATTTCCTTGCATAGATGAATAAGTATTTCCATTGCCTTAGCCGTTTGTTGAAACATTTCAGTTGGTATTCAATTCCTGGAGCCTTGTTTATGACTAATTGCATCTTATACGTCTTCCTTCAGCACCACTGGCTCTTGCTCATATGCTACCTCTTGAAACGGTAGAAAGCTGACCATTCCTTTTGGCATGGCGACTATACATTCTTTCTATCTTCTTTTGATGCTTCCTGCATGGTTGAGTATTTTGCCCATGCAGTCTTTCAATAGTGTAACTTGAGGCTTGATGTTTTTCTTGATTTCTTTCAGTTTAAGATATACTGAGCTTATTCTTCCTTTTTGATTATCTAACTCTAGGTCTTTGCATATTCCTTTATAATATTTTACATTGTTCTCTTGAGCTGCCCTTTGACATTTTCTATTAGCTCCTTTACTTCATCATTTCTTCCATTTCTCTTAGCTACTCCATAATTAAGAGCAAGTTTCAGAGTCTCTTCTGACACCCACTTTGATCTCTTCTTTCTTTCCTGCCTTTTTAAGGATCTTTCTCCTTTTTCATCAGGTCATCTGTCATTCCTGTTCAATGTGCCAAATCTACTCTTGAGATCTTCTCAAAATCCAGGTGGGATAGGCTCACGGTCATATTTTGGCTCTCCTGGACTTGTTTTAATTTTCTTCAGCTTCAATCTGAGCTTACATATGAGAAATTGATGGTCTGTTCCACAGTCAGTCCCTGACCTGGCTTTAGCTGCTAATAATTGAGCTTCTCCACAGTTATCTTCCCACAGATATAGTCAATTTGATTTCTGTAGTCAATTTTTGATTCCATCTGGAGAAATTCCTGTGTATAATTAGCATTTGCATTGTTGAAAAAAGGTATTTGCTATGAACAAGTTGTTGGTCTTGCAAAATTCTATCATTCGATCTCCAGCTTAGTTTATATCACCAAGATCCTATTTTCCAATTACTGTTCCTTCCTCTTTGATTCCAACGTTTGCATTCCAATCGGTGGTCATTATCGACGCATCTTGATTGTATGTTTGATTAATTTCCAACTGAAGACATTGGTACAACTGTATATTTTCCTCATCACTAATTTTAGTGCTTGGTGCATGTGTTAAACAGGGTTATCTAGAGAAACAAAACCAGAATGCTAATACTTTTATATATATTTATACAGCTAGATAGATATATAACATAAGAAATAAACAGTTAATTAAGTTATAAAGCAGTACAAATGGCTCAGTGCAACTCACTCCTGTGAGACAATTGTGAGACACTGACAGTCCTTCAAGTCTTGAGGCCCCCCCAGGTAGTTCTCTGTAGAGCAATTCAGCCTATCCGGGCACAGGCAGCAAACAGCAAGGGAGGTCACCAACAGCCAGCCAGATGACAGGGCCCGACAGTCCCCAGCTCAAGAGATGTAAATTCCAATGGTGTGGTGAAGCAGGTCATGAAGGAACCTCAAATTATGTTGACACAGTCCATGGGTTAGGTGTCCCACGGGTAGTGTAGCTTGCAAATGGAGACACAGAACAAGCAAGGCAGCCACACACTGGTCCGATGAACAAAGAGCAAGAGACAAGAAAGGCGAAGCTCGCCGAGCGAGTTATCTCTTCGCCCTTCCATTAATCCCACATGTGTTTATCGGCCAGGTTGGCACAATAAACTATTTACCTCAATCCACCCCTTGCTAACTTGGCACCTGTCACAATTCTTTAGCCATATATAATTTCTGGACATTAATGAAATCACTTATAATTAACATCAAACATCTATCATACATATAAATGAAAACACAGAGTCCAATTATATCTGCTATAGTGCATAAATTCAAATAATACTTGTATTGATTGGATTTCCTGGAAGGTGAATAGATATATGAATCTTTATGTGTTGTACTTTATGTTTAAGACTTCCAACTTTCCTAGATTCATATATTGGATGTTCCAAGTTCCGATTACTGCTAGAGTGCAGTAGTGTTTCTTCTCATCTTACACTGTGCCCCATCAGTAAATGCACATCCAGAAGGCTCCTCTCCCACAGGCTTTCCTGCATGCATGTCACCATGGTCGATTCCACTTTGAAAAAGCAGGTTTTCCTCAGACACCTTCAAATGCCTTCTTACCTAGGAGCCCACCCCCTAGCACTATCACAGGTAATGCTACAGGGTTTCCATACTGTGCATAAGGCTTTCAGTGGTTACTTCCTCTGAAGTGGGCAGACAGTTCCCTCATGGTGGGGAGTTCTTAGTCTGGAAGCTCCACTGAAGCCTGTTCTCTTTGAGGGACCCTGCTGGCATTTGAAATACCAGTGACCTAGCTTCCAGCATCACCCACACGTAAGTCACCACAAACGACAGCCAAGTTGTGCTCCATTTCATGAGCTAACCTAACTACACCTCAGTTCCTGTTGTCACTCCAATATCACCTTCAGGCTCAAAGCAAGAGGCCCAACTTCAGGCCCAATTCCATCTGCTGTCTGAAATAATGTAGATTTTGCTTTGGGAAAACAAGGTGACCTTCTTATAACATAAAGTCAAAATTCTCTAAAAATGGTTGAATGCGTTTCTGCTCTTTCCACAAAGCTCTTCACCAAGCAGCGGTTTCTTCCATCTTTTCTGTCCAAATTTCCCCCAGGGGTTTCTTGACCTTGACTTCGCTCCCCTCTTCCTTCTGCTGGTGTGCTTATCCAGGAATTTGTGTTGTTAGTCAAACTTCAACATCTCATCTGTATTAGTCTAGGTACTTTGGAGAAACAAATCCACAGCAACTCATGTATAAGAGAGTTTTTTGTAAAGAAAGTGTGCATCACAAAAACATCCCAACCCACTGCTGCCCAAGCCCACAAGTCCAACACTAACCCATTAACCCAACACCAGTCCACAAAGTCCTCCACCTCACAAAACAGAGGCAATGATGCCAACTTCAGGAGGAAAGCTGAGTCAGTGAACGAATAAGCATCTCAGCACTAGCAGGGGTCTCCACACGGCTGCTCCAGCACCCAGGGCTGCATCGGGATAGGTCCATGTAGCTTCTTCTTGGGGATGTCTTGTATGAAGTCAATCTTGCAAGCTGAAGCAGGGAACTGCTAAGGCAGCTGCACCATGTGCAACCATCATAAAACAAGAGACCCGAGAACTAGAAAGGCGAGGCTCACCACCCATTTATCCCTCCGCCTTTCAATTAGCCCCACATGTGATTATCGGCCAGGCTGGCACAATTAACTAACTCATCATCTTTTCCAGGAATGTTTCCAACTGGTTAAATTTAATATTTCCTGGAAGATGTATAAAAATGTCATATTTGATGTCCTCAGTTACACAGACATAAGAATCAGTATGTAAAGTTTGTGCAAAATATTGTTGCCATGAGGATGAATACTTAACCCTCTCACATTTACTCAGAGGAGACAAAATAGAGGAGCTGAAATAGGGAACAGGCAAAAGTGAGGGTGCTCAAGATGGGATTTCTCCTGGACCTCTCTCTGAGCCATTCAGGCTATGGGGCCTTGTCTCCCAGAAGGAAGCAGGGGGCTGGGCTGTGTTATAGTTCCCAAGGACACAAATGGAAACCCACATGTCATATAAGTATGTCTACACGTTTGAAGTTATAAATTAAGCTAGCAAATTATTTTTCCCTCAAAGATGTATTCTCTCTTTTTGACTAAAATATGTTCAGGACAATCTGAAAGTTCAGGTTTGACTTTAGTATTCGGGGGCTCCATGGAATTGCTTCTCAGGACTTGGCTGCATGGGAGAGCCAACACCCAGCTTCACCTCCCCTCCTGCTTCTTCTTCTCTTCCCTCTCACAACCTCGCCCTCCAGTTCTCTCCAGCCCGTATATCCAAATTCCTTCTCTGAGTTCCCCAAGGAACCATTTTCTGTTAACCCAGGGATTTCCCCTTAACCCAGGGATGCACAAACAACCAAGTCCTCTTAGAAGAACTGACCTGAAAAAACACCAGCCCTGCACCTGGAAGCCAACTTAGGGCATTTGGGCTGAAAATTCCAGGCTCTCACATATTGTCATGATATGGGGGTGTCGATTAGTCCCACTCTCAAGTTATAATCTGAAGTTCCTCCTCAAACAGATTTATAAACTTTTAAGGTTAAAACAAGAAAATAAATCCACTGCTATCAAGTTGATTCTGACCCACATTGGTCCCTATAGAGGATTTCTGAGATAGTTTATCTTAGAGCCTCAACTTTGTCCCATCAAGAGGCTGGCAGGGTTGAACTGCCAGGCTTTCAGTTAGTAGTCCAATGCTTACCTGCCAGCATTTATTAGATTGCCAGTGCTGCTAGAAGAGAGGAGGCAAATTTTATGACTTCTAAAGATGGTTCAAAGGAGTCCTGGTGATGCTTTAGGGTGTTCGACTGCTAACTGCAATATCAGTTTGTTAAAGGTTGTTTATTCCATCCCAGTTTCCTCTGCTGAGCAGGATAATTTAGGGGAATATCAGTAAGTAGAACACAGCCCGTCCACCTCTAGTGTCCTTTGGCAAGCTTGAGCCATGAGGCACAGTTCCCCTCTGCTCCTTCCAGCTTTTTGCCTCCTCTTGGATGAGGATGAAGGAGGAGAACAACAGAGTATATGAACAGAAATCTTTTATTTCTCTGATGTTGTAAAAAACATTCTCTTCTTTTGAACTCACACTTTAATCTAGCTCCAATCTAAGAACAATTAGTTCTTATGACTTGGCCCTGCTCAATGCTTACCCTCATGAAGAAGAGATCACTGAAGATATGGGTGCTATATCAAAGGTAAAGAAACCATTTGGTGCTCAGCTATCAGCAAGAATAGTGTCTGCAGTCTTAAAGACTTGTCTTCTAACAAACAGCCATCTAAGTGAGGCATCAACTAAGTCCACATGGAGGAAGCACATGGAAGAAGCTTGTGTGAGCCAAGGATTGTAAATAATAAAATCCAAATCTGAAGGAGGGAATGGTATCAGAGCTTAAATTGTGAATACTTGGTTTGTAGAAAACTATGGATCACAGAGGAAGCCCAATATCTATTTGCAGGGTCCCCACATGGATTAAGTCTCCTGTGAATCCCCTCTGATCATAGTCAAAGGATGTGAATAGCTTTGCTATCAGGCAGAGAGCTTTGTGAAGTTCATTGTGGTAGTTACATAATCTGGTGTCAATATGGGACTTGAGAGGATTAAGAGTGAAAGGGTGGAGTCTGGTCTGTCAACTGGGTTATAGCCAATGAGGGCTCTATGTGGGCATGGCCTTCTCCTGAGGATTCTGGCTATTCCTGTATTTCCTCCTTGGAGATGGGAGACAGACTCTCTCTCAGCCTCTCTACTGACAACACTCACTCCCCGAGAGACACTCTACGCTCTAGCAACTGGAGAAACCATGTAGAGACCCCTGCCAGTGCTGAGATGCTTACAACACCACTGGATCCACAAGACTTCCAACCCACTGGCCTGCGATCCTCCTGCATTTGGCATCATTGCATGTATTTCGTGAATCTGAAGAGGACTTTAGAGATCGGTATCAGACATATGGGCTAATATTGGACTTATGGACTTGATCTGGGACGTTTTCTTAATATTCAATTGCTCTTGTATATAAGCCTCTTTCTTATATACATATGAATGTCTATGAATTTGTACCCAGACTAACACATTTATTATGGCAGATTTAATTAGTTCTAAAATGTAATAAAACCTTATCATTTGATCTCCCATTTGACTTATTTTATAGTTGTTTTTGTTTTTAATATTTTCTGCTTTCTTTTTGATTGAGGTTTTTCTATGTTGTGTCTAGTCATTGTTGTTGGGGTTTTGTTTGTTTGCTTGCTTCCTGTTTGTCTTTTATGATTTTCTGTACATGAAATCCAGAATAGGTAGATCTATAGGGACAGTAACTGGATTGATAATTTCCTAGGACATGTACATATGTAAATATATTTATATATAATGATGGGGATATAGGTCTATGTACATATATGTATAGGTTAAGCATTAAGGTAGCAGACGGATATTGGGCCTTTACTCACATCCTCCCTCAAGGCAAGAACACTTTGTTCTAACAACCTGGCATTCTGTGATGCTCACCCTCCCTACGCAATCGTTGAAGACAAAATGGGTGCATAAGCTAAGGTGGTGAAGAAAGCTGATGGTGCCCAGCTATCAAAAGATATAGTTTCTGGGACCTTAAAGGCTTGAAGTTAAACAAGTGGCCATCTAGCAGGGAAACAACAAATCCACAAGGAGGAAGCACACCAGCCTGTGTGATCACGAGATATTGACAGGATCAGGTATCAGGCATCAGAAGACCCAAAAGAAACAACCGTTTTGATGCCAATAATGGGGGTTGGAATGGAGACCCAAAGCCCATCTGTAGAAAATTGGACATCCCCTCACAGAAGGTTCACAAAGAAGGGATGAGCCAGCCAGGGTGTAGTATAGCACTGACAAAACATACAACATTCCTCTTTAATGCTTTAGTTCTTTAATGCTTCCTCCCTACCACTATCATAACCTCAGTTCTATCTTACAATTTTGGCTAGACCAGAGCCTGTACCCTGGTACAGATAAGAGCTCTCTGTACGTGGGATCCAGGATAGATAAATCCCTCAGGAACAGTAATGGGAGTAGTGATACCAGGAGTATAGGAAGGAGGTGGGGGGTGAAGGGGGAGAAAAGGAGAACTGATTCCAATGATTGACATACAATACCCCCCCCCCAGACCCAGGGAGGTATGAACAACAAAAACGTGGGTGAAAGGAGACAGCGGGTGATGTAAACTATGTAAATAAAAATAATTTGTAAATTATCAAAGGTTCACAAGGATGGATGGGTGGAAGAGTGGGGGAGGGAGGGGAAAAAAAGAGGAGCTGATACCAAGGGCTCAAGGAGAAAGCAAAGGTTTTGAAAATAATGATGGCAACATATGTACAAATATTCTTGATATAATTGATGTATGGATTGTTATAAGAGCTGTAAGAGCCCCCAGAATGATTTATTAAAAATAATAAAATGCAATAAAGATAATTGCCCAGCAGCATGGCAGGGCAGGGTGGTGGGAAATGGGGAGCTAACAACAGTAAGTAGGAGAAGAAAACGTTCTGAACTGGACCGTGGTGATGACTGCACAAGCCTTCGTAATAAGATCGAAAGGTTAAATCAGATGATATGTGCTGTTTCTCAGTGTGTGAAACCCAGGCTTGATGCTCCCATAGAGACGGCAAATGGAATAAGTGTTCTTGGGTGAAGGGGCAGTAAAAGGGGGCTGATTAAGGAGTTCGAGAAGGAAGAGACTGTTTTGAAACTGATTGTGGTAGCAATTGTATAATACTGCTTGATGTGATTAAACTATTGAGTGATTTGTTATTTGTATTAGCTCCCAACAAAATGTTTTTTTTTTGGGGTGGGGGGAGAAAAACCCTCAAATAACTGTCTATGAAACAAATAAATTGTATGATGTGAATATATACAGACAAAACAATTTTTTAAAAAATCTCTCCTTACGCTAACGCCTGGAGAAATTTATTCCCTTGGATCACTTTTGGCAAAAAAAGCAGAGCAACTTACATAATAAAGGGAATTACTTCGTAGGTCAGTGCTCTACTCAAAGGCCATCTGTCTGAGTTCAAAAGTTCAGTACTTACTCAGAAGGTCAGTACTTACTCTGAAGGGGACAGGGGAACGGAAGCACTAGAAATGGAACAAGCAGGGCACAATGAATGAGAGTGTGGTGCATTGTGGAAAATGTAACTCATATCATTTATCAATCTGTGTGAACATGGTCAAATGTTAACTAGCTGTGGAAACTTTCACCCCAACCATGAAAAAATAGGAGTTTAAAGAATGATCAAGACTGGCAAAAGGGTCCCTATTTATTCCGCCTGTACCCTTGTGCTTCCAGTACAGGTCTTGTAGGGGGGCACGAAGAGGGAGCTTATCATTCCCATAGCCCCCTGACTCTTGCTAGAAGCCAGGGAAGTTCTGCAAGCCTTGGGTTCAGAATAGGATGTTAGGATGGTTTTAGGACCTGAGTGTGATACTCTGACTTGGAAGCGCTGGTGCAGTCACAGGTCACATAACTGGTAAACGGAAAAGCCAGGAGACTGGGATACTGGTGGTGGTGGCAGCGATGAAGAAAACAGCTCACATTTAGGGAGAATATCAGGGACAGCCATTGCACTGAGCATGCAAGATCTATTGATGGATGTAATCTTCACAACCACCTTTTCTGATTAGTACTCTCATTAGCTCCATTTTGAAGAAGATGAAGACATTCGTTCTACGATGTCAAACTCCTTACTCTCCTGTTCACCAAAGCTAGTCTTGGACCTCACCTCTCTGCCCACTGCACCCTGATACCGTACTCCTCCCATTATTGCTCTTACAGGTTGCTGAACAGGTTGTAGACCCAGCTGCTTCCTGAAACAATGGCCTTGAACTCACTTACTGGTTCTTGGAAGGTGGTGTATACTGACTAGCAACCCTATGAAATCCGACAACTTGAAGTTAGTGTGTTCAGGCCTTGAAAATACCCTTTTTATAGGTTTCAGATAGATTGTTCCCAGGAGGGACACCAAGTCAAAAATCAGTCTCAACAGAACCCTCAATCTTTCCTGCAGGAAGCACTTCACTTTTTTGGACCAGGTTCTTAAAGGAACTTCTAGCCAGTCAAGAAGGTAAGTCTGTCCTCATACCAAGATGGCAAATTTAGTTTCTCTCAACGGTGCTGATGCCGCAGATCCTCTTTGGGGCATGTGACCCACTCCCCTTGCCACATTCTCTCAGAGGCAGACCCAACGTTAGAGGCGAATGTCGGTACCAACCTAAAGCCCCTACCATCTTTTCTTCTTCAGCCCCAGTGACGTTGTTGCTGCTCTCACCCCTGAGGTGAAGAAAGGCAAGAGAGCTAAAACCAAGTACTCTTGCTTGCTCCTAGAAAAGCAGTTTTCTCGGTTCATTCTTGACTTTGTCTTCAAAAAGTCGTTCTGTTTTTCCTGGGAGGGGTTGGAGGATGGATTGCCCAGGTCCTCTCTCCTTCTGTTTCTAGAATGGACGCCCAGAGGGCGGGTAAGAGAAGCAGAGCGCAGCTAGGAAGACTGAATGTAGGACACAGACTGCTTGAGGTCTATCCCAGCTCTGGCGTTTGTTTGCCTGGAAACTTTTGTATTTGTTCCTTTCTCTGCTACCTCAGCTGTGAAATGGGGCTGCTAATAGCCTTCTAGCTTCTAGAGCTGAAGATTAAGTGAGACAGTTTATGCACAGCAGGTGTTCAGTAGTTATTATCATCCAATGAACTAGTTACCCGAGGTGCCATTTTTATCACTCTATAGCCTCACTTCTTAGAATAATAATGCCTGGCATATAGTAAGTGTGTTAGTCTGGATGGACTAGAGAAACAAATTCATAGACACGTATATGTGGATAAGAAAGAGCTTTAGATACAAGAGCAGTTGGATATTGAGAAAACATCTCAGCCCAGTCCAGATCAAGTCCTTAAGTTCTCTTCATGCAATGACTCCGAATGCAGGAAGATCACAGACCAGTTGGTGGAAGGTCTTGTGGACCCAGTGGTGGTGGAAGCATCTCAGTGCTGGCAGGGGTATCGGTATGGCTCCTCCAGCTCCCTGGGCTCTGGCTGCATCAGCTCCATCAGGCTCATAGTCAGTAATGTCTCACAGGTGAGTGTGTATCTCACCTCTGGTGAGCTATCTATCTCCTTAGCACCTCCAAATGAGGTCATCAAGCTGCAACCTGATTGACAGGCTAACCTCCACCCCTTCACTCTTTTAATATTCCAGATGCCAAAAACGTCAACACTGCCAAAATTGCTTTTGATTTTATAAATACCTTCACATCAGTACTTGCAGGCTGGAAGATGCCAACCACAGACATTTATTGCATGTTTTTGTTTTGGGTTTTTTTGCTCACCTGCTGTTTCCTGGGAGGGTATTTGGTGCCGTTATTTCACTCTTCAGTCCAAAAGTCCTCGAAGAAAGTGAAATCACAGTAGAGGAGCAATGGGCAGAGGCTTGGCCACATCAACAGAGACTGGAAAGTAGCATTTGAAGTGGTTCCACAGCATCAAATGGGAGAGCCGGGGTGGCATTTTGATGGGAACACTAACTTGTAGCTAAGTGAAGGGCCAGTTCAGCTGGGTGGGACATCTGTGAAGCTCTGTGCATCAAAAGAAGAGGGGAGGCCCTGGCATGGTTGGCTGTGTTTCCCTCTGCCCAGAAACCAAGCAGTTAAAATACAGGGCGATACGTGTTTGCGTGGCATCAGCATTTACAGGGGACACTGGATAAATTAGGATTAGGCTTAACTGCATATGACCCAAACTCCAAAATAGCAAACCGCGGTTTAAACAGGAGGATATTGATTTCTCTCATGAAGATGTGGCAAAGCTAAAAAACAGCTCTGCCAAATCTTTCAGCCACAAACCAAATCTGGTTCCAGTTCAAGGCTAGGTGTGTCAGTAATTCATGGTCTGAAAAGGTGGCTAGAGGATCATCCCTCAGACGGAATAGAGGAAAGGGTAGAAAACCCAGCCCCTTCCTGTGAGATCCCATCCCAGAAGTTGTCAATGTTTCTGCTTTCTTATCATTTAGTTGCAAAATACGCTGGGAAATGTAATCTTTAATCTACACAGTCATATGTTCAGTTAAAGACTGATTCCTACGTAGGTGGCACAAATGCTTTGCCTTTGACTATTCAGTTCGAACCCGCCCAATGGTACACTGGGAAAGACCACAGCCAAGAAAGCTGTGGCGCATTCCTGCTACATAACACATCCACTGGATGGGCGCGAGCTTGCTTGTTCTGCTCCTTCATATTGGTACCAGGAAAGAAAGGACAAAACGGGCACTAGGTAGACTATTAGTAATCTTGACCACAGGCATAGAACACAGAAATGATCTAACAAGTGCATTGATATCATGCACACAAGTAGAAGGTTGCTGAAGATCATTTACAAGGCTCTGTAGCAGTGCATTGATAACCGAACCAAACTCAGGGCCACGGTGTCAATTCTGACCCTCAGCGACCCTAGAGGGCAGACTAGAACTGCTCCTGGGCTTCGTAGATGGTAACGCTTGCTGGGAGTAGAGAGTTTTGTCTTTCTCCCACACGTTGACCAGGAGCTGCCCAAGGCTGGAGCTGGATTCAGGGGAGCGTGTGGAGTGAGGGGTATCACTGCTGATGTCAGCCGGGTCCTGGCTGAAAGCAGAGAACACCACAAAGATGGATGCTTGTGTTCCAGTCTCTGCGTAAGAGAATTCTACTATGGAGATCATAATAAATTATGGATAACATTGAGAAGAATGGGAATTGCAGAATACTTTGCTTTGCTCATGTAGAACTTGTGCATGGACCAAGAGGCACTTGTTTGAAAAGAAGGGCATACTGAATGGTTTAAAATCAGAACATTATGAGGGTTATATCCTTTCACCATCTTATTCCATCTGTATGCTGGGCAAATAAACTAAGAAACTGGACTATCTATGGAAGATCAAAGTAGTAAGATTGGGAGAGGGTCAGTAAGAACCTCGGATATGCAGATAACACAGTTTTGCTTGTGAAAGCCAAGAGGACTTGGAACACTTACTGATAAAGTTCAAAGACAGCAGCCTTCATTATGGATTACAATGAAATGTCAAGAACATAAAATCGTCATACCTGGACCAATAGATGACATCATCTTAAACAGAGAAAAGATAAACGTTGACGAAGATTTTGTTTTGTTTGGCTCCACAGTCCATGCTCCAAGAAGCAGAACTGGAAGGTGGGAGGGAGCACATGAGCTGATTGTGATTACACACCTCACTGTCAAAGCAATTTAACCATGGGGGGGGGGGCGCAGAAAATGTTCTAACATTGATGGTGGTAATGATTGTACAAATCCTCCTGATATAATTGAACTACTGAATTGTATGATATGTGGATTAAGTGCTATATTAGTCTGGGTACTTTGGAGAAACAAATCCATGGCGACTCACGTATAAGAGAGAGTTTTATGTAAAGAAAAGGTGCATCATGAAAACATCCCAACCCAATGCTGCCCAAGCCCACAAGTCCAACAT
>NW_022103905.1:17645774-17655934 GCF_000313985.2 Echinops telfairi
TGATGCACATTTTCTTTGCATAAAACTCTCTCTTATACATGAGTTGCTGTGGATTTGTTTCTCCAAAGTACCTAGACTAATACAAGTGCCAATAAAACTGTAAATAAAACAAAAACAAAAGAAGTAGAAGCCAAGAAATTAAGCTACCCCTTACATTGGGACATCTGCTGCTTAAGGCCTCTTTAAAGTGTTGAAGAGCAAGATGTTACCTTGAGCCAAGGTACAAACGTACCTGAGCCAAGTCATGGCATTTTCAATCCCCTGGAAATCCACAAGGGTAGCTCTGCCCTGTCTAACAGCTTTGCTGTGAGCTGGCATCCATTTCAGGGCAGTGCGTTTGGCTTTTGGCTTTGTTCTGCATATATGCAAACCTGGCCAATGACTAAGGAAGATCAACCAATTGATGTATGTGAATTATTGTATTGGCAAAGAATATTGAAAGTACCCCAGAATGTCAGAAGACCAAACCAATCTATCTTAAAAGAGGTACAGACAGATGCTCCTTAGGAGCAAGGCTGGTGAGATTTTGTTGTACGTACTTTGGACTTGGTGACATGCAACCAGGAGGATCATGGTGTCCCTGGAGAAGGACCTCATACATGGGACAGTAGATGGCAGTGAAACAGAGGAAGAGCCTCCATGAGCTGGTTTGACAAAATGCTGCAACAATGGACTCAAAGAGCAATGTGTGAAGGTGGCACCGGACTGGCCAGTGTTTCATTCTGTGGCATATAGGGCTGCCATGAGCTGTCTTGATGGCCCCTAACAACAACAACAACAACAACAACACAACAGCCACACAATGGCATCAGAAAGGTCCCCCTGAAGGAGAGTATCTGTGGATAGAATGAAGTATGAGTCAGAACTCACTCACATAAAGGAAAATGGGGAAAGAGGAAGAAAAGAGTGTTTGGGGTGGGGCAGAGAAAACAGCATCTGTGAGCCCTAGGTGAGAGGAATTGATTCCCATGTATTTTATTGACCGATGTACACAGGTGACTTTAGGGTCTACTGTTGCTGTTGGGTTTCCAGAGGGTTTTGACAAATGAACAATGCCATGTGCTCACCGTCATCCACAACATCAACCGGATTCACTTCACTGTCCCCCAAATGCCCTGTGCATCACCTGTGTATCCCTCCTCTCTCTTCCGGACTCCCTGTCAACCGCGGCTCTTTTCACTGTCTGCACTTTTTGCCTTCTCCAGAGGTGATAGAGCTGTTGTACTTGTTGGGCAGGAGGGGTGTGCATAGTAGGTTTTTTTCTTGAAAATGGGCTGGCTCAGGTGGTCCTCAAAGAAGAGGTTAGAGTCCACCTGCAGGTGCCTGAGCTGCGGCAGACTGGGCAACTGAGAGGTGAACTGGGCTAGTTCACCACCCCTCCGGTGATCCCGAACCCAAGGATTCCATGATGACTCCAGAGAGACTGAGCTGTCTCAGATTCACCATCTGGCCTAGGTGAAGAGCAAGCCAGGCCAGGGTGGGCAGGGTCCAGGGGCGCTTCACTCTCACCTCCTGGACAGAGCCCACCTGTACCACGTTGAGGATTTCCTCCATCATCGGAATTCCAGGTAGCATGTCAACAACCTCCAGCCTTCTACAGCACAGGTGTGGTAGGCCTTTCCTCTGCTCCACCCTCTCTCTGAGGAGGGTGAGAGAGTCATCCCAGGTGGCTTCCTTCAAGCACACATCTGTGAGCACCTCCACAGGGCACAGGGCCTGCTGCTTCTCCCCGTGGCCCAGTTTTCGCCTTTGAGTCCTGGGCTGGGCAGCCTCTGCGCCTGCGAGGAGCACACAGACAGGTCTGGGAGCATTCATTCCAGGAGTGAGTGTGAACGGCAGTCAGTAAATCCAGCACTTTCAGTTTGCCTCTCCGCCATGAAGCTTCTGGGCTAGCAGCCCATGCAGCCCACACAGTACAGTACCGCCGTTAGGATGTCCTGGTGACCTTGCTGAACCTTCCTCGGGGGCCCCAGGGGCAGACAGGTGAAAGGCCAGGCCTGCCCCATGGCCTTCAGGGTTTCACAGGGTCTCCCAATGATGGCCACCATGAACAGAGGTGGCAAGAGTTGCATGCGCAGCCTCAGAGTGGTGATGGCCAAGCCCTATTGCTGCAGCTGCCTCTGGTTTGCAAGGTCAAGAGCCTGGGTGGGCTCTGGTTGCTCATGCTGATCAGTCAGCTCCCAAATTAACCCTGCTTTGTGCTTGGCAGGCTGAGTCTGCTCAGATCTCCTGGAGAGCCAAGGTGCTGACTCCAGCCCTTCTGGTTCTGGTTCTGGTTCTGGTTCTGGTTCTGGGTCCTTCCTTAGCTCCAAGGACACCTCTACAGGCCTTTCTGCCCACACTCCTTCCCTTTCCAACTCATGGTTGTGGCAGAGGCTGGCAAGTCCCAATCCATAGGTCACATGGCAGGCTGGAGACTCCCCCCCAGCTCAACTCCCTACAGGGACTGACAAAGCCAAGACCCAAAGGTCAAAAGGCCCACCAGCTGCCAAAGTCAGGGATCCAAGACCAGATGGCAATATAGCAGAAAGACAGGTACTGAGCTGGCTGAAGTCCAAAGAGCCACTGGTCAGAGGATGGGAAGCCAGATGCAGGATCCAGATGGAGGGACATGTGGCCTGTTGGTCACAGCCACACCCTCAGGTAATTCCCTGTCAACTGATTGGCTGCTCAGAGGGGCTCTCACCATGGAGTTCACTGCCTTGTGTCAGAGCCCATCATGGGGGTGGTTACATCATAGCCTTTGGAAAGCATCTCAAAGCAAATCTGAAGATGATTTGGTTGATCCAGAAGTAACTCCTGTCATTGATGGGGTCTGCAAGAGGCAATTCCCTGACTCCTGCATGTATTAAATTTGGACGTGAATGAATGAGCACGATAGACCTTCAAATGTTCTTTGGTGAGTGCTGTAACCCCAAGGGTGGGCTCTGTGCCCCTGAGCAATGGCCTAATCAATAACCACTCCAGTGGCGCAGAAAGAAACACCAGTGCATGAGAGGCTGTTTGGTGGGTCCTTGATTAACCCAAATACCTAAGTGAGATTTATACTGATTTCTTCTAATCATATTAATCGCAGATTACAGGAAGGTGTGTGATAAATCTTAAGCTACACGACAGTCTACAAAAAGCCACAAGACAGGGTAAGGACATAAAGCAGAAGAATCATTTTCCCATTCAGTGTCTTGATATCTGCTTTCCAGGGACCTCTCCTTATCAATCTCAAACGAAGACCTAGGAAGCCGGAGGGGTCAATTTCCTCAATCAGGATTCCAATAGTCGTTAACATTCTAAACTCTTCTTTGAGCCGTGGGGAATCATCAAAATTCACAGTGATAAATTCATAACAAAAGTAAACATGGCTGACTCACAAAAAGATATCCTCCATCTTTAAAAATGTTTTATTGTCCATTATGCACTCTTTAGAACAGATCAACAGTCTTACATTCAATAATTTATACACATTTTTTCAACTCAGTCCTCTCAATGTACCATCACATGACCTGCGTTCTCCTTGTGTTTCTGTTTTGATTCCTTGTTTTTTCCTAGCCCTCTGAACTGCATCCTGGGGTAAAGGCTGCCCTTTTGCTCCCACGTGGTTTAACATCTCACAGAAATGGGGTTCAAGACCCCATTTGAATGGGGTTCAAGACCTCACGGGAGACAAAGGGCCATGTGTGTGCAGCTTCATCCATCTCTTATCGGCTTGGTCTCGTTTATCATTTTGAGTTCTGTTCCTCATTGTCTCCTACTTCGTTGAGCACCTTCTGAGGGGATCCTTCTCAGAGCCATTGTTAGCAGTAGCCGGGCACCATCTAGTTTTGATTTTGGGATTGCAGGGATTGATGGACTGGCACATGGTCCGTTAGTCCACTGAAGCAATTGTTTCTTATGTCTTTCCGTTTTTCATCCCTCTTCTCTCTTCTGGGCAGGACAAGAGCAGTGGTTGCACCTTAACTGACTGCTCATGAGCGTTTCAGACCCCATTCACCATGTTCCAACAGGAGGCAGAACATTGTCTTTGTGAACTATGGCATACAATGGGTGCAGTCTTGCTCACAACTCACAAACTGTCCAGTTGATTTCAATTTATAGTGACCTCAAGTGGCAGGGTAGAACCGGTTCACAGGGTTGGCTAGGCTGTACTCTTCACAGAACCAGCTCACCTGGTCTTTCTCTTTTGGAACCATGGGGTGAGTTTGAACCATGGATATTTTAGGCAAGGAACCCTTAACGATTGGGCAGCCAGCAGGTAGCACAGTGGGCTTCGGGCTGCTGCTCTAAAGGTTGGCAGTTCAGACTCACCAATAATCCCACAGGAGAAAATTGTGCCTGTCTGTTTCGTTAAAGATCTACGGTCTCAGAAACCCTGTGGAGCAGCACTCTTGTTTCCCAGAGCATCCCTGTGACTCAGAATTGGCTCAATGGCAGCCAGGTTGATGCTTCATTTATTGTACTTGGCAGTTTACTGACTCTTACAGTTTGAAATTACTTAACTGTATGAATGATTTTTCTTTCCATTTTGTCTTTATTTTCTATGCCATAGTAGAAATAAAAATGATAATTACAGCCATTTTAATATTTATGGGCTGCTGCAACAAGACAGATGCTTTATTGAACTTTTCTTATTAAATAATCAGAACAACCTAATAAAATATGTGCTATTATGATTTACTATTATGGGGGTCACTGTGAGTCAGAACTGACTCCATAGCAGTCTGTTTGTCTCTCTCTCTCTCTCTCTCTCTTTTTTTGTAGGAGCTCTGTGGGCTAAGCATTGTGGTACTACACAACTGTAAGGTAAGAGGCTCAAGTTCAGTATGGAGTGCATGGGAGAAAGATGAGGCTATTTGGCCCCATCTAGATGTTATTAGGTGTTGTGGAGTCAGCTCCAACCTGCAGCGACCACATGTCCGACAGACGAAAAACTTCCCAGTCTTAGGCCAACCTTGCAACTGTTGGTTGAGCCCACAGTTGCCAACACTGTGTGAGGCCATCTCATCAAATGTCTTCCTCGTTTTGCTGCTCCTTTCCTTGATCAAACATGATGTCCTCTCCCAGGGAACTAGTGACATGAGGCAAGGAACCAAGGAAACGCTCAGAAATTCAGGATTGGTGGCAGATCAGTACATCGCAGTTGGGACATCAGAAGTGGGACCATGATTGGGACACGTAGGTTATGACAGAAGAGTTCACAAGGGGAGCCCAGGGTCTTCTAAGCAAGACAGTCAGGGAATGACGAAAAGGCCATGACCAGTGACTATGCACCCCTAGGGCTTTCCCCAGTACAGTGATCTCCTTCAAGGACACCCCCAGGCAGGCCCCAAGAGCGACTGCCCTTCCCAGGGCTGACTGGAGAGGGGTGGAGGCAATCCACTTAGCAATGCACTCTACCTGATCAGAAGGTTTACAATGGAGGCTTAATCCATGAGCGTATGCTGCAAATGGATTTTGGACGATCACTGTCATGCAAAGCCCTCTGCAAATGGGGTGCTCAGAATTTAAGTGCTTAGGCACCTGACGACCCGGATCAGGAGGCGCTTGAAGAGGACAGAGTCCATCTGGAGGTGCCTGAGCTGGTGCAGACGGGGCAACTGGGAAGTGAATTGGCCAAGTAGCTCCTTCACCCTCTCCGGTGACCTGGGACTCAGAGATTCCATGATGATTCCAGAGAAACTCAGTTGGCTCAGATTCACCCTCTGGCCCAGGGGAGGAGTCAACCGGCCCAGAATGAGCAGAGACCAGGGGCACTTCACTCTCACCTCTTGGGTACAGTCCAAACCAAGCTCCAAACTCACTGCCCTCGGGTCAATACTGACCCATAGTGAACCCCTGTGGGTTTCCAAGACTAACTATTTACAGGAGTAGAAAGCCTAGTCTTTCTTCCCTAGGGTAGCTGGTGGTTTTGAACAGTAGACCATGCGGATCACAGCCCAGCGTGCAACCCCTATACCACCAGGGCTCCTTCCAGCCATACCACTTTCAGAATCTCCTCCATGATCTGAACTGGAAGCCGCATGCCTACAAACCCCAGCCTCCTACAGCACAGGTGTGGTAGACCTTTTCTGTGCTCAATCCTCCAGATGAGGGGACTAACAGTCACTCTGGGTGGCTTCCTTGAAGAATAGATTTCAAACACCTGTATGGGGGCCAGGGACTGCTGTCTTCCTGGTTCATGAACAGTCAACCTGTTTTTCACTATATTGGGGGTGAAATTTGACAGAGCAAGTCATTTGTCCATCACACAATCTATACACATTTTCTTACGACACTGGTTGCTGTCTCCCCTGCCCTTCCTGCTTTGCTTCTGAGTGGCTGCTGGTCTCCTGGTACTGAGAGGTGGGTTGTGCTGAGGAATGCATTTCTCCCCGGGCTTACTGTTCACTTTACAAATCTGCCCATTGTTTGGTTGAAAGTTGACCAAAGGCTTTTCAACGGCTGATTTGGGGAAAGTAGATTGCTAGAATGATCTTCCGAAGAACTTCTTCGTAGACAAGACCCTGTAATCTTTCTTTGGGTGAAGCACCTGGAGACATTTGACTGGTTTTCCCATCAGGGGCTCCGGTCACACGGAACAGCCCATCTCCCCCTGGGGGTTGTGGGGAAGGCTCAGTTGCCTCACGGGGACAAAACTGGGTGGTTTTGTCCAACTCCATTATCCCACACTCTGCCTTGCTGTCAATCCAAAATCTGCCCACACTCTGTGAGTGAATTCCGCTTGTTATGTAAATAAGGTAGGATTAGTGTGAGTACATTTTAAGTCAAGTACTAGTCCTAAACTAGTGGGAGAATAATTCCTGATTATTAAAACTTGTGAATTTTCTGGTATCACAATACTAAGACAGACTGCCTACTGTCATGGAGACCACCCTGACTTGTTCTAACCCTGTTGTTGTTACTGTTAGGGGCTGTGGAGTTGGTTCTGACTCATAGACACTCTTTGTACAGCAGAATGAAACACTGCCTGATCCTGTACCTCACAATTGTTCGTGTGTTTCAGCCCATTGTTGCAGCTCCTGTGTCAATCTGTCTCAACCCAACATCCCTCTATTTTCCGCTGCCCCTCGACTTTACCAAGCTTGATGGTCTTTAGAGATTGATCTCTCCGGACAACATGTCCAAAATACATGAGTCATCCGTGAGTCAAAGTCTCACCACCTTTGCCTCTAAGGAGAATTCTGGCTGCACTTCTTCCAACACAGATTTATTTGTTCTTTTGGTAGCCCATGTTATTTTCAATTTTTTTCACCAGCGTCATAATTCAAATGCATCAATGCTTTTTTTTTTCACTCGTTGTATCCCTCATCAATTCTTCTAATGCATTGATTTTTCTTCAGTCTTCCTTATTCAATGTCCAACTGTCACATGCATATGAGACCATTGAAAGCATCGTGGATTGGGTCAGGTGAACCTCAGTCCTCAAATTCACATCCTTGCTCTTCAACACTTTAAAGAAGTTTTGTGCAGCAGACTGACCCAATGCAATGTGTCATTTGATCTCTTGACTGCTGTTTCCGAGAACAGTGATTGTGTATCCAAGCAAGATGAAATCCAGGGCCACTTGATCTTTTTTCCATTTCTCATGATGTTATCTGGTGATCCAGTTGGGAAGATTTGGGTTTTATTTACACTGAGTTAAAACCCACGCTGAAGGCTGTAATCCTTGACCTTCATCTGCAAGTGCGTCAAGTCCTCCTCACTTTCAGTAAACAAGTTGGTGTCATCTGTACATTGTATGTATTAATAGACCTTCCTCCAATCCTGATACGTCATTCTGCATAGAATTCAGCTTCTCTGAGATTTTGCTCAGCCCACTGACCTTGTAGGACAGAGTAAAATTGCTCCCTAGTGTTTCTGAGGCTGAAAAGAATCCAGTCTCATCTTTCTCATGTGAACTAGCTGGCATCCCTGTGTTTAACCCAATGCACCACCAGTTCTCCTCAAAGACAAGCCATATGGCCAAAATGAGCATTCTTCTCTTTTCCGGATCAAAAGCACAACACTGAAGCAAAGATAGAAAGGCTGACAGACAATAGATTAAAGAGTCAGGTATGTGTAAGGACATTACACCACCACATCCGCCCTCAAGACGACCCAGGACTTCAGACACAGGACATAGTCACGCAGCAGAATTCCACGTCAGGCACAGTCACCGGCCAGGTTGGAGGTGGATATTTTAGAAGAAGGGAAAGAAGCAAACATTCAGGAGAGAGCCGTGGAAGAAAGCAGAGTGAAGAAGGGTTTTGGCAGCACCAGGGAGAGCTCCCAGCTACCCCGCCAGAGTTTTTTTTTTTTTAAGAGCAAACTTCTGTGTTTCAAATGGACAAAATATTAGCATCATGTACAGTGCCTTAAGATAATTTGCCCTTGAATGGGAGCTTCCTGTCTAGTCCTTTGAGGTCTACAAGATGTTATCTAAAAATGTACTACTGTGGAAACGGAAGACTGCTTACATGAACTGGGAAGGGAGGCCCTGTGGTTTTCCTTGGTGATTCATCGCTGTAACACTGTCCTCTGGGCGGTTGAGGGAGCTTCATAGTTTCTTTAGACGTCAATAGGCGCCGGGGCTCTGGCAGGACAACTTGGATGCTGTAGGAATTCTGCCATTTTGCTAGCACTGATATGGCTCGTGGGTCCACCACTCCATTAGAACATTAACTCCATTCATATTAATTTTTGTTACAAATCTTACAAAGGGGGGTGCTTCCAGGTATGTAGGTCCACATTCTATTTTAAGGCTTTATATCTGGTTTTCATAAATTGTCCGAGCCTGTGGTGGCTGCCATCTTGCGTCGCTGTCCATAGATTTTTAAATTTATTTTTCCCCCTACAAACCCAGGCCACTGCCATGGAATCGATCCTGACTCTTGGAGACTCTGCAGAGGGTCTGGAGACTGTAGAGCCATCTGGAAGCAGACAGTCTCATTTTTATCCCTCAGAGCAACCAGTGGGTTTGAACCACCAACCTTCTGTTTAACAGTCCGACGCTTACCCCAGAGCACCACCAGAGAAGGTGTGACAGAGACCACATCTGTTTTCACAATGGAATCTTAGGGTGAGCTCTTAGGAGGGATCAGGATTCTGCTCTAATCCTAAACAGTGGTTCTCAACCTTCCTAATGCCAGGACCCTTTCATACAGGTCCTCATGTGGTGGAGACCCCCCAACCATAAAATGATTTTCGTTGCTACTTAATCACCGTCATTTTGCTACTGTTATGAATCAGGCAACCCCTGTGAAATGGTTGTTCAGCCCCTAAAGGGGTCTTACCCCACAGGTTGAGAACCGCTGACCTAGAACATTCCTACCCATTGATCCAGGAAGTTTCCCCCTGGCACAATCCCCATACTTGGGCAGACAGAGCTGGATGGAATGGTAGATTGAACTGTGGGGAGCCACAACTCACGGGTTGCAGCTCACAGTGGAACTGGATGTGCACAGCCCCCTCATACCGACAATGGCCTGAGTGCTGTGTCACTGGAAAAATTGGTGATGTTATCAGTGCAATCACCTTATACCCCGTGTGTGTGGGGTTGTGATTGACAATATTCTACTTTTCTGTTTCATAGGCTTTTGTTTTCATGCTTTATTTTGCATGTTTATTTTTGTTTTTGTTGCTGTTGTTGTTTACTGGTAGGTTTGTAACTTTTGTTGGTATAGTTGGTGTTATGGGGTTTTAATTCTGTCATAATAAAACTGCCAAAGTAAACCTGAGTGTGCATATCCCAGAGACAAGTAGATGGATTTTGGGCCCCCACTTAGCTCTAACCCCCATCCAAGAACAGTTAGTTCTGATAACATGGCCCTGGTTGGTATTTGCCTTCATGAAATGATCACTGGAGATAAGGGTGCTACAGCAAAGTATGGTGAAGAAAGCAGATGGTGCCTGGCTATCAAGCGGAATAGTGTCTGGGGTCTTAAAGGCTTGTATTCAAATAAGCAGCCATCTAAGTCAGGAGTCAGCTAAGTCCACATGGATGAAGCACACCAGCTTGTGTGACCCAAAGATGACAATAATAAATTCAAATATGATGAAGGGAAAAGTATCAGAGCTTAAATTGTGACCACCCAATTAATAGAAGGTTATGGGGGGGACATGGGAGAGGGGGAGGTGGGGGGAAGGGAAGAGGTGTTAACAAACCCAGGGACAAGGGAACAACAAGC
>NW_022103905.1:17657989-17690447 GCF_000313985.2 Echinops telfairi
ATGCCGGGGGCTTAAGTGGAGAGCAAATGTTTTGAGAATGATGAGGACAATGAATGTACAAATGTGCTTTACACAATTGATGTGTGTATGGATTGTGATAAGAGTCATATGAGCCCCTAATAAAATGATTTAAAAAAAATAGAAGGTTATGGAGGGCAGTAGAAGCCCAAAACCAATATGCAGAATATCCAGTCAGGTTAAGCCACTGCCAAAAGGCCTGCCACAGGCAATGGTCTCAAACAGCCTTACTATCAGATAGAGATCATTGTAATCATGATTATACTGGCTCCAACTTGATACTTGGTCTGTTGACTTCCCTCTTGACCCAACCTGAAATTGTTCTAGGTGCAAATATTTCTTGCTTGTTCCATGACAATTTCTTCCCTAGCTTCTAAATTATTGATGGCGGTCTTTTCTTTCTTAGTCGTTATTTGTTTTTTTATCTTTATATGATTATCTTATCCTTACCACCTTGTTTCTGTTTTTTTTAATTGTTTCTGCTGGGTTTCCCAGTTTGTGAAGCATAGAAAGAGTAGATGCATAGAGATAATAACTGATGCAAGGGTTTATAGGGGAGGCAGGAGTGGGGGCTGGGAGACAGGGAGGGTGAGGGAGTTGGGGGAGCATACAATGTATGTGGGAGGGAGAGGGAGCACTAGAACCGATTGTGATGACATAACTCATTGTAAAAGTGATTTAACCATAAAAAAGGAAAATGTTCTAAAATTGATTGTGCTGTTGATTGTATAATTCTTCTTGATATGATTGAACCATTGAATTGTATGTATGCGTATTATGTGCCAATTAAAGTACAAAAACAAACAAACAAACAACATTCTTACCCAGAGGGTGCACTGGGGCCCAGGAACTCTAGTACCACTGCTTGTGTTGGGAATGCCGAACCTGGGCCCCACTCCACATCCATGGAATCAGAACCTGCAGTTTTATAAATTGTGAGGACATCTCATTAAGTTTACTGGCTTAAAGAATTGGACCTCACCTGAATTTGACACATCTAAAGTCTTCAAAAATCTCGGCTTCTTCCCTGGATGAGAAACAAACTAAAGGTGGCATTTGACAGCCAGGTTGTTGACACAGTTTGGATTTTTCTGTTATAAAGAGAACCAAATAATGCTGTGCCAATTGGAATGTATAAGGAGTCCTGGTGATGCTAGTGGGTAAGCAATGGGAACTAACTGCAAGTTTGGTAGTTCAAACCGACTACCCACTCCTCAGGAGAAAGATGAGGCTGTCTGCTCCTGTAAACATTTACAAAACTTCAGAAACCCAATATAGGGTATTATGACTCTCAATCAACTAACAACTGGTAGTAGGTTTGGTTTAAGGAGCCATTTTTCTCATGAAAAAAAAAGTGATTAAAATTATATAAAAGGGAGCATTCTTCCTAAACTGCTATTCATCATGAAGCATTTGCTACTGTTTACTTTTTCATTAAATGCAGCTGTCCTAATTTCGAGATGCTCCATTGCTATTTAGCATGTCCCAGTTAAGAGCTGGTTAATTTTGTTAGACAGAGAAGCCAATCTTCATCCCTGCTGAGGGAAAGCAGCGTGCCATAAAGTCACGGAAGGATGTCCCCACCTCCATGACCATGGCCACAGGGGTATGACTCGGAGACAGTGGGACTAAAAGCATGTCTTGATTGGACACATTGACAGGGGTGCCATGGGATCCCCATAATCAGCTCTAGGCACTGCATGTATGTGGTATGTTTCTTGTCTGTGTTTGCTTTTTTTACATTTCATTTCCCCCCCGCAGGAAGCTGTCTGCCCTGCTTCTTAGATGGCAGTCCTTAAGAAGGGATGCTCTCTGGTGGTGCAGTGAGTTACTCAGTCCACAATTCCATAGACGAGTCTTTGTGCTCCCATAAAGATTTAATTCTTAGAAACCCACAGGGGCAGTTCAACACTGTCCTATAGAGACACTGTGAGCCAGAACTGATTCAATGGCAGTGAGATGCAGTGTGGTAGCTGTATCATCTGTTGTCAATTTGAGAGGATTACGAGTGAAAGGGTGGAGTCTAGCCTGTCAATCATTCTATAGCCAATGAAGCCTCTGGAGGGCATGGCCTTCTTCTGAGGATCCTGGAAATTCCTGTCTTCCTCCCTGGAGGTGGGAGACTCTCTGCTCACTCCTTGAGAGACGCTCTACTGACAAGACACATGGCACTACCCGCCAATATAGCCCATGACCTCTGGAGCCAGAGAAGCCCCATGGAGACCCCTGCCAGTGCTGAAATGTTTACAGCACCACTGGATCCACAAGACTTCCCACCCACTGGCCTGTGATCTTCCTGCATTCGGAGTCATTGCATGTGTTTTGTGAGTCTGAAAGGACATTATAGCTTGGTATCAGACATATGGGCTAATATCGGACTTATGGACTTGATCTGGGCTGTGATGTTTTCTTAATGTACAGTTACTTTTGTATATACAGCTCTTTCTTCTACCCATGAGTCTCCCTAGATTTGTTTCTCTAGTTTACTCATACTAACACAAAGGGGAACAGGGGTACTGAGAGATCCCAAATACCTCTAAGTCACACGATCCCTATCCATGAGGGAGGGGATCTTTGGTCATGTTGAGCAGAGATTTTTTTTTAATAATATACAAAAATCAATAAGATTAAATACTTGGGAATAAAAGAGTGAAAGGATAATAAAGTACTGAACTCCATGGTTCTCCTTTTGAGTTATTATGATCAAAAACTAAACCCACTCTTATGGCGTTGCTTCTGACTCTATAGTATGTGGAAGAACAGCCTCATTGAGTTTCTAAGGCCCTAATAGTTACTCACACAGACGACCACGTCTTCCTCTTGCAGAAAGCCTGGTGGGTGGGTTTAAACTGCTAACCTTCGGGTTAGCAGCCCAGCGCTTAATCCCAGTGCCGCCAAAATTCCCTCTGAGTATTACACACAAAACCCCACTGCATTTGAGTCAGTTTTGACTCACAGTGACCCGATAGGACAGGGTAGAACTGCCCCTGTGGGTTTCCAAGACTTAACTTTTTACAGGAGTAGAAAGTATCATCTTTCTCCCTCCTAGCAGCCAGTGGTCTTGAACTACTGATGTTGCTAGCAGCCCAGGACACAGCCCATCATACCAGGTTCCTCCGAGTACTGTGGTAGGTCACAAAAGAATGTGTTCTCTTCATCTAGCAAGAGGATAGGAATGTTTAAGATGCACCCGGATGAACGTTTGAGAATTTAAGGTAGAAGAGGGCTTAGGGGGCATCTCCCAGAGAAAGATCAGAGAGCGCAAAGGCATAGAGGTAGCAGGTCTCATTATTCACTCATCCGACTTTCCATTTTCCTAGAAGGAAGAAGAATAGTGTTTGTTTCGTCTAAGTCATTAGGTTGTTAGGACAATTGAAGGAGAAGGTGTGTGAAAATGCTTTCTCGTGGTAAGGGTTTTACAAATTTTACTTGTTGTTTAACAAGCTTGTGGGTGTTTTGAAAATTATGCTAAGTTTATGAGTCATTAAACTGATAAAACGATTTCAATACCCAAACCTCCTAGGAACCAGCTGGCAATTGAAGATATTCCATCAATTCTTGCAAGATTGTTCTCCACGCCTGCCTCCGCACACCTTGGCCTGCTTGCTTGGCCACCACCTTATGCTACCTCTTGCAATGGTTGGACACGGACTGATCTATATCGGCATAATGACTCCCTGTATTTACCCCATCATCTTTTTATGCTCCAGCAGCATTCCCTTTTGTCCCCAGAGAATGCTTCAGTATGGCAAGTCAAAACTTGAACTTTGTCTCCAATTCTTTCAGTTTGAAAAATGCCGAGCTGGTTCTTCCTCCGGGGTATGCTACTCGCGGTCTGCAGACATTTCATGAGAAGATCCCACTTTGTCCTCTAGAGCGGCCCTTGCTTTTCTGTTCAGCGATGTTGCTTCATCACTCTCTCCATTTGATTAGCTCCTCTACATTCAGGAACAAGTTCAGACGGTCTTTTGGCATCACCTTTGGTCATAGCTTTGTTACCATTTGGGGGGTCGTGTCTGTCCTTCTAATGACCTTGTGCTTTCATCATCAGTGATGTTCTTGCTGTCATCTCCCATTAGTGCTCTGTGCCCCAAATCTACTTGAGCTTATGTCTAAATTCGGGTGAAACATAGTCAGGGCCTATGTGGGGTCGGCTCTTCTGCACCCTCAGCAGGAGGACCTCATCGCTCATGGCCCTTGTGCCTTGCCTTTTTAAAATCCATCTTCCAGGGTGCTTTGGGAGTCACCCACAGGAGCTCCTTCCACAGCACCACCACCCCTCCCCAGCATTCCCATCAACCTCCTGTAGTGCCCCAGGATTCATGAATATTCATCAGAGTGTTTCTACTCACGGGAGTAGAAGACCTCATCTTTCTCCCACCAAGCAGCTGCTGGTTCTGAACCGCTGACCCTGCTGTTAGCAATCCAACAGGAACCCTCTAACCCACCAGGGGAGTGATAGGAGCCCATTTTTCAATCACACCCTGCCTTAAAGTAACATGTTTTCACGTTGTTGGTTTAGGTCAGAAAGGATTCAATGGAGGATGGATTTATATGGAGACTCAAACATGGATCTAAGGCACTCACTATAAACCATAGCCTTCTGAAAAACCTAGTACAGTGAATTTAAACTCAGTGCAGGATAAACACTATTGTATGGATCCAGGCGGGGATAATGATAATATTACAGAGTAGAACTGCCTGGCAGTTTTGTTTTTGACGTAATCTTTATAGAAACAGACCACCAGAAATTTCTCTCAGAGGAGCTACAGGATGGGTTTCATGGCTCACTTGAGGTTAGTCGCCATTTTGTTTGTGCAGCCGAGTTATTCTGACTCAGAGCTACCCTGAGGCTAGAGGAGAGCTGTCCAGGGCCGGGGATCCTCTGGGCCAGCAGGAACTCTCCTTGGAGCCCCTCTTGGGTTCACACCCCCTGACCATCAGGTTGAACACTTGGCCAAACAGGCAACTAGGGCTCCTAAATAAATAAAATCAAACTAAATGTAACCTAACTCCCCTGTCACCCTCTGTATTCATTTCCTAGTCGTGTGGTTTAAAAAAAAGGTGATTTAAAGAAATGAATGTATGTTCTTACAGTTCTTTGTGCCAGAGATCAAATCTGGAATTCATTAGACTAGAACCGGGCCTTCCAACTGGCTCATTCTGGTTCTACCTGCTGCTGAGAATTTGTATTTCCATCCCAGATAAACTGAGTCAGCATCTGCAGTGTAACATGACCCCAGGTGATTCCTATGTATTATGAGATTCTCAGGTAAGTCATACCGGGTGCTATAGAAGTATCACCTGGGGACCCTGTTAAAATGTAGCTTCTCATTCATTACCATTGACCTTTGACCAACAGGGGTTTCAACTGTAGAGACGTCACTCATTAAAGGATTTATTTTCTTGTTACTGTGGTGACCACAAACATTTGGAGCATGTTGCTTAAAATGCCAAGTGCTCACAAGTCTTTCTAGCCCCAAATAAGAACAATTAGTTCTTCTTATGTTGTCCTAATTGATGCTTGCCCTTAGGAAGAGATCGCTGAAAATATGGGTGCTATAGCTAAATGTGGCAAAGAAATTAGATGGTGCCCGGTTACCAGAAAAAATAGCTTCTGGGGTGTTAAAAGGCTTGTCTTCCAACAATCAGCTATCTCAGTAAGGAGTCAACTAAGTCTACAGGGAAGAAGTAGATTTTATTATTTATAAATTTATCATTATTTATTTATTTATTATTAATAATTGTATTATTTACATAGATTTTATTATTTACAACCCATGGATCATCCAGATTATAAATAACAAAATCTGTATCTGAAAGAGGGAATAGTATCAGAGCTTAAATTGTGAGCACCTGCTTTGCAGAAGGCTCTGGATCAGAGCGGAAAGCCAACATCCATTCCCAGGGTCCCCACCTGGATTAAGTCTCTGGTAACGCCCGACTGACATAGGTGAGAAATGTGAAGAGCTTGTTATCAGACAGAGAGCATTGTAAGTCGACATGGCAGGTGGAGTTAGGCTAACATGTAAAACGGTACCATCTGATCTCCCTGTTGATTCATTGTAAAGTTGGTTCAGTTAGAAACAAAAGTCAAGGGGAAATCCACATGGACTCGGCTCCCAGTGGACTCCCCCTGTTCGCACTCTGGGGGTGTGAATAGCCTGCTGTCAGGCAGGGTGCACTGGAAAGTGGATTATGACAGAAGCAGTTAGGCTAACATTTAACACAGTAGTATTTGATCTTGTGTTGACTAATTTGTTCTAGTTTTTAATATTTCTGCTTTCTTTTTAATTGAAGTTTTTTCTGCTTTACTTTGCTGTTGTTGAGGGCTTTTTGTTTTGTTGTTATGGCTTTGTTTTTGTACGGTTTGCAATATGTGAAATCCAAGATAGGTAAATCTATAGACTAACCCAGTAATTGTATCATTGGCTTCTTGGAGGAAAATAGGGAGTTACTAACAATGAGGACAAGAAAGAAGAAAATATTTTAAAACTGATTGTGGTGATGTTTTGATATCTCTTTTTACTATTTGAACTATTGAATTGTATGATATGTGAATTAGATGCCAAAAGAACTGCTTGGAAAAAAATATTAATGTAGTTGCATTTCACAGGGTGTGTGTAGCTGATGATTACGGCCTAGTGACTCAGGGATCAATAAACAGGCTTCATAGGATTTTTTAAAAAGGAATCTAATAAAATAAAACAAAATGCATGTGGGTCCGAAGGAGAGGCTTATCATCACGGGGTGTTTTAAATGGATAATAGCAGCACTTGAGCTCTGCCCAGTCGCAACAGCAAAAACATCTACAAATGCGTGGACTTGCGCAGTTCGAACCTATGTTGTTCAAGGATGGATAACAAATTATGGGGTGCAAGTGCAGCTTGTCCGTCCAAGACCTGCCCAGTCCAACCCCCCGTGAACCTGACTGAACCCCAGGGATCAAGCAGGATGTGTTTCTTTCTAGAGACTTCAGAGGCGAACCCTTCTGGAACCCTTGACTTTTCTAGTTCTGCAGAATATGGCAACAGCAGGTTGCGTCCTTTCTCTCTGCATATCCCGGATCCTCTCTTTTGCCTCTTCCACCTTGAAGGTTTATGTGGTTGGGTGGAGGCCGTGGTGGGGTAGCAGTTACTCATTCGGCTACTAATATCAAGGTCGGCAGTTCGAAATCACCAACCACTCCTCAGGAGAAAGATGCAGGGTACCTGTGAAGAGTTAGTCTCAGAAACCCAGCGGGACAATTCAACCCTGTCCTGTAGGGTTGCTATGACTCTGAATTGACTTGATAGCAGTGAATTCATCTGCATGATTAGGATGACAATCACCTAGAAACACCAGGATGACTTTCCCATCTCAAGATCAGATGAGTAGCAATCTTCATTGCATCCACAACCTTAATTCCTTTCAGTCAACTCCCGCAACATTCACAGGGATTGGGATTCAGACATCATTGGCATTGATGTGCCTTCCAAAAACCCTAGAACACCTTGGCCCCAGCTTTCCCTTCTCTAAGGATGACAACACTTGAGAAGTGGCCAGGTTCCTAGACACATAGACTAAACATTGTGGAAATGTCAGTATTACCAAAACTACTTAATAAAGTCAAAGCAATTCTGATCCAAATGTCACCACAATTTTTCAAATAAACGGAACAACTTTATATGGAAGTAAATCAACCCGATATAAAACACTATTAAAAAATAAAAAAAACATTGTAGGAGGACTTTCACTCCCAGGCTTTAAAATCTGTTATATAGTCATGGTAATCAAAACAACCTGGTACTGGTACCACAAAAGATATGAAGCTCAATGGTTTAGAACTGAGAAAACAGAATACAACCAAATGCCTACAGACACCTAATTTTTCATAAAGCATGGAAACACATTCAGCGGGAAAGAGAGCCTTCTCAACAAATGGTGCTGGAAAAACCGGATCTTCATAGCAAAGGAATGAAACAGGACCCATACCTCCCACCATGTACAAAAATGAACTCAAGATGAATCAAAGACCTATTTAACTCACACGGCCATAAAAACCATCAACAAAAACCAGGGACAAACTGAAGAGCCCTACTGCAGGCATAAACACACAATCAACCACAATGAAAACACCCACAATCTAGGAGACAAAATATAGAGTAAAAACATGACACTTATCAAAAGGCTATAAAAAGAGTTAAAAGGGAGCCCACAGACTGGGACAAAATGTTTAGTAATGATACATCAGATAAGGGGCTAATCTCCAAAATCTATTAAAAAACATACAACATCTTAATAATAGTAAAAACAATTAAAAGTGGGCACCAGACAAGTATAGACAATTTTCCAAAGAGGACACCTAGGTGGCCAACACCCATCTGAAGAAACCTTAATGTTCATCAGCAAGAAGAGAAATAGAAATTAAGATCATAATAAACTACATCTCACACTGACACCTTTAACAAAATTCAATAAAACAGAAAACAATAAATGCTGGTGAGGATACAGAGAAATTGGAACACTCTTACCTGGCTGGTGAGACTGTGAACTTGAACAACCACTATGGAAATCAGTAAGGCACTTCCTTAAACAAATGCAAGTACGAAGACCCCATGATCCAACGGTCTGCTAAAGGAGTAAAAAACACAGCATGAGCGGACATATGCACACCCCGGTCAATTGCTAATTTGCTACCCCTGCCCTGATCAGTATTTAATGACCCCATTGGTGTACGGGAAAACAAAACATATCAATGTACTTTTTATACCGAAGATAAGACTTTGAAGACTATGCGGAGGCCAGGGGGGATAGAAACAGGGAGAGGGAGGGGTAGGAAATTGTATGGGGAGGGAGGAAGAATGGGAGGGGAGGAAAGATAAAGAGAACCACATTTACGGCGAGTTTAACCGGATATTATTACTGATTTCACTTGTTGTGATGGACTGTGTAACAATATAGACTATGTTTCCTTAAACCCCACCCCCCAAAATTAAAAGGATTGTGAACGTGTGTGCGTGCGCTCAAGAGAGAGGGAGAGACAGAGAGAGGGCTCACAGCATCCACCCCCCTCAAAAACCTCTCCAGATCCCTTACCTTTTGGACCTAAATATTTATCTGAGTGGCAAAAAAAAAAAAAAAAAAGGAGGAAATATAAAACTAAAGTGGACTTGGAGCCTTTAACGTGAGACAAATTGACCAAAGTGACACCTTTTTGTTGACCACTGAATGACCTGCCTCCTTCCCCTTCCCTTCTTGAAATCCCTGCTAGTGATTGATTTTAGAATGTACTCTTATGTTTTGGGGATCAGAACATTGTAATTAACAATATTGTTCCTTTTGGTGCTATAACTGGGATATTACTATTCTTATTTTATTAACCAGGATGTTATAATCAATTCTTTACCCTGTACCACTTGCTAACTCTAAAGAATGTTAACATTAATTTTGCTTTCTAGTTTTGTCATATGCTTGCTTAAATTCCTGGTAAATGATAAATGAGTTTTTGCCTTTATAAACTCACTGAGATGTCAACTTGGTACTGCGTTCTAAGGAATTTCTTTTAAAGTAAGGTGATGGTGCCTGGCTATCAAAAGATACAGTGTCTGGGATCTTAAAGGTTTGAAGTAAAACAAGCAGCCATCTAGCAGAGAAGCAACAAGCCCACATGGAAGAAGCACACCAGCCTGTGAGATCATGAGGTGTCGATGGGATCAGGTAACAGGCATCAGAACACCCAAAACAAACAGACAAACAAACATATTGTTGAGAACAAGGGGATCAGAGCAGAGACCCCAAATCCATCAGTAGACAATGGGATATCCCCTCACAGAGGAGTCACAGAAGGAAGGGACGAGTCAACCAGGGCACAGTATAGCACCAATGAAACACACAACAGAGGGGAGAGGAGGGGACCAATTGCAATGATGGACACATAACCATATCTCCCCTCCCCGCCTTTCCCTCTGCCCACCCACCCTGGGGTGAATGACAGAAACTGTGGGGGAAAGGAGACAGCGGTTGGTGTAAGATATGAAGGTAATAATCATTTATAATTTATCAAGGGATCACAAGGGGGGAGGGAGGTAAATGTTTAGAAAATAACGATGGCAGCATATATACAAATAGGCTTGATACAATTGATGTATGGATTGTTATAAGAACTGTAAGAGCCCCAATAAAATGATCTTTAAAAAGAAAAAAACAATTGCTTTTAGATTCTCTCAGTCTGGTTATAACCATTGGAAGACTCTTATAAATTTCAAGATATTATAGTGGCTGTCATTTATTTGAACCCACAACAAGTGACATACAAGTTTATTTCAAACATATGGGAAAACCGCAACAATTTATTAGCTTTCATAATCTCTGTTCTATTCAAGGATCCTATAGGATAAGAAGGTTCAGGAACAAAAGTCAAGCTCTGTCTGGGATATGTTAAAAAGAAATATCAAACACCTGGAGCGACAAGTGTGACGTTTGGGGGAAAGACTTTGAACGAAAGACATCACTTGATGCATTAGCATATAAAACAAAACAAAAACCAGTTCTCTCGCATAATGACCCTGTGCAGGACAGAATAGAACTGCCCATGAAGTTTTCCAGCAGGGCTCTGGTGGCTCTTATAGTGGTTACAAGTTGGGCAGTTTGAAACCACCAGGGAGGTTTTTCTCTGAGGGAGAAAGGCGAGACTCTCAGCTCCCATAATCAGTTACAGTCTCAGAAACCCACGGGGCAGTCCTACCCTGTCCCATAGGGTTGCCATGAGTTAGAATTGATTCGATGGTTGTGAGTGAGTGATAGGGTTTCCAAGACTAAATCCTTACAGGAATAGACAGCCTCATCTTTCTCCCTCAGAGAGACCGTTGGGTTTGAATCACAGACCTTGTGGAACCAGAGTGGTCATCAGGATGCATATAGAAGGCACCTAAAGTCATGAGACTGCATGAGATCATCTATGGAAGATGTGCCCATGGGAATTGTGTGGCTCAGAATCAAGCCATGGAGCAGAGAGGGAAGGCGATGGAGGGTGAGGCTCTGTGGAGTTACAGGGGAACCAGAGTGGTGGTACCCTGAACCCAACAGAAGAGTGCCAAGGCTGATGAAAGGTTTCAGAGGCTAAGGGTCAAAACGTGAGGGACAGATTTGGCATCATGAAGGTCATTGGTGGCATAAAGGAGGGCAATTTGACCATCATGGTGGAGACTGAGGGATCACTGCTCACAGACACTACGTTTCAGGAGTTTAACAGCAAGGAGAAGCAGAAATATGGGGACGGAACTAGCAAGGGCTGACATGGGATTAAAATAGATTGCTTTATTTTAAAGTATTTTATATAGCCAAGACTGAATCAGTTTCCTTTAGTGATCCAGGAAAGAGGGAGAAATCAATGATGTAATAGCAAGGGGTAATCGTTGTAAATCACTATTTTAAAATCCCAACAGGCATATAATCACACACATTCCGTAAATGACATGAAACACTTTGAATCAAAAACTTTCCTTCATTTTGAATGGTTTTGTGAAGACTTTTAAATTTCATTTTGCTTTCTCTCATATCTTGTTTATAAGTAATCAATGTTGCCTTTGTATGTTCAATTGTTTTTGCTTGCTGAGAATTGTAGTTTCTCCATAATTCACACTTCACACATATAATGAGTCTGTGTCCATGTGAGGAATGAGTGTGCTGTGATTAAGGCGTGAAGGCCTGGGTCACACCAGCTTGGATGAAATGTCAGCACAGCCACCTGGTAGATGTGTAGTCTAGAACTTCAATATCCTTGTCCATTCAATGTACATAATAGAGAAATAAACAATAATCATCGTGCCTACTTTACTAGGTTGTCCAGAGTGTAGAATAAGAACAGATAAGTATAGGATCTGTCATATAGTACCACTTCATAAATAACCTAAATAGGAGCTATTATTATCATTATTATTACTATGCAGACAAGTTGTTTTAGAGCTTAAATTTAAAACACAAGTTTTGCTGAAGGTTTTGATAATGTTAGGCAGACACAGGAGCTGGTGGGGCAGGCAAGTGGAGCATTACCCTGATGACAGTAGCACAATTCGTGGGCACAATTCCTGGGGATGACCTGTGAAGCCCTGACGCAGATGGATGGCAGATCCAGATAGCTTTGTTACATCATTACTGTGCTACTAGCCGCCCACCTTGCAAAACAGCCAAACCACAATAGAAAATTCCCCAGCTACTCCCCCTCCCAGACCGGGCTGTAAAACTCCTCACCTATTGCCCGACAGCGCGACTTCTCTGACCCCAACTAGGGACCCGTGACCCTCGCCCGGGAGCTCTGAGATAAACCTTCAAAGCTATTTTCTGCCTTTGCCTTCTTTCTTTCTTCCGTCTCCAAATCTACCCTACAGGTAAGATGCATCTTAGAACACGATGCCTCTTAAACCCTAATTGTTCCCTCCGTTCACCTGTGGTACTTCCGTCACAGCAGCACGAGATTCCTGAAACAGACCATCTAGCACCTTGGAGTAGATTCTGACTCACATTGACCCGATAGGAGAGAGTGGAATTTCTCCCTAGGGTTTCTGAGATTATACATCTTTACAGGAACAGAAAGCCTCATGATTCTCCCACGCACTGACTTTTGAATCTTCGGCCAGGTGGTTAGAGCCCAGTGCTTACCCCACAAAGCCACAAGGGCTCCTACATACTATGATGATAATATAAAAAAAAATGATAACCAAACCTATTTTATTAGATTTTCCTGAATATTGAAGAAGAGAAAGTAAAATATCTATCATGGAGTAGCATTCCATAAATAAAATAAAAGTAGCTTTTACAACCATTATTATTACAAAAGTATATGAAAAAAAAAGTTTTCCATATACTTTTCCCTAAACTCACAATTACAAGAGGCAGTAAACTGCCTAGTTTAAAAACCAAACACCAACTCCATTGTTATGGTTCAAGGTCTTCGTTTGCGATTGATAAGGAGAGGTCCCTGGAAAGCAGATATCAAGACACTGAATGGGAAAATGATTCTTCTGCTTTATGTCCTTACCCTGTCTTGTGGCTTTTTGTAGACTGTCGTGTAGCTTAAGATTTATCACACACCTTCCTATAATCTGCGATTAATATGATTAGAAGAAATCAGTATAAATCTCACTTAGGTATTTGGGTTAATCAAGGACCCACCAAACAGCCTCTCATGCACTGGTGTTTCTTTCTGCGCCACTGGAGTGGTTATTGATTAGGCCATTGCTCAGGGGCACAGAGCCCACCCTTGGGGTTACAGCACTCACCAAAGAACAATTGAAGGTCTATCGTGCTCATTCATTCACGTCCAAATTTAATACGTGCAGGAGTCAGGGAATTGCCTCTTGTGGACCCCATCAATGACAGGAGTTACTTCTGGATCAACCAAATCATCTTCAGATTTGCTTTGAGACAGCTTTCCAAAGGCTATGATGTAACCACCCCATGATGGGCTCTGACACAAGGCAGTGAACTCCATGGTGAGAGCTCCTCAGAGAAGCCAATCAGTTGACAGGGAATTTCCTGAGGGTGTGGCTGAGACCAACAGGCCACATGTCCCTCCGTCTGGATCCTGCATCTGGCTTCCCATCCTCTGACCAGTGGCTCTTTGGACTTCAGCCAGCTCAGTGCCTGTCTTTCTGCCATATTGCCATCTGGTCTTGGATCCCTGACTTTGGCAGCTGGTGGGCCTTTTGACCTTTGGATCTTGGCTTTGTCAGGCCCTGTAGGGAGTTGAGCTGGGGGGAGTCTCCAGCCTGCCATGGGACCTATGGATTGAGACTTACCAGCCTCTGCCACAACCATGAGTTGGAAAGGGAAGGAGTGTGGGCAGAAAGGCCTGTAGAGGTGTCCTTGGAGCTAAGGAGGGACCCAGAACCAGAAGGGCTGGAGTCAGCACCTTGGCTCTCCAGGAGATCTGAGCAGACTCAGCCTGCCAAGCACAAAGCAGGGTTAATTTGGGAGCTGACTGATCAGCATGAGCAACCAGAGCCCACCCAGGCTCTTGACCTTGCAAACCAGAGGCAGCTGCAGCAATAGGGCTTGGCCATCACCACTCTGGAGAGGCTGCGCATGCAACTCTTGCCACCTCTGTTCACGGTGGCCATCGCTGGGAGACCCTGTGAAACCCTGAAGGCCATGGGGCAGGCCTGGCCTTTCACCTGTCTGCCCCTGGGGGCCCCGAGGAAGGTTCAGCAAGGTCACCAGGACATCCTAACGGCGGTACTGTACTGTGTGGGCTGCATGGGCTGCTAGCCCAGAAGCTTCATGGCGGAGAGGCAAACTGAAAGTGCTGGATTTACTGACTGCCGTTCACACTCACTTCTGGAATGAATGCTCCCAGACCTGTCTGTGTGCTCCTCGCAGGCGCAGAGGCTGCCCAGCCCAGGACCCAAAGGTGAAAACTGGGCCACGGGGAGAAGCAGCAGGCCCTGTGCCCTGTGGAGGTGCTCACAGATGTGTGCTTGAAGGAAGCCACCTGGGCTGACTCTCTCACCTTCCTCAGAGAGAGGGTGGAGCAGAGGAAAGGCCTACCACACCTGTGCTGTAGGAGGCTGGAGGTTGTTGACATGCTACCTGGAATTCCGATGGAGGAAATCCTCAACATGGTACAGGTGGGCCCTCTCCAGGAGGTGAGCATGAAGGGCCCCTGGACCCTGCCCACCCTGGCCTGGCTTGCTCTTCCCCTGGGCCAGATGGTGAATCTGAGACAGCTCAGTCTCTCTGCAGTCATCATGGAATCCTTGGGTTCGGGGTCACTGGAGGGGTGGTGAACTTGCCCAGTTCACCTCTCAGTTGCCCGGTCTGCTGCAGCTCAGGCACCTGCATGTGGACTCTGCCCTCTTCTTTGAGGACCACCTGAGCCAGCTGCTCAGGTGCTTGTGTGCCCCTGGGAGACCCTGCAGATAACTAATTGCTGACCTCTGAGTATGACCTGACTTACCTGTCCTTGTGTCCCAGCAGCAGCAGCTCAAGGTCCTGAACTGGAGTGATGTCGCCCTGGCCAACACAGAGCCCGGGTTTCTCCAAGTCATAGTAGAGAGCACCTCAGCCACCCTCCAAATCCGGGTGGGTGTGGGCTGGCAGCCAACCCTCTCACTGCTATGCAGCCTCTTCAGTGTCTGTGGAAGCCCCGCCTCCAGGGCGGTCCTGCATTGCCTTGTGGGGCACCTGGCCGGGCCGGCTGAGGGCCATCCTGCACCTGGAGCTGCCCATCCCTGTGGAGTGTGCTGAGGGTACTCAGCGCTAGGAGACTCTGCCACCGTATCTGAACCCCCTGAGGCTGACCCCGAGGCTCAGTGGGGTTGAATTCTGTGGCAGTTCCCAGGATCTCGCTGGATCATATGATGGAATTCTGCTCCTGGTTCAGGACTGATGGGATTATTCTGCATTTTGTGATTTTTCTTTGTCAACCTGAACCTCTTTGGGACGTGGCAATCCCATTAGTGAAAGAGCTGTTTGTCCTGTAGATGAGGCAGAATTAGGGCTGGGTACATTTTGCATCACCGTGCTAGAGCAAACCTTACATTGTGAGAGAACAGATTTCTGTCCGTTCAAGTTGCCTGCCTGTGGTCTTCCTGTTGTAGACGCACAAAGCACCCACAGCAGACCACCCATTGCCTTGGGGGGGGGGGCAGGGGGCGGAGCTCATAGAGACCTGGAAGACAGAAAACTACTCCCTAAGATTTCGAGACTTTATATCTTTATTAGGGCAGCCAGCCTGCCTTGTGTTTGCTATTTTAATGGGTCAGATTTAGAGGGGGTTGGGCATGGTGTGTGTGTTTGTGTGTATGTGCTGCTTAAATCCCCAAACTGGTTCTAAACTGTGAAAGAAGAAAACCTTGTTTGTTGGAAGCCATCCTTTGAGATAATATTTCTGTTATAGCAACAAAAGATGCCTAAGACATATCACCCACTGACCTCAAGTTGATTTCCACTGGTAGCAGCCTTGTAGGACACAGTAGAACCGTTCCGTGGGGTTCCTGAGATAGTTTGGCTTTACTGGTAGCAGACAGCCTCGCTCATCTTTTCCCCAGGATCTGACTTTTGCACCTGAACCCCTGACCCTGCCTGATGTTCCTTTCTTAGGACTTTTCTCTCCTGACAACCTGTCCAAAATACTTGCTATGAAGTTTTGTCATCCTTGCTTGCAAAGAGCATTCTGGCTGTACTTCTTTTTTTCTTTTTAATCATTTTATTAGGGGCTCATACAACTCTTATCACAATCCATACATACATAGATTGTGTAAAACGCATTTGTACGTTCATTGCCCTCATCATTCTCAAACCATTTCCTCTCCACTTAAGCCCCCGGCATTAGGTCCTCATTTTTCCCCTCCCTCCCCGTTCCCCCCTCCCTCATGAGCCCTTGATAATTTATAAATATTATTATTTTGTCATATCTTTCCCTGTCCGATGTCTCCCTTCACCCACTTTTCTGTTGTCTGTCCCCCAGGGAGGAGGTCACATATAGTTCCTTGTAATCGGCTCCCTCTTTCCAACCCATTCTCCCTCTACCCTCCCAGTATCACCACTCTCACCACTGGTCCTGTAGGGATCATTCACCCTGGATTCCCTGTGTTTCCAGTTCCTATCTGTACCAGTGTACATCCTCTGGTCTAGTGGCTGTACTTCTTCCAAGACAGATTTGTTTGCTTTTTTTGGGAGTCCCTGGTTCTTTCAATAGTCTTCACCACACTGCCATTCAAATGCATTGTCCCCCTTTGGTCTTGCTCATTCAATGTCCAACTTTCACATGCACATGAGGCAATTGAAAATACCATAGCTTGGGGCAGGTACATCTTGGTCCTCATAGTAACATCCTTGCTTCTCAACACTTTACAGAGGTCTCCTGCAGCAGATTTATCCAATGGAATGCATCATTGGATACCTCCACTGCTCCTTCCATGGGCATTGGTTGTGGATCCAAGCAAGACGAAGTCCTTGACACCTTTAATCCTTTCTCCATGTATCCTGATGTCAGCTCAGTTCGATCCAGTTGTGAGGATGTTAGTCTTCTTTACATTGAGTTGTAATCCAGTCTGAAGTTTGCAATGTTCAGCAGCAAATTTTTCAAGCCTTCCTCACTTTCAACAAGCAAGCTTGTGTCTGCATATTACACGTTGCTCAGAAGTGTTCCTCCAATCCTAATGCAGTACTCTTCTTCATTTAATCCAGTCTCTCTGATTATTTGCTCAGAGTAGAGATTGAGTAAGTGTGGTGAGAAGCTAAAACCCTGAGGCACACGTTTCTCGATGTTAAAGCATGCACTTTTCACTTGTTCTGATTGCACACCTGCCTCTTGACCCGTGTACAGGTTCGACATGTGCACAATGACATGATCTGGAATTCTCACCTTTCCCATGGTTCTCCATCGTTTGCTATGACCCATCCCACCCTAAAAGAGTCCATAACAGGGGGCTTCATCTTCATGAAAGTTGATCCCTAGGCCTTTCTTCTGTATCCCTGCTGGATGGATTGATCTGCAAATCAAAAACGAAACTCATTGAAATCCAGTCGTTTCCCATTTGCAGTGTCCTCATAGCACAGAGTAGAACTGCCCCTGTGGTTTCTAGACTGGAACTCTTTACAGAAGCAGAAAACCTCCTCATTCTCTGATGGGGACTCTGCTGACCTTGCCCCCGAATCCCTGATCTATAGCTCAGACTAACTTCTAGTACCTTCTAAGCTTTCTTTTTCAATTCTCAGACAGGACTCAAGAGAGACTGTGGTAGTTATATAATCTGGTGCCAACTTGAGACTATTAAGAGTGAAGGGGTGGGGTTTAGCCTTCCAATCAGGTCACAGCTTGATGACCTCATTTGGAGGTGTTAGCGAGATAAATAGCTCACTGCAGGTGAGATACAAACACTCCCTGTGAGACATTCCTGCTGACAAGCTACATGGAGCTATGCTGATGGCAGCCAGAGCCTTGGAGCTGGAGGAGCCACGTGGAGACCCACACCAACGCTAAGGTGCTTCCACTGCCTCTGGAGCCACAAGACTTGCCACCCACTGGCCTGTGATCTTCCTGCATGTGTTGTCATTGCATGTATTACGTGAGTCTGAGAGGAATTTGCAGACTGGTACTGGACATATGGGCTAATATCGACTTTATGGACTTGATCTGGACTGGGCTGGGATTTTTCCTTAATGTACAATTATTCTTTATATCAAGCTCTTTCCTATAAACATATGAGTGTCTATGAATTTGTTTCTCTAGTCAACCCGTACTAACACAGAGACCTTAGAAGCAGCCTGTTTATTCCTACAGGTTACAAGGTATTCTGTGAAAGTAGAAAGTGGTTTACCCCACTGCTGAGCACACGTCAGATCCTAGATGCCTTGGAACAAAAGGGGGGCGGTATTGGGGGAGATGATGGCACCATGGGAGCAGGGCACTAACCCACTCAGGGGGAGAGTATTGGTTATGTCTCCACAGAATTGGGAGCGTGCACGCAGACCCCACCACAGCACACCAAACCTGAGGGTAACGTAACCACATGGAGCAATGTATGAACAGAGTGGGCTACAGGGCCCGCCCCAATCAGCCAAGTTGACCCCCTCCCTAGAAGTATGTGCAACAGAGAACAACACTAAAACTACAGGCTGGGGAGAGGGACTGGCCTGCCATGTACACATGGAAGCAAACCGAGAAGGAAAAAGAGAAAGTGAGAGTCTAGACCCCATACTAGCACACTGAGCATTGAGGACTACGTTCCTGCACGGAACTGCTAAGGCACAGAGAGGACTGTAGGGCCAACAACAGCTCAAGACATGATGTCCCCTGACTGGAGCAGACCGAGACAGAGGACAATACTGGAGACACACAGCAGGGAGTGAGTCCAGGCTGAACCTCCCATAGCGGGCAAAACAAGAAGGGAACATATAAGACCAGCAAGAGGAGCAAAACAAAGCCACAAAGCCCCTGCGGAGCCCCCAAAATAGACTTCAGGCTAGGTGGGGGGGCAGTTCCTGGAAGCCCCCCAGGACCAGTGGGGAGACAGTCATAAGGTCAGTGGACAGCCCTGGGATTATGTATGCATTTTGTTTTGTTTTTGTTTTTTCCCCTAAGTATTATCCCCCCCAACCCACCCTTTTTATTCAATCTTTTGTCTCCACTGTTGTTGGCTTGCCTACCTGTGTAAAATAGGCATGGGAAGCAAGCTTGAGGAGCAAGCAATGGAACTGACAGTTAAGGAGGGATTTCAGGGGAGGAGGAGGCAGGGGACGGGAGCAGTGAGCAAACAACACCAGAGACAGAGGAACAACTAGGGAATTAAAATCAATAACAAGGAGGCCGTAGAGATCCCAGGGGTGTTGGAGCAACAGCAATCTAGCTGAGAGGAATTATTAAGAGGCTGAAGAAGGTTGAAGGTGATGGTGGGGCAGAAGGAAGGTAAAAGGAAACAGAGGAGAGATCTAGGAAGCAAAGCTATGGAGAGAGGTAAAAACATAGGTGTGTACATATGTAAATATATTACTTCATAAAAATAGAGGTTTTAGCCTACGTACATATAATCTATATGGCAATACATGGAGGACGTGGGCAGACTTTGGGCCTCTGCTCAAGCCCTGCCTCAACGCACAAAGACTTTGTTCTAACAACCTGGCTTTCTGGGATGCCCACCCTCCCTTCGTGATCGCTGAAGATGAAATGGGCGCATAAGCAAACGTGGTGAAGAGATGGCGTCTGGGGTCTTAAAGACTTGAAGTTAAAAAGTGACCATCTAGCAGACAAGCAACAAGCCCACCTGGAAGAAACGCACCAACCTGGGTGAACATTGGTGTCAATGGAAGCAGGTAACAGGCATCAAAACAGTGACTCTCAACATTTTCTCATCTTAAAGGGTTTGTAGCCATCTATGAAAGCATAAGTTCCCTCAGGCACGTTCTTGAAGCCAAGATGAAGCTGGACAGGGATCAGCTGCAGAAGCAAATCCACCAGATGCAGAAGCCGGAAGCGCCCATGTGAAGGGGGGCAGGACACGGACCCAAAGGGAGGCTTCGCCAAGGGCACCAGGAGCTCCGCAGCCCTGGAGGCCGCTGCTTCCTGGATCGTTCTGTCCACGGCGTGCATGTGCCAAGTCGTGTGTGTCCACGGGTCTGAATGTGCACCTCGAGTCTTGAAGATCCTGTCTTTGAAGCTATTAGATGCATTGTAAGCCATTTTATTTCAATGATCTAAATCCGGTAGAATTTTTGCCTTTGGATTTTGAAAGACTTTATCCCCTTCATTTTATGAATGAAAAGACTGAATTTTCCCTTTTAATGCTTGATGCTCTACTCAATGCTGTTTCTATTTTGAAAATGTCATGGTTTGGGTTTTTGTTTTGTTTAATTAAAGAATGAATGTGTTGTCACAGGAATGTTGCTCCTTGCCCTAAATGTAAGCGAAGGCTCTGATTGGTTAGAATTCAACCACGGAGTACTTCTTTGGATTTGATGTTCGCTCTCTGTACATTTCTTCTACTGGTGACCTCTCTGTAGACCCTCTGTCTCTTGTAGGGGGAGAAGTGAGGAGCTGGGGGGACTTACAATTTATGTCATGAAAATTGTCTCAAGAATTGATAACTGCCATATAGATTAGAAATTAACATGAGGGGGGTCGGAGCAGAGACCCCAAACCTATCTGTCGACAATGGGACATCCCCTCACAGGAGGGTCACAAGGAAGGGATGAGTCAACCAGGGCGCAGTATAGCACCAATGAAACACTATATTCCTCTGGTTCCTTGAGGCTTCCTCACCCCTCACTACCATGACCCTAGTCCTGTCTTCTAACGTTCTAATTTTTAATGATATTTGCTGTGGCTTCTTCTCATTTTGAGTCATGCCCCATCAGCAGTTGAAGGTCCAGAAAGGTGAAGGTCTATGTCATTACAGTTGACTCTCCTTCGAGGAGGCAATCCTTCCCAGTCATTTTTCATGTGCCTTCTAACCTTAGGGGGCGCATATTTCAGCACTATATAAGACCTTTTTCTACTGGTATTCACGGCTTTCAGTGACTGATCCCTCAGAACTGAGCTGCTTGCTCCTTCTTTATAGTCTGTTCTTAGTCCGGAAGCTCCACAGAAACTTATTCAAATACCAGCATCAGAGCACCATGTAAGCCACCACACTAAAACTGACCGATGAGCGATGGGCCTTCCCCTTTTCTCCCCTCCTTTCTCGCTCACTTCCATTCTCCCCGAGAAAACATCTCTTCTTCTCCTGCATTTTCTTCCTGGAAAATGACACCTCAAGCAAGCCCTGAAGGAGGTTCCACCCAGAGGTGCAGCTCCAGGGAGAACCAACAGAGGATTTGATCCCTCTCCTGATGGAGGGAGGGCATTTCATCCCTGAAGGCGGGAGAGTGGAAGACTTCCCTACTCATTCATCTCCTCCCTCCACTGAAGGAGCAGTGGGTGCTGATTTGTTGCATTTGAAGACTACTGTGCAAATTCCCATTACTTCTCTGAATGATTCTATCCTCTGCTAATGCTCTGTTATACTGAGTAACCCACCTACTACTATCAATAGGATTTCTCCTCAGAGTGACCCTAAGGGACAGAGCAGAATTCCTGGCCCCGAAGAGCTGGCCTCCCCGTTGGCAGCCAAACACGTTCAACACTGCACCACCAGCGCTCCTTGACCTGGCAATAAACCAGAACACCAAACTTCCTGCCCTCAATTCAGTTCTGATTGACAGGGTCCCTTTAAAGCAGGGCAAACTGTCTGTCCCAGTGGGTTTCCAAGACGGTAACTCTTTACAGGTAACTCTTTCTCCCACGGAACAGTCAATGGTGTAGAACTGCTGATCTTGCCGTTAACAACCCAGCACATAACTCTGCTACCAAGACTCCATAACTTAACAATACTGGGCCAAAATGGGGTCACTTGTGCTAAGCCCCCACCCCAGCCAACCAAACCAAAGTTTCCATGTCATGCAAATGCCTCGCTTTGCTAGAAGTGGAAATCAAAATCAATTAAGGCGTGAATTGCCGAAAGTACAAGATGTGCTGTGTGATTTGGGATGCTGTCGGAGAACCATATTAACACTTTGTGAGAGCCTGCTTCCCCACTGCTGTCACAGCGGGAGCTGCTGGCACAGGCTCCAGTCACTGGCTCGTGGAGCAAGTGGGAGGGAGGGGCTCAGAGCAGAGTATGCCCAGCACTGAGACAGCAAGAGCAGCCTAGTGTCAACCCTTGCTACATCTCTCCTGCTGGGCAGAGCCCAAGATCCAAGTTCTCTGCCTCATTTGCCTATATTCCTCCTGTGGTCCAATGTGGCAAGACTCTAGGTTTGGAGATTTTTAACAACATTAAAAAAATCCATTTGATTTCGACTAATAGTGTCTTCATATAGGGCTGTGAAGTGGTGCATCTTTATGGGAGCCCACAACTCATCTTTGTTCTGCAGACCAGCTGGTGGGTTTGAACCATGCACCGTGTAGTGAGCACCCCAACGCTTACCAGATACCACTATTGGGGGTCCTTAACCTCACTCACTGCCATTGAGTGGGTGCCGACTCCTGTAGCCACCCTATAGAAACAGGCAACCCTATAGAACAAGGTAGAACTACCCCTTTGATTTTCCAAAACCAGAATGCTTTACTGGAGTAGAAAGCCCTCTCTTCCTGCCTCAAATAGGCTGGTGGTTTCGAACTGCTGACCATGCTGATCACAGCCCAATGTGTAATGACTATGCCACCAGGACTTCTTCCTTAACACCTTTAGGGGAAAACAGAAAACAAAAGGAGAAGAGTTTTCCCTTAATAACAAAACAAAATGAAAGTATGGGTCCATCCTCATATACGTGGTCTGTCTGGACATTAATGGGCAAATGAGTCTGATTGACTCTCTGGGAAAGGAAATCTAAGCTAGCTAAGGAAGCCCCTCGCTGAGATGAATTGGCATGGTGCCTGCCTCCCTGGGCTCTAACCACAGTGGCTAAGGATGGAGCATTGTTTCACCGTGTTGCACATAGGGCCTTTGTGGGTCGGAACTGACTCAGAGGCTCCTCACAACAACCGCCAGGTAGCCAATCATGGTTGTTTGCCACTAGAGAAGTTTTTTCTGCTGTACTGCCTGTAGGAACGTTGGTCTGACTTTCACCCACACATTCCCAGGTTCGTGAACTTAAAGAGAAAGTTTATGAGCTCATTCATACACACATTCAATATAATCAGGATTTTACTTTGTACACCTTCCAGCCGGGAACCCCAGATGCCGACTGTCAATGGATGTTCATCCTGTCTGCCCTTCCAGGTCTTCAGTCCACCCTGGTAGCTCCACAGCCTCACCCAGAAAGAAATCCCCCCTCCAGTTACACTGAGTTGTAATCCATAATGAAGGCTGCAATCCTTGATCTCCATCAGCAAGTGCTTTAAGCCCGCCTCACGTTCAGCAAGCAAGGTTGTGTCATTTGCATACCTCAGGTTGTTAATAAGCCTTCCTCCAATCCTAATGCCACACTCTTCTTCATATCATCCAACTTCTTTTGTTGTTTGCTCAGTCTACAGATGAAATAAATATGCTGAGAGGCTACAGGCCTGACTCACATCTTTCCTGACTTTAAACCATACAGTATTCCTTGTTCTGTTTGTACAGCTGCCTCTTGATCATGCACAGATTTCCCATGAGCACAATTAGGTGTAATGGGTCTCCCATTATTCTCAAAGTCTCCTTGCTTTTCAACACGTTGAAAAGATCTTGTGCAGCAGATTTACCCAATGCAATGCGTCATCTGAGCTTGTGAATGCTGCTTTCATAAATATTCATGGTAGATCTCTGTTAGTCTAGGTACTTTAGAGAAACAAAGCCACAGAAACTCATGTATAAGAGAGAGTTTTATTTAAAAGTTAAGTGTGCATCAAGAAAACATCCCAACCCAGTATTGCCCTAGCCCACAAGTCCAACATTAACTCATTAACCCATATGTCCAACACCAATCCCCAAAGTCCTCCTCCATCTCACAAAACAGACGCAATGATGCCGACTGCAGGAGGAAAGCCAAGTCAGTGAATGTGTAAGCATCTCAGCACTGTCAGGGGTCTCTCCACATGAGTGTGCCAGCACCCAGGACTGCATTGGGGTAGGTCCATGTGGCTTCTCCTCAGGGATGTCTTGCAGGAAGTGAGCCTTGCCAGCTAAAGCAGGGAACTGGCTAAGGCAACTGCACCCTGGTCCGACCAGCACAGGGCAAGAGACCCGAGAACTAGAAAGATGAGGCTCACAGAACCATTTATCCCTCTGCCATTCAATTAACCCCACATGTGTTTATCAGCCAGGTTGGCACAATAAATTAACAACCTCAAGATCCAACCGGGATGAAATCCCTGATAGCTTTAATCTTTTCTCCATTTATCATGAAGATACCTACCGGTCCATTTGTGAGGATGTGAGTTTTCTTAACATTTGTGAGGATGTTGGTCTTCTGTACAGTGAGTTGGAATCCAATTTCAGGAGACTGCAATCCTTGATCTTCATCAGCAAGTGCTTCAACTACTCCTCACTTTCAGCAAGCAAGGTTATGTCATCTGCATATTGCAGGCGGTTAAGAAGCCTTCCTCCAGGTCCCGTGCCACTTTCTTCTTCTTCATATAATCCGACTTCTCTGGTTATTTGCTCAGCATACAGATTGAATAAGTAACAGCTCCCTCTCAATGTACTACTGCTATTATTGTATGACCTTCAGCAAAATTTTACTTGTATGTGATATCAGTGATATTGTTCTATAATTCGAGCATTCTGTTAGGTCACCTTTCTTTGGAATGGGTACAAACATGGATCTCTTCCAGTCAGTTGGCCAAGTAGTTGACTTCCAAATGCCTTGGCATAGATGAATAAGTTCTTCCTGTGCTGCATCAGCTTGCTCAAACATGTCAACGGGTAGTCCAGCAATTTCTGGGAACTTGATTTTGGCTAATGCTTTCATTGCAGCTTGAACCTTTTCCTTTAGCACCATTAATTCTTGCTTACATGCTACCTCCTGAAATGATGGATTAAGGACTAGTTCTTTTTGGTACAGTGACTCTGTGTGTTATTGCCATCTCCTTTGGATGCTTCTTGCATCATTCAGTATTTTGCCCATAGTCTTTCAAGTTTGCAACTTGAGGCTTCAACTTTTGATGACGATGACGACAACAACCTCATTCCTTGTCATTGTTTCATTCACAGCGCAGTAAACCATGCGATTTTCTGATTCAAAAGGGCCTGTGCCAGTCCATTTTAGCTCACGACTGTGTAGAATGTCATTTTTCATGCCTTCCATTTCATTTTTGACAGCTTCCAATTTTCCTAGATTCATACTTTTTTCTGGTCATTGTATGGCTGGTAAGATTTTTATTTGGCCCGCGGAATGCCTCGCACTTTTGTGTCTGTAGCTGGTCTTGTTGCAGGTTCAAATAAATAACAGCCACAATAATGGCTTCGTAATTTAGAAGAGTCTTTAGTTGGTCATAACTGGACTGCTAGAATCTAAAAGCACTTTAAAAAAATCTTTTTATTGAGAGCTCTTACAATGCTTATTACTATCCATACATCAATTGTATCAGGCAAATTTGTACATATGTTGCTATCATTCTTTTCTAGACAGTTACTTTCTATTGAATCCTTGGTATCAGTTCCTCTTTCCTCCCCCTCCCCCCACCCTTGTGACCCCTTGTTAGATTATAAATTTTTATTTCCATGACTCACACTGACCACTGTCTCCCTTCTCCCATGGCTTCCATTGTTCTTTTGGTTGCGTGTGTCTCGAGCTCTTATCTCTTATCTACGGCTGTGTACATGTTCTAGTCTGGTCGAAGTGAGAGGCATCACTGGGGGCATAGTGGTGGGGGTGAGAAGCCTCAAGGAACCAGAGGAATATTGTGTGTTTCAGCGGTGCTTTACTCTGATCCCCTCGTTCTTCACCATATGATTTTGTTTGTTTGATTGTTAAGGGTCTTCTGATGCCTGTTCCCTGGTCCCAATGACCCCTCATGATGCACAGGCTGGTGGGCTTCTTCCATGTGGGCTTGTTTCTCTGCTGAATGGCCGCTTATTTCACTTCAAGTCTTTAAGACCCCAGGCGCTATGTCTTTTAATAGCCAGGCACCATCTGCCTTCTTCACCACATTTGCTTATGTACCCATTTGTCTTCAGTGATTGTTTCAGGAGGGTGAGCATCTCAGATTGCCAATTTGTTAGAACAATGCATTCTTGTATTGAAGGAGGGTATGAGCAGAGGCCCAAAGTCAGTCTACTACCTCAGTGTATTGCCATATAAATATATGTACATAGGCCAACACTTCTATTTTTATAGATTAATGTAATTACATACAGATACCCCTATGCTTAGTTTTGCTTCCTAGATCATTTCTCTGTTTCCTTTTACCTTCCTTCTCCCCCACCACCATGCTCACCCTACTTCTGCCTCATAGTACTTCCTCTCAGCTAGATTTCTGTTGCGCCAGCGCTCCCAGGATTTCTATATCCTCCTCGTTATTGTTTTTTATTCCCTAGTTGCTCTCCTGTCTATGGCGCTGTTTGCCCACTGTGCCTTTCCCCCGACCCCTCTCCTCCCAAGTCGCCCCAGGACCATTTGTCCTCGTGCTTTCTCCTCGAGCTTGCTTCCCATGCCTGTCTTGTGGAAGTAGGCATATCAACAGTGGCATAGTCCAAACAAATAGAAAATCAATGGTTGACAAAAATTAAAAAACGGAGGGAAGGAGAATCCCCCCTAAACAAAACAGAAACAACAACAAAAAACTCCAAACAACCCCCCCCAAAGAAAACCCACAGAAAACAACAACAACAACCCCCAAACAACAAACAAAACAAAACAAAACCCATGCATGCTTCCAGGTCTTTATGGCTGTCTCCCCACCGGTCCTGGGAGAATTCTGGGAACTGCCCCTCCTAGCCTGAAATCTATTTTGGGGGGCTCTTTAGGGGCTTTGTGGCTTTGCTTTGCTCCCTTTACTGATCTGTTGTGTTTCCTTGTTGGTTTGCCCCGCTGTGTGTATGTGTGTGTGTGTTGGCGGGTGGAGGGAGAGTTCAGACTGCACTTCCGACCTGCCGTGTGTCCCCAGTATTGTCCTCTGTCGCAGTATGCTCCAGCAAGGGGACAACGTGTCGTGAGCTGTTGTCAGCCCTCCAATAAACTCTGTGCCTTAGCAGTTCCATGCTAGGACGTCGTCCTCTGGGCTCGTGTGTCAATATGGGGCCTGAACCGACTTTCCCTGTTTCCTTTTCCTTCTTGGTTTGCTTCCGTGTGGGCGTGGTGTGCTGGCTCCTCTCCCCAACCTGTGGGCTTAGTGTTGTTCTCTGTCAAGAGTGCTTCTAGGGAGGGAGGAGGTCGGTTTGGCCCGGGTTGGGGCCGGCCCTGTAGCCTAATCTTCTCCTATCTTCCTCCTCATGCTTATGTTGCCCTCGCGTTCGGTGCATCATACTGGGGTCTGTATGCACGTTCCTAATTCTGTGGAGACATAACCAATACCCCCCGCCCCCCCACCCCGTGGGTTAGTGCCCTATTCCCCACCACCCCCATCTTTTCACTCTCACCCCGCCCCCTTTTCTCCCTCCCCCTTCCCCCCTTTCCCCTAATTTAGGTTGCATTAGCATGTATCTCCCTGGGTTTGGTCTGACCTCTACCCGAATGGCTGCACCTCAATCCGTATATTGTGAGCTAAGTGGATTTTCTTCTACACCTACTGTAAAAGCACTTCTTTTGATTGCAGTCCCGAGTGGAAACCTCAGTGAGTTTATAAAGGCAAAAACGCATTTATCTTTTATCAGGGATTGTCCAATTGAGTAGGTAGGACAAAAGCAGTAAACAAAATTAATGCTAACATTCTTTAGCGGTAGTTAGCATTGCAGGGTACAGGATTGATGGTAACATCCTGGTGACAATATTAAGAATAACAAGATGAATTACCACATTCTAATTCCGGGTACACATGAGTACATTTTGAAATCGATCCCCAGAGGGGCTTTCTGAAATGGGAGGGGGAAGGAGGCAGGTCCTTCAGCAGGTAACAGGATGGTCAGTTTGCTTCAGTCTGTTTGGGTTACTCTATTGATGAAAGTTTCCATTCTGGAGGGGAAATAAATGTTAAGAAACACCCAGTTTGTTTTAGTTTGTCTGTGAGCATTCTCCTACGACTAAAAGGTGCTCACAATAATACAGGCTGGCCGATGTCAGTCTAGACTGGAGGAAAATGGCCTCTACATGGGCACTGTCTTACAACTTGAACTGTTTTGCAGGTCAAGAAAATAAGATGACATTCTTTATCTACAAGCTCTTATAACGCTCCACAAGCAAGGTTCAGGCAGAAAGGAAATCAATTGTTTGCTTTATTTTCTCTTCCATTCTTTTGTTTGAACTCAGTTTCAATTTTAAAACGTGGGTGCTGGTGAGTCAAGTGTTTTAATGTTATGAAGAATTAATGGCCTGGTTTAATTTGACAGGCATCTTTTTGTATGTGTGTATCAACCTCAGAATCTGACCCTTTACAAGTGAATTTAATGAAATATTTCAGGGGTTTTGACAGATATAAAAAGTGAAAGGAATCCAGATAGCTACAGTAAGCTGCAGAAGGTCAGAGAAAAGTGGAGCTTGTCAGAGAAAGGGTTGGATCGAAGAATAAAAGAAAGAGTGAATCTTTTTAGAAGGGGTAAAAAAAAAGACTTCTATGTTACAATAGAATGCTGGGTTATGTTAGCATATGAAACATGATAAAAGAAACTTGAATGTGTACAGTAATTTGTAGAAAGTTTGAAGAAAGTTAAATAGGAGGAAGAGTGAATCTTCCATTAAAAAAGCAAGGATTTCCATTTGAGAAATAGAAGACTGTAAGAATGAATCCTGACTAACTGCTGTAACTTGTCTTTTCTTAAAGTTAACCAGGGAGATTGCAGGAACGTAAATTAACCATATCGTTTCAGTTGTGCATCCAACGCTTTGAAGTTCTTCTCTTAGAAACAGATAAGCCAATCCACCTGGACCCTAAAGATAACACGTGAATTCCGGGAGTTATGATCACCAGAAAGAATAAACACGAAGGCTTTCAAGTACTTCAGGGGTCATCTCCATCCTGTCCCTACAAGCTATCTTCGTCATCTCCTCATGCCGAACCACTTCTCTCCTCTGTGCTATAAAGCCCACCAGCTGCAGATGAGCTGCTCAGGTGTCTGATCACCTTCTCAGATCCCTGCTTGTGATAAATCCCTATCTCTGTTCTTTGGCTCAGTAGAAACAGGCTTCATCCATCTGGACATTCCAGTTTCTTTTTGACTTTCTATTGAGAGTTTTCTATGTGTAATCTGATGTTTCTGGGTCTGCTCGAAGGGCCAAGTCTGTTTTTTATAGAGTAATCTAAAAATCTCAGTTCTCTTCCTCTTCCAAGAAAAACTGCTTCTGGTCCCTCGTTTGAACCCTAAATTTTTAGTAGTTACTCTAAAAAATTCTAAGAGAAAATCGTAGGGCATTAATTCCAGAATGAGCAAGACAATAATTTGTGAAGACATGCTTGGGGTCCATGGCTTGTGTGCACTTCCAATGAGAGAATCTACTTAGTGTTGTCTTACTATTCGTGCAAGTGTCCTTTCAGCCTGCAGGGACTCTGACTGCATGCTATAGACTGCCTTGATTTAAAATTGGGTCTTTTTAAGGTTTTCAGCTTTCTTCACAAGTCTCCATCTGTGGTAGTCACCTAATATGGTGTCAATTTAAGGATTAAGAGTGTAGGGGTGGAGTCCAGGCTGTCAATCTGGAGATAGCCAATTAGACGTCTGTGGGCCTGGCCTTCTCCTGAGAATTCTGGGAAATCTGGTACTTCCTCCTTGGAGGTGGAAGACACCTCTTCCTCTCTCTCTCTGCTACTCCCTGGGAGACATTGCAGAAGACAAGCCACATGGACACAACCAGACCTTGGAAGCCAGAGAAGCCACAGAGAGACCCCTGCCAGCGCTGAGATGTTTCCAATGACACTGGATCCAAAGACTTTCTACCCACTGGCCTGTGGTCTCTGTATTTGGCTTCATTGCATGTGTTTTGTGAGTCTGAAGAGGACTTTAAAGATTGATATCAGAAATATGGGCTAATATTGGACTTATGGAATTGATCCGAACTGGGCTGGGATGTGTTCTTAATGTTCAATTGCTTTTGTATATAAATCTCTTTCTTATACACACATGTGTGTCCATGGATTTGTTTCTCTAGTCTACCCAGACTAACACACCATCAGAAAGACCTGATTTGGAAACTCCGCTAAGTGAGCTGGACTTTACATGAAACACACCTGTTGTAGATTAAAGAAGGTGAAAGATTCCTTTGGACTTTAGGATGGCACTCCCTAGTGTGAGAAGAAGAGGGCTGCTATCTCAAGGTCATGGACGTTGAAGTCATTGGACTTTAATTCAGATCTCTTTTGTTTTGAAGTTACTTAGTAATGGACAGTTTGAGACTACCATATATTTGCTACTTTCCTATTTCCTTTGCTTTCTGTATGTATTGTGCCTTAGTTCTGCAAACAAAAAGTTTTGCCTTAATGCCTTGTACTTAACCCTATTGTTTTCTTAAGCAATGTTCTATCTTTACTTGAGTTTTGAATCAGTACAACTGAACATCCATGAATTTTGATCTAAAGGGCTCTGAGTATTTTAAATCTATAACATTGGTTAGACTAATGATATTATTCTTATAAATGCCAAAGGTTCCATGGAGGTTATTTATACTATTTCTCAAGCTAATGCTACTTCTAAAGTGGAATATACATACACATATACAAAATCTTACATATGAATGGGGGTCTGAGCTCATACTTAATCTAGCCTTAATTTAAGAACAATTAGTTCTTATAATTTGGCCCTGCTCAATACTAGCTTTCATAGAAAGATCACTGAAGATATGGGTGCATGGCAAAGTGTGGTAAAGAAATCAGATGGTGGCTAGCTATCAGAAAGACTAGCATCTGAAGTCTTAAAGGTTTATTTTAGCAAGCAGTCATCTAAGTGGAATGTCAGCCAAATCCACCTGAAGAAACATACGAGCCTGTGTGAAAAAATTAATAATATAATTCATAACCAGATGGTAAAAATGTATTACACCATAAATTTGGAACATGTGTTTGCAGAGGGCTGTGATAAATGAAGGCCCTAAATCCTTTTGCAACCATGCAAGCCATGCTGAAAGTCAGCAACAATATTTTCACCTTGACAGAGCGCATAGACACGGGATAATTTACATAAGCAGAGGGGAATGAGAAAGGGATCGTTAACAAATTCCTGAATGCCTGCAACATTGATCACGTTTTAGGTTTTAGTGCCTTACAGTTGCAGAAACTGCTCCTGTCTTTCCTCCCTGGAATGTACCCCAGGCATGTGAGTCAGCGCTGTAACATCGTCACATTTTAAACTTAACATAAACAAGCAGCCTTAAGGCACTGACATACACAAGAAGACAGATTGTTTTTCTGAATGTGAAGGCTAGTAGACTTTATGAAAAGGCCTGACCTTATGAGAAAAAAAGAGGCAGTCTTGGATATTCCACTAACCTTCCAGACCTGCTATTGAAATGAACAGTGATTCTCGCCCTGCCTCTGTGATTGGCTACAGTGACTTGTGGCTGGGCCCTTCATCCAGTTCCACAGCTATCCCTGATGATGCCTGCCATGATGAAGTTGCCTCCTTGATGAGACCTGCTCTCAACAACCAACCAGTTGAAAGGGAGGTCCTTGCCACCCCCACTGTGTGTGTGTGTGTGTGTGTGTGTGTGTGCAGCACAGTGTAGACTGCTGCCAATAAGAATTCTCAGGGTTTACCTGCAAGCCTTTAAGACCCAGATGCTATATCTTTTGATAGCTGGGCACCATCAGCTTTCTTCACCACATTTGCTTATGCACCCATTTTGTCTTCAGTGATCGTGTCGGGAGGTGAGCATCATGGAATGCCAATTTAATAGAACAATGTGTTCTTACATTGAGTAAGTACTTGAGTGGAAGTCCAATGTCCATCTGCTGCCTTAATACTAAACTTTTAAATATATGCATGTAGATCTATTTCCCCACCATCCTATAGAAATATATTTACATATGTACATTCCTGTATTTAGACCTCTATAAATACCCCTTGCCTCCTAGTTCTTCCATTTCCTTTTACTTTCCTCTTGTCCCACTATCATGCTCAGCCTTCATTTGGGTTTCAGTAATTTCTCTTGGTTACATTGCCCTTGCTGAATCTTAAAGGCTTTTGGGTAACCAAGCACCTTCCTGATATGATCAATCAAGACAAATGTGTGCATAAGCAAATGTGGTGAAGAAAGCCGATGGTTCCCATCTATCAAACGATATAGCAGCTGGGGTCTTAAAGGCTTGATGATAAACAAGCATGGCCATCTAGCTCAGAAGCAACAAAGCCCACATGGAAGAAGCACACCAGCCTGTGTGATCACGAGGTGTCGAAGGGATCAGGTATCAGGCATCAAA
>NW_022103905.1:17693337-17695378 GCF_000313985.2 Echinops telfairi
TGTTTTGAGAAACGATGTACAAATGCGCTTTACACAATTGATGTGTGTATGGATTGGGATAACAGTTGTATGAGCCCCCAATAAAATGATTTTTTTAAAAGAAAAAAATCTATCTATCTATCTATCTATCTATCTATCTATCTATCTATCTACCTATCTATCTATCTATCTATCTATCACCTACTTAGTTATCTTTGTATGCAGACCTCTCCCTTCCCAGGCCCTCTCCTCTCCTCCCATACCCTTGACAATGAAGGGATCTTCTGGAAAAGAGCATTATGCTTCAAAGACCATCTGAAGTTGCAGGGAAGAGTTTCCTGTTGAATATATAGGTGCTCCACTTTGAGGACTTTAAAGACGTGACCCTCTCTCAGGTGCAGGCAACCAGAGGCACTGTCTAAAGTGGGAGAAGGCAGGATGGAGCTGGGACCAGGGATGTTCCCATCAAACCCACTGCCATGGACTTGATTCCGACTCACAGAGACAGGGTAGAGCCGCCCCTGTGGGTTTCCCAAATTGTGACTCTGTATGGGAGTAGACAGCCTTATCACTCTCCCACAGAGCTGCTGGGGGTTTAGAACTGCTGATCTTGCAATTAGCAGCCCACCTTGTAACCACTATACCACCAGGGTTCCTGGGACCAGGGAAGGGCTGGAATATCAAGGAGAAAGGGGAGCCCAAGCAGAGGAAACCTTTGAAAGGCAACCAGTGGAGGACAGATAAGAAACACTTCGAACCATCTCGGAATGTTCTCTTGCTGTTCAGATGGGCTCTTTCCGGAAAACACTTGCCCACCCTTCCAGATAATATGGTAAAGTTACAAATGTTTCAAACATACTTTAAATGGCAGAAAATATCTCGGAAACTTAGTGATGCTGTCCAACCATGACATACCGTACAATTCAATATGCATTTACTGAGCACGTGCCAGGCAGTGGAAGGAGAATGGAGAGAGGAAAGGACGTCATTGCGGGGTTTACACAGCTAACGTGAAGTTGTGAAATCAGAGATCTCCACCATGATTTCATGGCCCCTGCTGGGGTCTGTCACTGGGCAAGTTTAAGCGTGCTTACGATTATGTCATCAGGACCTAAGGCAAGTTCCATGCGAGCAGAGCCGGTCTCTCTTCCTTCTTCCTCAGCAGCACGTGTCTTAGAGCCACTTTAGTTCTCAGTACGCAGTAGGCAACACGATAGATTGTTGCGACACTTAACCCGTGAACGATGCTGCTTTAGAAGTGAAGAAACAACCGTAGACTATTCAAGATGACACATTTTTAACGGATGGAGCCAGATTCCAAAACAGCCTGCTCGCTTCCACAGCCCAGGTTCGGGGTGCTATGCCCCCTCCTCTGGTTCAGCGTGGCTCAGGCTGGTGGGGGAGAGACCCACAGGAGCACCAGCACTGGGCGCAATCGATCCTCTGCCGAAGAGGTGGGGGTTGGAGATTGCAAGGCGGACTTAGGTGTAAGGAAGCCCCCCACTCCGCAGAAATCCTGCCCAGCGAAAGAAAGCACCATGGAGTGGACCATCTGGCGCGTCCTGCGCATCCTCTCCAAAATGGAGAGGAAGCGTTTGGACGCCCAGGGAGAGAGAGAGAGGAGGACGACGGGAGCAGAAAGGGATAGGAAAAAGAGTCAGGGTGGCTGCGCTCCACGCTGCCCTGGTCGAGGCGATTCGCTGATGGCACTGGGCAGCCGCGGCGGGTTCGCGGGTCACCTGCACAGGTGCAGTGTCGGTGCGCTCCTGTTGACCGGAGCATGGCCTCATCAAACATCCCCTCCATGCGAGGGGCAGAAGGGGGCCACATAACTAAAACATTTGAGCGTAGTAAATAAGGGATGGTAGGGGTCTGGAGAGGATTCCAGTGCAAACACGGGAATGGCTATTCTCCTAATCAAGCATCATTTCGCCACCTCTCCTTTCTCGTCAACCAGCCTACAACAAGATTTATTTCCCAATAAGCGAAATCCCCGCCCCGTCAACTGGAAGCGGCGGGGAGAAGGGCTCGGTGGGAACCGGCAGCGACAAGGAGAGGCTAT
>NW_022103905.1:17695737-17728870 GCF_000313985.2 Echinops telfairi
CCCCAGTCCTGGGCGGCCGGGCCTCCCTGGGGCCGCTGCTGACCTTGGGGCTGCCGCTCGGTGGACTGACTTTCGGCGGGAGACTGCGTGACCCTTGCAACCTGCTGGGGGCGAGGGGGTTAACCAAGTGCACGCTGTCGCGGAGGGATGAAGTTGGGCATGAAAACAACTGGCATTGTCTTGTCGCCGCGAGCGAGGTGGGGTGCCATGCTAGCAAGCCAACAGTAGCCCCCTAGGATCTGTTTTGGGGTGCTGGGGTGGTGGTGGAGAGAGCCCGGGGGCCCTTGGGGTCCCTGCTGTCCCTCCCAATACTCCTTGGACGGGCCCCCCACCCTTCGCTCGTTTCCCTTCTTATTTTAAAAGGAAGGGCTTGGGTGTTTGCAGTCCCAGTACTGCTGTGACATTGTGAGCAGAGAAAGGTCCCCAAAGTATGGCACAGCATCTGAGGGCTTTCAACATGATTATTTTACAAGAGGTTTTCATGGACTCCCAAAGTAGCAGAAAATGTTAGTTTTGCGGCAAATTACGGAGAGAATCAGTGGTCTTGAGGGTGGCTTAACATGATGCATAGGTTAAAATCCCTTTGGCGCCCCAAAGTCGTGGACAAAATCAGGGTTATTGTTCTCGAGTTCTTCTTTCCTGTAGTTAATCTAAAAGGAAACTTTGTGTTTGAACAGGTGAAATCAAAACCCAGTAGTGGCAGGGAGCCGCATATTAAGTGAGTCATTTCTTCATTATGCAGGTTGTGTGTGTGTGTGTGTGTGTGTGTGCGCGCGCGCGCACGCCAGCGCACGTGTGCATTCTTGTGTGTGCCTGTGCTGGCACCCTCAGTTTAAAGTCTGTGCATGGCAGTGTTTATACACACACACACACACACACACACACATACATATATATTTTATTTTCTATAGGAGTATCCTGAAATAATGCTAGAACGACCTGCGTTCAAAGAAGTGCAGCTCTCTCAGAAGCAGGTGCACATATTTACAGCTTGCTCTTTGAATAAGAGTTAGGTTTGTGACAGGAAATATTTTTCTTTACTGAGAGTGTCGCTGATTGTGTCTCCCTTTAGCGTCCTGCCGCGGAGATTGTGTGTAATGGGGGTGACTCTGGATCCCTGGAGGCTGTGGCACCTCTTCTATTTTTAGCATTGGCTGGTACTAAGAAGACACCCTTTATATACTCTCAGCCCACGAACTTTCCTTTTCCGCGGAGGGAAAAGGAAGGAAGAGCCTCGTATCCCTCCGCGTGCCCCATCTGCCCCTCCGCTTCAAGCTGCCCTTGATAATCATTTGACTCTAATTCCATCTGGGTTTTAAAATGTGCCTAAGAAAGACAAAGTTTTCCTGGTTCATGAATAAGCTTCTGCAAGATGTTTACCAGAGAGCGAAATAATCTTTAATGGTTTACCTGTTAGAAACCGGAGAGCATTCACGTAGAAAAATCCTTCCTGGCCAGGTATCCAACTAACCCTCTAAAGAACTCTACTGGTCATTCTGTTTGGGATGCTCATTAGCAAACTCATTAGCCTCTTCTTGCAGACCACCAACCTGCCTTTCCGTCTCTTGGTCCTTGCATCCTGCAGGGATGCGCCTGTATTTGCATGTTTCTGCTGCTAAGCCCATCTGCGCCTGTCCCCTGCCCTACCTAGCACGAGAGCCTGAGCGAGCACCAGGCTGCAGAACAGGCTTCTCTGCTGTCTTCCCCCCTCTCTCCAGAACAGAGATTGCACCTTTCGCTCCTCAGTGCCACTCCCAATCACCAGCCCATCACCAACAAAGCGCTGTCTCCAGAAGCTAATGCTGTCTGTTTGTGTCTCCGCCTCCTCCTTCATCTTCTCGGTGGGTGTTCCCTTTGGCTTCCCAGAATCACCTAGGAGGATTTTTTGTAAACGTGGCTTTTCAGGCTGTTATCGACATACCGAATTTGACTCATCTGGGTGAATGAGACCTAAAAGGCCGTATTTTAAAAAGAAAACGATACAAAAGAAAGAAAGGAGGAGGGATGGCAAAACTGTCCAGGTGATTTTTGCGCACTGGCAGGTTTGGGAAGCATTTCACCCGCTGGGCCAAAAAGTAAGGAAGCATGCAGAGTTAGTTTCTTCTCTCTACTTTTTTTTTTTTTTTTGCCAGTGGACTTGGAGTATACAAGGAGCCCTGGGGCATCATGGTGATGCACTGGACTGTGGTCCACAACGAGGCTTCCTCCTCCTGTAAATAGTGACCAGCTCAGAAACTCGCCAGGACAGTTCCACCCTGCCCTATGGGGCTGCTGTGAGTCAGTATTGGCCGCATGCCAGAGAATGACTGGACTTTTTGTAGAAGTTCTGTTCATTCATTGATCTTTGAAGTTCCTCAACATCAACTTTTAGGGTCTCAGTTTCCTTTTTACTTCAACCACGTACACGTTGGACTTGTTCAGTATTGAGACGTTCTCCACCTTCAGCATCTGGAACTTGGGACTTCAGACTGCTTCACTGATTTCCTCCACCAAATGTACCTCATCTTAACCATCCTTCCGAACTCTAGTCCCTGAATCCAAGGTTGTTCCAGGCGTTTCACCCGTTACTGGCATCATTTGGCTTCTTGAAGTATGTATATGTTACCAGTCAGTTTTGTCTAGACCACAGGTGTTCCAGCCCTCAACCCCTCACCCTCATTACCTGCTGTCTCTTTTTCTCAGCCTGCCAAGTTATCCAGGAGAAAGTCAAAGAGCCCTTTGGACTGATTCATTGCTCATTTTCAAATAGGTCTTATCTTTCTGTTAAGGAAAAAAAAAAGGCCATATTTTATTACCGCCTGACTACCTTTCTTTACGCATCCCTGGTGATGTAGTGGGTTAGGAGTTGGCTCGCAAACACTAGGGTCAGCAGTTCGAACCCATCAGCTGCTCTGCAGGAGGAAGATGAGGCTTTCTGCTCTGGTAAAGATTTACAGCCTCAAAAACCCATCGGGGCAGGTCTCCTCTGTTCCATAGGGCTGCTGTGAGTTCAAATCAACTCAAAGGCAGTGAGTCTGAGTTTTTGAGTTTGGCATTTCTCCAGAAAGGATTCCAAGACCTTTCGCACCCTGTAAGCGCTCAGGTTTACTGCTCAACAACGGTGCCGTGATGGTCCGATGGTTACATGCTCCACTGCTGACCAGAAAAGGTTGCCACTTCCAACTCTCACAGCAGCTTTGTTGGAGAGAGACCTGTAAAGATTGCAGCCAAGAAGGCTCCGTGGGGCAGGTGCGCAGCGTATGTCTCCCAGACAAGGGTTGCTACGAGTCAAAGTTGACTCAGTGGTACCCAACAGTACCTCCATGTAAGGTCCTTCCTTGAAGTTTGTGGCTGATCCACTTGGCTGGTAACTGAGAGGTTGGAGTCCACATACGGGTGCTTCTGAAAAAGGCCTGGCAACTTCTGACGGAAAGCATCCATGGACAACCCTATGAAGCCATCTCTGCTCTGACACACAGGGGGTCCCAGGTAGTTGGAGCTGACATGATGGCAACTGTTTTTTACCCTTCTCACCCTTCCACACATGAATTTTTCCCCTTAAATTTTCTTTACTTTGTTGTTCTGAATATAGGCACCAAAGCATATATAATTTCATTTTCTATGTGTACAATTTATTGACATTGATTCTTTGATTTGTGCAAACCTTCTCACCCCCCTTGTCTGAATCGTCTCTCCCTCATTAACATAAAATCACTGCACCAAGTATCCAATCTAATTTTTTGAGTTGCTGTTGTCAGTTTGTTTCTATGTGATTCTTAAAAGAGCGTATGCTCAAAGTGAGCCATTCTTACTAGTTAAGCTAAACTATTGTTTTGTCTTAAGGCATTGCCAATGGGTATTCTTAGTTTAAGGTTGAAAGACTATCTCAAGGAAACAGTTTCAAGGGTTCGTTCACCATTGGTGGTTCCAAAAAATCTAAAAAAAAGTCCATGGGAACAGAAATTCTGTCCTGCATTTCCCCCTTTTCATCAGGATTCTTTGATGGGATCTATGATGAAGGATGGTAGCTGGGTACCATCTAGTTCTCCTGGTCTCATGGCAAAGGAAGTATTTATTCATGGAGGCAATTAGCCACACATCTGGACTCTCCTTCCTTCCTCATTTGTTCCAGGTGAATAAAGACCAATGGTTACATCTTGTATGGCTGCTTACAACATACTGGGAGGTAGAACAGAAGCACTAAACATGTTATTAGGCAAATCAAGTGGATGGCTCATGAAATCATGATCCTAAAGTTCCAAACCAACGAACCGAATCCCATGAGGTGTCTGAGGGTATATTAGCAGCCTCAGTAACTACTCTCCCCCCCCTTTGGTTATTGTTGTAAATACATCTTTCAAACTTTTGCCAATTCAACTTTTTATAGCTGTGCAGCTTCCTGGCAACAATTACAGTGATTGACTGTGCAACCCTATCCTTTATCAATACACTTTTCCCGTCACCACTAACCCTCCCTTTCCCCTCCCTCCTGCCCCTAGTAACCACTAATAAACTGCGTTCTCTACACATTGACTTTTTGAGATAGTTAAAGTTTATTGTGCCAACCTGGCCGATAAACACATGTGGGGTTAATTGAAGAGTGGAGCGATAAATGGCTCAGTGAGCCTCATTTTTCTACTTCTCGGGTCTCTTGCTATGTGATGGTCGGACCAGGATGCAGCTGCCTTAGCTAATTCCCTGCTTCAGCTGGCAAGGCTCACTTCCTGTGAGACATCCCTGAGGAGAAGCCACATGGGCCTACCCTGATGCAGCCCTGGGTGCTGGAGCAGCCGTGTGGAGCCCCTGCCAGTGCTGAGATGCTTACATGTTCACTGACTCAGCTTTCCTCCTGCAGTTGGCATCATAGTGTGTGTTTTGTGAGATGGAGGAGGACTTTGTGGATTGGTGTCGGACATATGGGCTAATATTGGACTTGTGGGCTTGGGCAGCACTGTGTTGGAATGTTTTCTTGATGCGCACTTACCCTTTATATGAAACTCTCTCTTATACATGAATTTCTGTGGATTTGTTTCTCTAATGTACCCAGACCAACCCCCCTTTAGTTGTCTTTATACATAAGTGAGGCCGTGCAGTGTTTAGTCTTCTGCATATCAAGACTTGGGTTTTATTACAGGAGGACCTGTGCACTGCTTTCTGTGGATGCACTCCTCTGTTGGTAGGCATTTCCATTGTTTCCACTGTTAGGCTGTCATGGCAATGTGGTAATGAACGTTGGTGTACTCTTTCTCACAACGAGACTCTATCTGAGTCTCTGCTTTCAAGGCTTTTGGATATTTACCTAGGAGTGGAATTGCTGGATCATCGAGTAGTTTGGTTTGTAGTTTTTTGTGCACCAGCCGTGCTGCGCTCCACAATGGCCGTGCTGTTCTGTGTTGATGCCAGTAAAGGATCTCACACACTCACCCTTACTGCCATCCAGCCAGTGCCAACTCAGAGTGATCCAATGGGACAGGGTAGAACTGCCCCTGTGAATTTCTGAGGTTGAAACTGTAGAAAGCCTCGTCTTTCTCCCTCAGTGTGGCTGGTGGTTTCAAACTGCTGACCTTGTGTTGAACATACCAACACATAACCACTATGCCACGAGGGCTCCTTTTAGCAATGGATAAAGATTCCATTTCCGCAACATTTGTTATTTTCTGTTTTGGTTTAAATTCTTAGTGATCCCAGTGGAGCATAATGTTATCTCATTGTGGCTTGGAGTTGCATCTCTCTGATGACACTGCTAATCACACTGAGCATCTTTCTATATGTCTGCTGGTCATTTGAATGTCTTATTTGGTGAAAGCATCGACTCAAGTCCTTTACCAATTTGATGATTGGTTTTTTTATCTTTTTTGGTTATGTTTTTGAAGATTATTTATCTATGTATCTATCTCTAGATTCTTATCAGATATATGTTTTCTCAAGCCGTAGTTTGTCTCTAAAATAGCTCTTTATCCTGACTTTCTTAAAAAATTTTTCTTTAGAATTTTTCATTAGGAAATAATTCAGATTTACAGAGAAGTTGCAATACTGTAAACATTTACCGTTACCTTGTGACTGTCACCCAAATTCTCTAAATGTTAACTATCTACCTCATGTTTTTAATCATAGTCTCTCTCTTTATACATAAATTATATACTTATGTATACACACACACATACAACCCACTGCCATTGAGTGAATTCTGACTCATAACAGCCCTATATAGACATGGTCTCCAGGACTGTAAGTTATTAGGGGAGCAGACAGCCTCATGCTTCTCCCTCAGAATGGCTGGGGGTTTGAATCTCTGACCTGTCAGCAGTGCAGCTCAATGACGAACCCACAGTACCACCAGGGATCTATGTCTATAGGTGTATGTGTGTATAGACACACACATTGTAATTTTCTTCTGAACCATTTGACAATAAGTAGCAGAGGTACCATCCCTCTAATAAGAAGTAGTGCATACATTCTAAAACTAAGGACATTTTCCTGTATAACCAAAATCAAAATCATGAAACTGAGATTTATTCCTATTCACTGATTCAAATTTATCCAGTGTTCTAATGTTCTTTAAAACCAAAGAGAAAAACAAAGGCTTCTTCCTGTCCCCACATCCATCCCAGGATCATGCGTCCCACTGGTTGTCACCGCACTGGTTGTCACACCTCTTCGGTCTCCTTTCACCTGGGACAGGTCTCCTTTCACCTGGGGCAGGTCTCCTTTCACCTGGGGCACTGCCTCAGGTACGCTTTGTCTTTCAGGGCAGCAGTGGGGTTTTGGAAGGTGTCGTCTAGTTACTTTGCAGGTTGGCCTTTAGTTTGGGCTTGCCGAATAGTTTCTCATGAGTAGATTCAGGTGATGATGCATGTTGTAGGCAGATCATCCCACAGGCGTGCTCTCTGTGTTTTCCTTGATGCGATCATCCTCCCCTCTATAACCTGAGTGTGAGGTCTGGTCTGATGCTTCACTCTGCACCTTTCACACCTGCATGGTCTCCCTCAGTATATCCCCCCCTCCCCTCACTTCTGCTTCCACGGCCTCCCTCTGCTCCTTGTGGTTGTGGAGTTAAGTGCTGGGCCCCCTGGCCTCACTCTCCTGCCCCAGCCTGGTCTTTGGAGTCTTATCAACAGGCACCTGGAGCCCAGTAATTTCCACCCATCACTCTTCTCTCCACTTTGTCCTCAACCCCTCTTCCTTATGCTGTTCCTCTAGGGTACCTTTTCCCCAGCATGGCCTTAGCCGAATACTTCCCAATAATCCTGCCTTTCCAATGCTATTCCTGATTCCTCAGTGCATTATGGCCCTGCCTTCTCCCTGGTGGTGACACCTGCTTTGTATCACTCGGGTGGCACTTCCCAGCCTCTGCTTTCTTGCGTGGTGTCTGTCTTATTTCCTTGCCGAATGGAAACTCTGAGAGTGTGGGGGCGGTGTCTTGCTCAGCAGCCGAGACGCTCAATGAACATCTGCTAACTGGACGAAATGACTTGCTTGGAATCGTTCAATAAAAGCGCAGGATGACCTTGTAGCTGTCAGCTCGCATCTGCTTGGTGGTGGTGGATGCCACATAGCTGTGGGCCCTACAGAAGGCCTGTTGATGGGTGATTCCCAAAGATGTTTCCATTTTGCAAGTGGAGTAAATGATTGGCCCTTGATGGCATCTTAACTTGGTGACTATGTATCAAGATACATTTTAAAAGAAGTAGAGAAGCCTAATATCACCCAAAGATGTTTCCATTTTGCAAGTGGAGTAAATGATTGGTCCCTGATAGCATCTTAACTTGGTGACTATGTATCAAGATACATTTAAAAAGAAGTAGAGAAGCCTAATATCATCCATTATAAAACGACCCATCTCTTTCCTCACGTCCTCTGAGGAGCTGCGCAAGAGAGGGGTCCTTTCTCAGGCTCACATCCTTCCGGGGAGGCCTGGGCCACCTTCTCGACTCCACTCCTCTCCTCTTTCCTTCCCCGGGCTGCTGCTGCCTGGCCTTGCTTCTTCCCTGCACTGTCTCCTTGTCCTGCTGCCTGATCTGGCCTCTATCTGTGTTGGTTGATTTTGGTTTTTGACTTATCAGATGGTATTTCCCCCCATGAATTTTAAATCTAAAAGCAGGTGATTTAAAAAAAAAAAAAAAAAAGATAAAACCAAATTGCCTATTTTCCCCTCCTCTGCCTGCCCTTGAGGGTTTCTCCTTCCCGGGGCTCAGTGGTTCTTGGTCTTTTACCAATGTAGGCGTGGACGGCAGAGGCGTGGCTTATTTGACCATAGCTGCCTCTTCCCGGTGCGCGAGGATGAACGGTGGGATGTGCTGGGGCAAGCATGCGGAGGTCTGCATTTTCCAGGCTTGCCTACAGCCAAATTGGCCGTTGTGACCACATGTCGGGTTTTAGTGGGGTGTGGGAATGGCTGCAGGCCTGGGTGATGGTCAGTGGATTTCTCCCAGAAGAAGGCTTTTGGGGAGATGGCAGGCTCTCTGGAGAAAGTCTGCAGAAGTGAGGGCGAGGGATGCCGCGGCTGTAGCTGCGCGTGGCTGAAATAAAAAGCGTGTCTGTGTGGGAGAGGATGTGCGGGGGCTCCTTTCACTTTATGGAATTCTTAACACGGTTTAACCGGGACGATGTGATTCAGAACCCCGGTGGCCTTCAGCATGTTGTTGTTGTTGTTGATCACAGATCTTCCCCACCCGGACTTCATTATCTCTGGAACAGTCTGGAGTCCTCCCCTGCTGGCTCTGGTTATAAAATTGATGCGCTGGCCCCAAGTGGTTACCCCCAATACAAAAGCTGCTTCTGCGCACCGAAGCCTGCCCCCTCCCTCTGAACCTGTAAGCAAGGGCAGTGAGTGGGGAGTACTTCCCCCAAGTCCAACCTCCTTTCCGGCTGAACCAGAAAACCAGTTGCCTTCCACTCAGTGCTGACTCAGAGCGACCCCCTGGCCCAGAGGGTCTCACTTCTGTGGGAGCAGACTGCCACGGCTGCCTCCCAAGGAGCCACTGGTGGATTTGAACCGAGGACTCTTGGGTTTGTAGGCAAGCGCTTAACCACCAGTGCACCTCTTATATATTGGAGAACCCCCCCAATCTGTCAGCATCAGGTCACAAAGGCATGGCCGCCCCTCATCTTTCTGGTCCCTAGTGCATCGGGGGTGTAGCAGAGAGTTTACACTGGCTTTGACTAAAACCCCCCCTCCCAACCGCCGCCCCCTCCGTCCTAGCTATTGCATTGGCAGATTCTCATTTTTAACATTTGGTAATGTGTCTTCTCTAATGCTAGAAAGAAAAGTTGCCAAATATAGCAGCTGATACTAATACAGCCTCAAAGTCATGTTAAGACTCTTCTCTTTTGGTGTGTGTGCGCGCGCGCGCGCACAGGCGTGCCACCGGGGGACCTGCAGTGGACTGCCAAGTTTGCAGCTGGAGGGGACCTTGACTCAGCAAGCGATACGCCATTTGAGCAGAGCAGCTCAATAATTAACACGATGGGCTTTACCCAATTGACTCAATAGCAGTGCGTTTTGAGATACCAAAGTAGAAAAGCAAGGAAGCAAATGAACAAGTATTTCTGAGCCTCCCTCAAGGACGGCTGTGCTAGGCTTCACGGGGCTTGCCGATTCGTGTACCATGTGGCTCCTGCTGCCCAAAGCCGCTCCGCGGGGGAGATATAATTCACGAAAAGTTCAAATAACAATAGAAGCTTTAAATAGCATTCCCAAATAGCTGTTATTAATAGATGAGAACAAAACCCAATCTGTTTTTGTAGGGGCTTCTCCTAAGAAATGGTAGCATCCTTGGAAGCGGTGGCGAAGGCAGTGATAGCAGCATTAGCGGCTGTGTCTTGGCCCTGGGGGGCTCCGATGGTTCCAGCCCATCCGAGCCTCTGCCTGGGACTGCACAGAGGCCGTGTGTGGGGCGCAGGTCACGGCTCCCTGGAGGGCCACCCCAGAGGATCTGGCATCCCCAAGCTCATTTCTTCATAGGTCTCTTTTCTACTTCCCACCGAATCCTTTGGTGAGTGTGGTGGAGTTGAAAGGAAAGAAAAAAAGAAGTCTTGCAACGGGGGTTCAAGGCCATTTCCACAAAAGACTCGGGGCATGCCCTCCCTGGGGCCCTTGTGAGGAGCTCACCATTTCCATAGACTATGAGACCATGGAAACATGCTGGTGGCTCCCACCGGGCCAATGGTTCAATGCACCGCCCATTTCTTGCTGGCTGGGGAATCCCGGGCTTCGGTGAGTGAGAACGGGCTCAAGGCTTTTCCCGTGCCCACGGCGGAATGAGGCTAGGGTAGAAATTCACACCAAACATGTTTTACTGGAACCAGATGGTGTTTTAAACCCACAACCAGGCATGCCTCTGGGTTTCGATAGCTGTAAATGAGCCATTTCTGCCTTTTTGTTTGTCCATCGGTTCATGCTTTTGTTCAAGATATATTAATCAAATGTTTGTCATTGTGAAAAATAAGGAAGCCAAACCCCTGCTGTTTGGTTCCGACTCATAGTGACCCCATAGGCTAGAGTAAACCAGTGTGTCCGAGACTATAAATCTTTACTGGAACAGACAGCCTCATCTTTCGCCCTTGGGTCAGTTGGTGGGTTTGAACCACCAACCTTGTGGTAACCAGCTCAATCTTAGCCCACACACCATGAGAGCTCCTTGAAAACAAGGAAGAGCTGATTTAAAATGTACCCAATGGACACGATTACAGTGTTGACGTCTCACATTTCAGTGTTTTAAAAATATTACTGTGATCTTACTTCTAGAACTAGAATCGGGGTCACACCCGTTGCAGTCAGTAGCAAGGAGGTGGACATAGCTGACCTCTTCTGGCTTCCCTGGTACCATAAGGAAGAGGTCACATATCCCTCCACAGTACATCTTTCTTTCCCTACTCTGACATCAACCGTTCCTTCCACAATGTTCCACATCTATGGTGGGTTTGATCATCTGGTATAATGGACACACCCCAAGATTAAAAAAAACAACAAGAACAAACTCATTGCCGTCTAAGCAATTGTGACTCATAGAGACCCTGTAAGATGGGCCTGAACTGCCTCTGTGAGTTTCAGAGACTGTAACTCTTCACAGGAGTAGAAAACCTCATCTTTCTCCAGAGGAACGGCTGGTGGTTTCAAACCACTGACCTTGCGGATACAGTCGAATGCATAAGTACTATGCTACTAAGGCTCCTCAGTGGCTACGTACGCTACAATCTTCAACCTTGAGGGAGTTTATTAGGGCAGTTTATAGGTAACTACAAGCCAGGATGAGCAAACAGTAAGGATACAGCTGTTGGTCCACAAAAAAATGCTCTCTAGTTCTCAGCCTCTCATGATCCCTTGGCCTTTGCTTCTGTAGGCCAGAAAGCCAACCTGTTACTCTAACTCCCAGTCTCCCAGTCTCAGGCCAGATGAGGAGATGGAACCCCATTGTCTGGGTGCTGCTCCTGAGTCACATTGCCACAATCTTTGGTGCTTCTGGTCCCAGTGGCCTGCACCATTCCAGAAAGAGATCTTGGACATGTGCTTTCCAGTGGTCCTGAGGTTTCTCTCTGTGTCCCAGATGGCTCTTACCTCCTGAGGAATGGCTTTGATGGTGGTATGATTTGTCTTTTAGCTGACCATACCCCAGAGGAACAGGGTGTGACTTGGCTCATACCCTCTACTAAACAAACAAACAAACAAACAAACAAAAGCCCTCACTGCTATCCAGCGTATTTGATCTCATAGGGTAGAACTGCTCCGTGAGTTCCTGAGACTGGAACTCTTTATGGGAGTAGAAAGGGCTCATCATGCTGCTCACCAACAGAGCGGCTGGTGATTTCGAACTACTGATCTTTCACATAGCAGCCCAACGCACAACCATGACACCACCAGGGCTCTCTCTTTTGTAAAGTCAGGTCTTTATCCTTCCCACGACCCCTAAATCTAGCATAGTGGAGAATGCCCTTCAAAGTGGAATCACAGCCACAGGCCGAGTCCAGAACTGAAATATATCACCCAAGGAATTACGTTTAGAAGGGCCGTGTTAATGACCATAACTCATCCTTTCCAGAACGTTGAGGAATCTTGGCATAATACGTCAGCTTCACCTACCAGTAACCTCGTGTGCACAAGGAGAAACCTTTAGTTCTCTTAATATACTCCCAACTACCCCACCCCCCCTCCTAACAGAGCACCATCTACATCACCACACACGCTAGCCCAGTGGTAACCCTGCATCTTCCTTCGAAGGATGGCTCACCCCGTCTCCATTATTCTGGTCTTGGGGGGTGGGGGTGGGCGGGTGGGCAGGGGGCTGCCAATTGAGGGATGAGTGTGCTTATTTGTGCAGTTTTCATTTCTTCTACATATAATTTGGAGTCATTCACGAATTCTGAGCCCTCTGCTTGATGTATGGAAGGTTCCTGCTATTGTCAGTGATGCGTCCTTTGGCCTTAAAACAACAACCACAAAACCCCCAGATATTTGATTTTGGAAGTTAGGCACCCTGGCCCCTGTTGCAGAGCCTTCTGCCTCCTCCTTTTACTGAGAGCAAATGCTTTATCCAAAGGCAACTATGCACACAAGAAGCAATTCCAGCAGTTTGGCATGTGGACAGGGGTGAGGGGGGCCAGCCTTAAAGGTAGACTCCAATTCATAGAAGTATCCATGCATGGAGGGAGGGAGGTGGGTGGAGAGCTCAGAGCGGAGGGGGAAGGCAGGCAAATCGCTGTGGTCTGTAGTTGGCACACACAGCAGGTGGTGGCTGCCTTGTCTTTGACTTTGGGTCACCCAGGGTCCATCCATCACTGCAGGTTTCTAAGAGGATGGGCCCAATGTTGGGCAAATCCCTCACCCAGGGGAGGAGGAAATGGAAGAAGCACAGAGGAGGTCTGGGCAGCCATGACAGTAGTAGTGGTAGAGGAATGGAAGACATTTTTCCCCTTTAAACTCATTAAGTTAAAATGTTTGCCTCACCCAACTTTACACTCGTTAAGCTAAAATGTTTGCCACACCTAACTTTTACTGGCATAGAAGAAAGCCCTGGCTTCTGAGCTCTGGTTGTGTTTCTATATAGTGCTATAAATTCATGCTTCAAACTAAAAAAAAAAAATCATTTTTCAAATTGTTCAACTTGTTTCAAATGAAATGAAGCAAAACGTGTATGAACTGTCAAATGTAAACTTGATGATAAGGTCTGTAAATCTTCACCCAATTCACAATAAAATGTTAAAAAATGGATAATGCAAAATTTTATGATCCCTTTGAAGCACATAAATGCATAAATGGTGCGGTAAAGGGCAGGGCTCTTTCCTTTTCAATGGGTGTTGTATTTTAGACATTTAAATAAGATAAGATAATGAAGTGCTAAGTTGCAGAAGTAAAACATTGCAGATTTAGTCGAAGCCTCTGTTGTCTGAATCCCCTTTCTCTCACTCAGAGGAAATGTGACCTCACTCCGTGTCATTCCTACTTGTCCTGTCTTGAGGTGTTATCGATTTGGTAGATTGTTTGGTGTGCTTTAACTGTTTAAAAAATGGCATGCACATTTGTTTTGGCTTGCCTTTTCTCCTTAGTATTATATTTTTGAGACTGAGCCACATTTGTACCTACAGTTCTAATGCATTTATTTCCACTACTGTTGGGTCTTTCATTGGGTGACTACATCACAGTTTATTCATCCATTTATCTAATGATAGGCATTCAATTTCCTCTCTCTCCCCTATGCATTTTTCCCCCCGATTAGAAACAAAGCTGAAGTGCTCTTGTAAATGTACTCTTGGGAACATGAGTGAGAATTTATACATATTTTCTCGCTATTTCTTAGCTCTGGGCTTATCGGGCAGTGGGAATTGTTCCCTTTCCACTTTACTTTGTTTTCCAAAGTGGTGGCGCTGATTCGCAATCCCAGCTGGTGTTCCTGTTGTTCCCTAGTCTCAGCAATATTTGTTCTCCTCAGAGTTGATTTTTTGCAGATCTGATAGAAATGGTCTCTCTGTGGTTTTGCATCTTATTTCCTAATTCATTGTCAGGTAGATTTGATAACTAGCTCTCTTTGGCCAGAAGAGAGTCATTGTTGGGGGAGTGAGGGGGGTGGGGAAGGGAAGCCCGTTGAAGTTCTTACTCTTTCTTCAGTGGTGTTTGGGATTTCCTATGCAAGACAATCGTTGGAAGACTGCTAAACCATCAGATACATATTCTATGCCTAGTGAGAGAAACGATACCTCCTATGGTTTGGTGCCAGAGCTCACCAGGCTCCACTGCCCACTCAAGTGCAAGACACTGTGTTGCTGGTTAGAAGGCCATCACAGGCCCCACCCACCCAAGGGAGGTAATTACAGAAGGTGTGAATACCAGGAAGCGGGCGTCTTAAAATTAAATGATCTTTCAAATACATTTTCCATGAACTTTGTAAGCCCCCTCTTATGTATGCAACCCTCCTCCCCTTCTGCAGAGACCTGTCATAATAATCATGAAGAATCCTTACGGCTTTTCCTTTTATTCTTGTGTGAACCTGTAAAATCTACTGATAGCATACCTATTTTGACATTATGCGTTCCCTTTTCCTTATTTCTTTCCAGTCTTTACTCTTTACTATCTGTCCCTTTTTAATTTCTTCAAAATTTCACAAACGTCCTAGCCCAGAGATTGATTATGATGGAGTTCATTCCAACTCCGAGCAGCCCCATGAAACAAGGCGGGACTGTCCGTGTGTTTCTGAGACTGTAACTCTTCACAGGAGGAGAAAGCTCAGCTCTCTCCTGAGGCTGGCGGTTTCGAACTGCTGACCTTCCCGTTAGCAGACCCACTCAGAAGCACTTCACCAGAATGGCACACAGTTCAGCATACAGTTCAGGCCTGCCCGATATGGTTGTAGACCCATTTGCAGTATCACAGATAAGGTTTATAAATATACCGAATTCAAACTCCTCTGTCATGAATTTCAACTCATGGTGACCCTAGAGAGGGTTTGTGAAGTTGAGAATCTTTATGGGGGGAGCACATGACCTCATCTTTCCCCCATGGGGAGGCCGTTGGTGGGTTTGAATGGCCAACCTGGCAGTTGGCAGTTCAGTGGCAGACAGGATTATCTGAGGCAGGCGAGCCACAGCTGACAAACAATGGGGGAAACCTGGAGATGACCTTTGAGGATTTACATCATTCAGTGACTTGCTTATTTGTGAGCCTTCTTGATGTGTAATGTAGATCCCATAGCTTTGGCAAATAATTTTCAATTGGTACTATTAGTTGCTCTTCATGATATTAGCAAACCAAGCAACCTAAGTGCATCCTGGTTGCGTGCATGAAAAGGCGCCATTTCTCAAGAAACACCAGTGTGTGCTGTGAACTTATGTCATATGAGATTCTCCATCCAAGACGATGGGTGTATGCAGCCATCCCCCATTGTCACTGAGTTCCTAGACTCAACATGCCCTCTTGGACAGAGTAGAAATGCCCCATAGGACTTATCAGACAACCTCATCTTTTTTGCCTGAGACACAGCTGGTGAGTTTGAACCTTTGGTTTTCATCACATCCATCACATCATCAAAGCTCCTGGTGCATGCAGCCCCCCCCAAAAAAAAAACCCCACACAAAACAAAAACAAAATACTCATCAAGTCAATTCTCACTTAAAGTAATTGGCACAAACTCCAAGGTTGTAAGATGTAGGGGAACAGACAGCCTCATCTTTCCCCCAAGGAGTGGCTGGTGGATGTGAACCTCTGATTTTATGGTTAACTCCCCGCGCCACCAGGCCCTCTCAGATAATCAGTAGCTATAGGTTCCTTTCTGAGAAAGTTGATGTGGCTGGGCTCCTATAGTTCAAATAGGATAATTTCAAATGGATGAAATGCTCTTCCGAGAAGAAGATGCAAAAAGTCTCCATTAATTCACAGACATTATTGAGTGTCTAGTGCCCTGGTAGCACAGTGGGTTAGAAATTGGTCTACTAACCTCCAGGTCAGTTGTTCAAACACACTAGCTGTTCTGTGGGAGGAAGAGGAAATGGTCTGCTCCCTTGAGATTTACAGCCCTGGAAACCCCCCGGGTAGTACTGCTCTAGCCTACATGGTTGTTAGGAGTCAGAATGGACTTGAGGCAGTGCGTTTAGTGTTTAGGATGCACTGTGAGTAAAGAAATAGACTTTTAAGCGAAACCATATTGCCTGCTGCTTCTTCAGTGTCACAGTGTTTGACCCTGGGGCACTAACCATTCAGTCATTAGCAAACCTGCATGGAATCGTCTATGCCATCTCTGTGTCTACTACGATTTGAAGGTCCCCACAAAGAGCAAGTGGCTTATAGGGTAGACAGACTCGGAAACTAGTAAAAATAATGGAGTGGAATGAGTACCATGGAACAGGCAAGAACATAGACAGGGATAAATACAAATTAATACAAATGTTGTTTTGTTCAGTCGTGAGGCCTGTGGAGTCTTGAAGGATATGGAAAGTTTTCTAGTTGGGATGAGCATGACCGACTGCGAACACGAACAGAGGTGTGATGGCAGTAGAGAGCCTGGCCTCTTCTAGGGTGGTGGTGGGAATACTTGGAGTTGGCAGGAGCGAGTGCGTGTGTGTCGTAAGGAGTGACCAACACGAGGCTGGTGACATAGGTCAGGCTGTTGTATGTTGAGAGGAGGAAACAGGAGGACTGGAGTGTTGAGGAGGGAAGACGTGAACAATGTCACCTTTTCTCTGTTGGGAAATCATATTCATTCGAATCTCGTCATCTCTGATCCAGAGCTACCCAGGGAAAACCAATCCCTTTGTTTTTGTTCTCCCCATGTATGAGGGGCCTTCAGAAAGTTTGCGGGAAAATGGAATTGAAAGACAATGGAGTTTTAACTGGCTTTTAATACAGTGGATTGCATATTAAATTCCCAAGGTTCTTTGCTGAGGAAGAACGGAACATGGCCTCTCATTCTGACTGTTTCTGCCGGTGCAGGAACAATGGCTTATTTCTTGGAAGACAAACAGCACCTGTGGCAGGGCAGCACCTCTCCCTTTGGGGACAATAAGGTGACCAGTGCCACAAAGTCACACTAGAGACCAGGCTTACTGGTCAGACAGAGACTTGTGGAACTACCAAGATTCTGGCTCAGACTCACCTTTCAGGTCTCGACCTGAACTCACTTCTCAGCCTTGTGCAAAAGATGTCTCTTCTCAGGCACCTTATATGGCACTGCTATAAAACCCAAAACGGAACCAAACCAAACTCACTGCCATTGAGTCCATTCTAACTCACAGAGACCTTGTAGAACAGGGTGGAACTGCCCACTGTGGGTTTCTGAGAATGTAACTATTTACAAGAGTAGCAAGTCTCATCTTTCACCCAAGCGCTGCTATACGTCGGAGTCAAAGTTAATGGCAGTGAGTGTGGGGATAAGTCAGAATTGACCCTGTGGCTGTGGTCATGGGTTTGGTGTTAGCCTTAATAGTGGGGACAATAATACTAGCTACATATGTACAGCTTAGCATTTACTTAGAATAATACTAGCTACATAAGCACAGCTTAGCATTTACTTAGAATAATACTAGCTACATATGTACAGCTTGGCATTTCCCAGGACAGAGTTCAGCAGGGTTAGTAAAGAAGGGGGGCTGGAACCAGGGAACCCAGGGAGGAAGTGGAGGAAGTGACATTACTCTGAGGGGACTGGAGTGAATGAAATGAAACAACGTGTGTGTATTGTTGCATGCAAAAACAGTGATCTGCTCTGTGCACCTTCACTCAATTCACAATAAGAAGTTTTAAAAAAGAAACATAATGGAATTTTCCATGAATTTTTGAAGCCCCCCCCACCATAGTTTTGCTCAACTGTTACCCACTTATCCCATTATTTTATGTCTGCCTTCCTCTCAGTCCTTGAAGGAAGATATTTACATTTTATCGAGCTAGATTACCTGGCTACATAATAAAAACAAAACTATGTACATACACTGACAACCCAAACTCAACAAGTTAGATCAGAAGCTTAGAGGCCAGTGTGTTTATGGTAACAGGAGAGGGGCCATCAGAAAAGGAGGAGGGTGGACGGATGTAGCCGGCGTCACTGAATTGGACACACGGACAGTGTTGGGATGGTGAACATTTTAACCATGATCACAAAATAAATTAAAACAAGCAGAGCAAAAGAAACGTGAACTGCACTCTACAGAGTTGTTGAGGTTTCTTCCACAGCTCCTGTGGGTAGATTTAAACTATCAATGTATGCGTCTCCATTTGTGTTATTTTGCAGATTAATATCCCAACTGAGGTATCTTCCCCGCCCACCCACTGCCATCGAGCGAATTCTGACTCATAGTGACCCTGCCTTTGGGTTTCTGGGACTAGGAGTCTTTACGGGCGCAGACTACCTGCCTGCTCCTATTTTTACGGGCGGGTGCAGACTACCTACCTGTCATTCACCTGAGGAGCGGCTAGGGACTTAACCGCCCACCTTGCAGTCCAACGCCTAGCTGACAGCACCCAAGTGTCTCACAACGAACGTTCCAAGATTCTGCACGTTTAAATACTTGTGTTCCACCCCCTGCCCCCACCCCAGCCCTATTTTTAGACTACATGGCAGAAATTGTGAGCGTGGAGACTTTAGAACTCCTTGGGCATCATAGCTTGTTTGGCATGATTGACTTCTTTCCTTAAATGTAATTTGTGTGAGATTCAAAGCTTGGTCTAGGAAAGTGAAATGCTCACATTTTGAAACTCTAAAAATAAAACGCCTGAGAGATGATGGCAAAACAATGGTTTCAATCAGAAATGTATTCTGAATACAGCATCTAAATGAGAACTAATTACTCAACCAGATCGCAGCTACTAGGCATTCATTGTTTTAAGGCAATTAACAGTGATGAGAAACTTTACTAATGAAATATTGTAAAAACCCCGGGGTTTAGTTTAGATTTCTAGTCAGTTGTGATGATCAAATTGCTCTTTAGATACAAGATGTAATATGAATGATTATATCCTATAATACATTTTTGTGTTTTAATGAGAACACCATTCTCATTCTCTTAGTGGATAGATAGCTTTCCCCAAATCGAATCGCATTGATCCTGTGTTGTTTTGTTTAAGATTAATTTAGAAGCAATGCTCTTCCTTTGCTGAGGAATTTATGATATTTGTTGGATCAAATATACTAAAGTGTAGTTTTCTGCAAAAGTTTAAGAGAAATGTGGAAGGGCTTCAAAAAGTTTGTGGGAAAATGGAGTAATAAGTAATGGAATTTTCCCACAAACCTTATGAAGCCCCTTGTACACATGAATGAGCCTGCTAAAGAAATCATCCCACTGCTTATCAAGCTCAAGAAGTGGACAAGGAGGAACCTTCAGAAAGCATCACTTAATAGTTCGTATTGGTCCATCTAGGAGCTCTGGTATGGAGCTGAGATGGCGTGGTGGGTGAAGCAGTGCGCTGCTAACTTCAAGGTCAGCCTTTTGAAACCAGCACTCTCTCTTTGGGAGAAAGATGAGGCTCTCAACTCCTATAAAGAGCTCCAGTCTCGGACTCACCTGGGGCAGTTCTATTCTGCCCTGCAGGGTCGCATGAGTTCGGAGCAGCAGTGGACTGCTATCTGCAAGGTCAGGGGTTCAAACCCCTCCACCAGAAAGAGAAGTCTGTCTGCTCACATGAAGACTGACAGCCTCTGAAACTGTACTGTACATGGGGTCACAATGAGTCAGAAAGGACTCAAATGGTTGCACGTTTCAGTTAGTAAAACGTAACAATATTAGTGCCTGAAGCATTTTGATTTTGTTCTATTCTTTTCCTCTTATTCGGAAAAAAATGCTGTTTACTTAATGTATGAAGTATAAGGCCTTTCATGATACAACTGATCAGTGTGCCCACATAACTTACCATTCACTTAATGACATAATAATAAGACGAGATCATTCATGTTCTAGATACAAACTGCTAAATAACTTAATGCTTTTTCCCCCCCAACAGATGTGAATTATTAAAAAGAAAATGGCCCAACGGAACACCGAATTTCCTTCTCTTGTCACCAAGGAAAGGTATAATATATGGAAAATATGCATCTAAGGTATACTTTTCCTTTCCACTGATCCCAGGAGGGCTGCTAGTGGGTGTGGTGGTTGTGATATATGGTGCCTGTGGCTGCTGCCTTGTTCCAGCAGGGTTTTGCTCAAGGGAGAATGAAGTATCGTGTCCCTGGTCCCAGCTTCTAACTTGAAGGCGTCGTGAGCCACATAGGGCCCCGGTGACAAGCACAGAGGGTTGTGGGTGAGACTGCGTGCTCCCTTAAAGACAGCCTCTGAAGCTCCCAGCTGCAGCCCTGCCCTGCCTGTGAGGCTGCGACGAGCTGCAATCAGCTCGATGGCAATGGGCTTGGTTTCTTTCTTTGGTGAGCACTCAGTGGGCCCAACAGTGAGGGACCTCACAGGAGCCCCATGGTAGGGTTGAGCTTCCCATGAACAGTCAAATCAACCTGGAGGCTGGGGCCCACAGCCCTGTCCCCTTTCAATCAGAACTTTCAGATATCGGGCATCATCAGAACCAAAAATCATATCATTGTGAATGAGGGGGGGAGTGCGGAGTGGAGACCAAAAACCCATTTGTAGGCCACTGGACATCTCTGGACATCCCCTTCTCGGGGAGGAGACGAGCCAGTCAGGGTGCAATGTAGCAACGATGAAACATACAACTTTCCTCTAGTTCCTAAATGCTTCCTCCCCCTCTCCCCCAACTATCATCATGATCCCAATTCTACTTTACAAATCTGTCTGTACACTGGTACAGATAGGAACTGGAAACACAGGGAATACAGGGCGGATGATCCCTTCAGGACCAGTGGTGTGAGTGGTGATACTGGGAGGGTGGAGGGAGGGTGGGTTGGAAACAGGGAACTGATTACAAGGATCTACATGTGACCTCCTCCCTGGGGGATGGACAACAGAAAAGTGGGTGAAGGGAGACGTCGGGCAAGGAAAGATATGACAAAATAATAATTTATAAATTATCAAGCGTTCATGAGGGAGTGGGGAGTGGGGAGGGAGGGCAAAAAATGAGGAGCTGATGTCAGGGGCTTGGGTGGAGAGCAAATGTTTTGAGAATGATGAGGACAATGAATGTACAAATGTGCTTCACACAATTGATGTATGTATGGATTGTGATAAGAGTTGTATGAGCCCCTAATAAAATGATTAAAAACAAAAACTCAAACAACAAAAAAAGAAGTTTCAAATGGGGAGTCCACAGGCTGAAATCCACTCACAGAAATAGGTTGCTTGGCCTGCATGATTGTAAATACTTTAAAAATCCACTGTCAACATTTTAAACTCAGGCACAAAACAAAACACGTTTGACCTGCATTTCCAAATGGCCACTTGTGGGTGGAGCTGAGTGATGGCTCCTCCCAGCTGGGGAGGATCTTTCCCTTCTCCAGCTTTCCCACCACCTTTACGCCATCCCCATTTGCTTCACTGAGTTAGGCCACCTGCCATTGAGTTTAAAACCACCTCTGTAGAGGGAGGAGGCTGACGGGGGCCTGCCAGGAGACCTAGTAAACAAACAAACACAGCCCATCCTGGGAAAGAGCTCAGCACGCTGAATTCTAATCGCCTCGGGATCCTGGAGCCTGTTGGGTCTGGGACCAGCACCCTAAATTCTGTAGGAATGCATGATTGTTCACAGCCATTGCCTGACTCGTGGGGAAAAACCCTTTGGTGGGCAGGGTGTTGTTATTGTTCAGTGCCATTGAGCTAGTTTGGACCCATAGTGACCCTGGGAATAACAGAACCAAGCACTGGCCGGTCCTGGGCTGCGCTCACACTTGTTCCTATGCTTGAATCTAGTGGGGCGGCCACTGTGCCAAGCCCTCTCATGGAGGGCCTTGCTCGCTTTCGTTGCCCCTCTCTACTCTACCGAGCACGCTGGCCTTCAGCAGGCACTGGGCTTTCCCGACAAGGTGTCCAAAGGACATGAGATGAAGCAGGGATGGGTATTTTGTATTACGAATCTGGCTTTGCGGGTGTCCCACCCTCCCCTCAATGAGCACCCCTTCTCACGCGGTTCCCTTCCGCAGGAGAGTGAGAACCATGCCCCGACACAGCCAGTCTCTGACCATGGCGCCCTACTCGTCTGTAAGTCTAGTGGAGCAACTGGAAGACCGGATCCTCTGCCACGAGAAAACCACCGCAGCCCTGGTGGAGCACGCCTTCCGCATCAAAGACGACATCGTCAGCAGTTTGCAGAAGATGCAAAGCAAGGGGGGAGGCGACCGCCTGGCCCGGCTTTTCTTGGAAGAGCACATCCGGAACATTACTGCCATAGTGAAGCAGCTTAACCGGGACATTGAGGTAGGTGTGCCGTCAAGGACCTGGCGTTCCTGCCCCCAGCCTTGCTTGGAACCCAGAGATGACCGAGTCTAAGTCTCACCTCTCAGGCAGTGATGGATTTAGACTAAAGCCATCTTTTTCTATTCTTAATGATCGCTAAGGAAACAGCTTGCACAAACATCCTAGTTTCGTTTCTTCCAGTAAGGATGGCAGCTCCAGTCGGTGTTATTTATGTGTGGTCTAAATTTATCTTTCTGATTATTAAATCTGTTTTGTTTGTGTGGCTCTCGGTTGGCGAGAGAAAAGAACGAGTCAGATTGTTTCCTTGTGAAACCGTTCAGATCTTTGAAGATAGCCATTAAGTCAGTAATGAGGGAGGTCAGCCGTTGCTGCTCCCAGTGGAATATTTTGAGGTCCTAATGATTATTTATTATAAGGTTTATTAGTCAAATAATCTAGATCTTTGGATTGCTTCTCAGAGCCCCCTTCCATTGCTCCGCTTTTCTCTGAAATGGGCCCAATAAAAGAGCAACAGTGAATATTTTTTAGGATCTACGGAATTCTAAACTCAATGTTGTTTACTGAGCCATCCCAGAGCCCATACAATTTAGGTGAGAAAGTGTAAGGCCATTGGGGGCCTGCCTCCCCTCACTGCACAGCGCCAATATCCTTCCTGTGCAAGTTTTAAATGTATCAATAAAAGCTAGGTGGCCAGATTAAGAAAAAGCTTTGTTTTAAGTCATAGAGATTGTATTTTAATTCTGCTTTCTGAAATCAAACCTCATTCCTTCCTTTTCTTTTTATTCTACTTTAAAACTTTTTCTTTGCGTATAATTTAAATGCCACAAAGCCCACCCGTTGTAAGTGTTCAATAATTTTTAGTAAGTGTATAGATTTGTGTGGCCATCAACACAATTCCATGTCAGCGCATTTCCAACACCATCTGTGCCCCCCAATCTACACGAGCCAGTTTGTACTCAAGCCCTGTGCCCTCTTCCACCCCAGCCCCACACAACCAGTAGTCTAACAGACATTTTAATAAGTGGACTCATACCACATGGAGTCTTTTGCATACGGCTTCTTTCATTCAGTAGGGTCTTTTTAAGGTACAACATGTTCTACCATGTATGTTCGTTTGGGCATATGTTCAATGTCCTCGGATAAGGTCCCAGGAGTGCAATTGCTGGGTCTTAGCATAAGTGGCACAGAGGGTTGTTATGAGACAGGATCAGCTGGATGGCACTTCACAACTACATGGTAAGCTAATGGTTACCTTTTACCCCACTGCCCAAATGGTTTCCAAATGGCTATGCCATTTCCCAGTGTTACCGGCATCGCCTGGAGGTTCCTTTCTCTCCCCATCCTCATCCACTCGCGATACTTTTTGCACTCATTGTAGTGGATGTTTAGTGGTACCTCATTATGTTTTTCATTCGCATCTCCCTAATGACTTCTCATTTGCTTATTGGGCATCAGTCACTCTTGTTTAGGGAATGTCTATTCTTTGGCTTAAATCTAGTTGGGGAGGGTAGCTTTGCGCTGAGGCCTGCCGGCCTTTGTAATTGCCTAAGGAGCCCTGGCGGCCTAGTGATTATGAGTTGGGCTGCGAACCCCAAGGTCAGCCCTTTTAAAGCACCCGCCTCTCCAGAGAAGACAGAGGATGCCTTCGACTCCCATCAAGACCTACAGTCTTGGAAACGCACTGGGACAATTCTCCCCAGTGAGTTGGAGATGATTTGATGGCAGTGAGAGTCGGGCCTCAAAAAACCAGGCAGGCTTTTAGCCAGGAGTTGATCCCCTCAAAATCTTTCTAACGCATGACCCTTTGATCGTTATAAACGATTTCTCTCTGTCTCTAGTCATCGTGCCTGTCTCTAGTCGATTGTGTCTGACCTCACAGGAGCCACTGCAGGTCTCTGATTGCCACTGGTTTCACATGGTGGTGGTTAGGTGTCGAGTAGGTGTGACTCATGGAAACCCTACCACCAAATAAATAAACAAATAAACAAACAAACAAATAAATAAATAAACCCTACCACCAAATAAATAGATAGATAGATAGATAGATAGATAGATAGATAGATAGATAGATAAAAAAAGAAATGCTACCTCCAACAGAACTCCAGGCCTACAGCATCTTCACAAGGTTTTGTCACTGGCACGTCACAGGTTGTTCGTAAACCTTTCTCCAGTCTTGATGGCACCACGTTCTTCTTCATGTTTGTTTCCATGTACCTGTGATTTCCTTCACTCTTCTCTCCCGCAGAGAGGGAGACCAATAGTGGCCCATCAGACTGACGTCTTGTAAGCTTTGAAGACGCCAGTAAGTACTCATCAAAATAGAACATTAGCTTTGTGGACCATCGTAGGCCAATTGACATTGAGGTCTACTAAGACTGTCTGAAACCCAAGGCCCAGCAGTGGCTAGTTAAAAGGAATTTGTGTGTGTGCGTATTTAGGGTGAAAGCTTCACAACAGACAGGGTTTCCATTTAACAATTTCTGCCTTAATTATTCAGTGATTACCACCTCCCCAAAGTGTCATTATTCTTATTCATTCAGCTCCCATTGCACCACTTCTAGTACTCAATTTCTCCTGCCCTGTTGCGTTCTCATCCGTACTTAGAGTAATGTTTGCTCTTTTGTTCTCAAATAGATGTTTTGTTTTTTTTTTAAGGGAGGTAGTTGCTTTAAGTTAAACAAGTGGCCATTTAGCAGGGAAGCAACAAAGCCCACATGGAAGGAGCACAGCAGCCTGTGTGATCATGAGACATCAACGTGATTAGGTGTTAGGCATCAGAAGACCCCAAACAAACAGTCATATCAATGAAAGTGATGTGGGTCAGAGTGGAGACTCAAAGCCGATCAGTAGACAATTGGACATCTACTCACCCTCACAGAAGGGTAACAAGGAAGGGATGAGCCAGCCAGGGTGCAGTATAGAACTGACAAAACACACAACATTCCTCTAGTTCTTTAATGCTTCCTCCCCCCACCACTATCAGGACCCCAATTCTGCCTTAAAAATCTGGCTAGACCTGAACATGTACACTGGTACAGATAAGAGCACTTGACACATGGAATCCAGGACAGATAAACCCTTCAGGAACAGTAATGGGAGTAGTGATACCAGGAGGGTAGGGAGAAGGTGGAGGGAGATGAGGGAGAGAGGGGGATGGACATATAACCCCCCACACCCGAGGGGGACGAATAACAGAAATGTGGGTGAAGGGAAACCGCAAATGGTGTAAGATATGAAAATAATAATAATTTATAATTTATCAAGGGGTCCTGAGGGAGGTAGGGAAAAAAGAGGAACTGATACCAAGGGCTCAAGTAGAAAGGAAATGTTTGAAAATGATGATCACAACCTATGCACAAATGTGCTTGATACAATTGATGTATGGATTGTTATAAGAACTGTAAGAACCCCCAATAAAATGATGTATATATAAATATAATTATATGTATATACATGTCTGTACGTGTGTATACATATATATATGGAGGTAGTTACTTACAGGTGACAATCTTTTTGTTATGAGCCGTCCGTTATTTAAACTGAAAGGGATAGTTAAGTTTGAAAGGGTATCTTGGGACAATAATTTCAGAATCCTCTAGTCTCCACCAGTCTGGTAAGTCTGGCCTTTTTCAGCATTTGAGTTCCAGGTGTTTCTCGCACTCTGTCGGGCTCCGTCTCCTGTGGGCCCGACGGGAAGGGTGGGTGGGGGTGCTCAGCGCCCCGCAGTGCTGTGGGCTCAGGGAAGCCGCAGCTCTGGAGGTTCTTGGTCTTGTAGACACCCTTCTTCCCAGAGTCTTTGCTCCCTTCTCCTTGCTTTGGTTTTGTAGGAACCATAGTTGTATGGCCGCTATGAGCCAATAGTGTGGCGGTTCCTCACCTGTGTGCCTTATCAGTTCTTTAGACAAATGAGGTTGGGCCCATCACCCAGGTAGGGACATTGGATTTTCCTTCCCTAGAACTTGAAACCCGAGTGGGAAGGTTGGAACACCTCTGATAACCCAGCTGTGCCTGCACGAGATTGGCCAATAGTTGAGTTCCCTGAGTCCTGGAGACACCTGGCTTGGGTGGTTTTCTCCGTCTGGATCCCCCAAGGCCCCGTTGGTGGTGCGTCTCTCTGCCCGATAACAGTCCAAGAAATTCTGTATTTTTTTCTCCTCAGTTCGCTGGCGTCGGCTTTAATTGCCTGCATGAAAAGAGCTCTAGTGACGTCAGAGGGCCATAGGAAGATGAAGAGATTGCTGTGGATAATTTACTTGTGTTTGGAAGATGGTGTCTATATTTAGAATGATCTTTCCCGTTTTATATTTGGGTGCTAAAACACTTTATCTCGGAGACCGCGAATAATTTGGCAGCCCCAAGTTGGCGACTTCACGAAATTAAAGCACCCCAGCTTAGAGACTGCAAATTTCTTTGTTCTATGTTGTAGAATAGATTTTATTTTTGAGGGCTGCTTTAACTTGACAAGGGGGTGGGGGGACAAAGCCCACAGGTACACAGTAGGTACAGCGTTCTCTTCCTTCTTCCACACCGACTGTCCTGTTAAAGGTTTTCATTGTGAAAAAAGTTAGTGGTGTGTCGGGGGCTCATAGACCTGCTGCGCCCAAATAGAGAGAGGGGGATAAAATCAAAGTGCTTTACGGATAGATAACGATTCTCAGGTTCTCATCCCCATAGCCATGTCACAAAAAGGGACAGATGCCTAGGTGTCTGATGCTGGAAGGTAGTGTGATGCCCACTCTTTCCATAGCCAGTGTTCCCCTGTGCGTCCTTAGCGGAGTTCCCTTGGCTCACGGGGGTGGATAGATTAGAATAGGGCCTCCTATTCTGGCATTACTCTGCCCCACAGAGAAAAACAGAGAGTGCACCTCTACCTTTAGAAAGCCCCAAAGTTCATTTCTTCTCTCAACATAAGAGCTCACAATATTGTTTTACCCACAACCATTGAGTCTGGGGAAATTTTCCCCATTTGGTAGCGGCTATGTTTAAGAAATGGAACTCTGCTGGAGCAGTGGGTTACGTTTTGGGCTGCTAACTACAAGATTGGCTGTTTGAACCCACCAGCTGCTCTGTGGGAGAAAAATGAGACTTTATGCTCCCATAAAGATTTACAGCCTTGAAACCCCAATGGGGGAAGTTCGATTCTGTCCTATAGGATCACTGTGAGTCAGAATTGATTTGAAAGCAGTGAATTGTTGTGTTCGGCTGGGCTGACTAGAGAAACAAATCCAGTGACACTCATACATATGGTAGAGAGAGCTTTATATCAAGAAGTAATTATGCACCAATACAACATCCCAGCCCAGTCCACCTCAAGCCAGAAGTTCCTCTTCAGACTCATGCAGCCATGAGCCATGATGCAGAATGCAGGAACATCACTGGCTGGTGGGTGCAAAGTCTTATGGATCCAATGGCAGTGGATGCATCTCCGGGGCTCACACAGCTCTCCACGTGGCATCAACAGGAAGGTGGAGGCAGAGAGCTAGGGGGAGGTTCCCAGGACTCTCCTTATGAGGAGGTCATGCCCACAGGGAGGCACCATGAGGCTGTGACCTGATTGACAGGCTAGACTCCACCCGTACACTTCAAGTTGACATGAAGTTAGGAAATTATTTTTGGTTTGGTTTTTCTATATACAAGGAACAAGTAGTTCTGGTAGTGCTGCTGGGTAAGTGTTGGACTGCTAGCCACAGTCCAACCACCGATTGTTCGAACTCACCATTGGTTCTGAGGGAGAAAGATGAGGCTGTCTGCTCCATAAAGATTTACAAAGGCTCGGAAACCCTATGTAGAGCCACGATGAGTCAAAATTGACTCAAGGGATGTTCAAGGAGGCTGAATAAAGTTCATGGAGAAATGGAATTATAGGATGATGGAACTTTTCCATGCCTCTTTTGAAGTGGTCTCATATTAGTCCCTGGGAGGTGCAAATGGTTAATACACTGGCCGCTAAACCAAAGATTGCCGTGTCAGGTCTACCCAGAGGTGCCTGAGAGGACAGACCTGTCTCTATTGGGGGGAAAAAAACAGCAACAATCAGCCATTGAAAGCTCTACAGAGCACAGTTCTGCTCTGATACACATGGAATGGTCAAGAGTTGGAATTGGCTGGCCAGCAACTGGTGGCTCATGTACCGATCTCACAAACCATTTTAAATACAGTAACTAAGTTCCAGCCTCAGCTGAGCCCTGAGTGCTATTTAATAGTTCCTTCACTTAAGGAAACATTCCCTGCTAGCTCCTCCCGCTCCCCAATCCCCCTTCCTAGTGTTCCCCTTGGAGCCCTGGTGGCGCAGTGGGATAAACATTGGACTGGTGACCCCAAGTGGACGATTCAAAAGCCATCAGCAACTCCTTGGGAGAAAGATGAGGCTATCCATTCCCGTAAAGATTCACAGCTGCGGACTCCCTCTGGCTCAGGTATCCTCTGACCTATAGGGTCTCTGAGAGTCAGAACTGTGACTCCCTGGCAGTGGGTTTGGTTTTAAAGTCTCCCTGACACCCAGCACGTGCCTTTGAGAACAAAGCAGTTACTGAAGAGGATTGATGTTGCTCTTCCGCAAATCTGGCTCTCGGATGCGTTATGAGCGTGGCACAGAGAGAGGAGTCCTGTCGTTCACAGTTTTGCCTTCTCCAGTACAAGATGTGGAGCAAAATGGCAGGCATACTTATTAAATGCTAAGACTAAATGCCTGGTTGCCAGGGAAGCCAGTGGCAGAACGGCTGGGAACAAAAATGACTAGCGGAGAGCTTCCAAGACATCTGTGCAAATGACATCCCTCCCTCCTGGGGAGCCAGGGCCTGGGAGGCGAAGTGGGGCTTGCCTGAGGGCAGGCTGAGACTAAACTCAGGTTAAGTTGTTAAACTCCCCAAACCGTGCATTTACTTTTCTGCCTTCTTTCTTGAAGCTCTTCTAGAGCCCCGATCTTAAGGTGCCCAACTCCCAAATGTACCAGGCTGCCCTGTGCGGCCATTCTCGCTTAGCTGAGTATTTTTCTCCCTCCCTTGGGTGAGGTTCACTCAAGCTGCTTAGATAAGTTCTTAGCAAACACATCTAGGAACCCAAAGCCACTCATCACTTAGCCTTCTGCTAATTATTTTCCCCCAAACTTGTTTCTCGAAGATGATTTTTGAGCAATGTGCAATACAGCGAGTTTTAAAGTAACTTAAATACCGCTGTTTTCCAACAGCGTCTAAGCACGTTTTGTGTAATGAGTGTTTCTGCCTTAACCAGACAACGTTCTTTCCATTGACCTATCTTTTTGGAGTGTACAGTTTTGCCAATGAAACTTCTCCTGTGGCAAGGGGAAACAGTCACATCTAATTGTGGCCCACAACCCCCCCCAAATATATATATATTTGCTGTGTTATATTTTTTAATTATACATCATAATAAAATAGCAGTTAGACTGTTTAGAAATGCTATAAATGCTGATATGAAGCACTTTATGTGGTTTTATGTATAGTATGTGCCTAAGCAAGTTTACTCAAACATAACCCCAATTAGGATGTTTGACGATGAGACGTCAGAATTGCTACATTGTAGCCAATTTTTATTAAAATGAAGTGGTGATATAGAGTTAAAAATGTAATAGGAAGTCTTTATTTATAAATAGCATAAAGTTTGAGAGGGTGGCATTGTGCAAAGGGCAATCTTTGCATATTTAAAACAAAGAGGCATAATGCTATTTAGATTATACTTAAATAACACGAAGAAAGTAATTTCTATTTGTAAATTCTTGATGAAATTTTTTGTGTGTGTGAGCTGCCTGACTTTTTATTATTTCTAGTACTGATCTGCATTGTGTTTTCGTTCACTCGGTGGAAGATCCCTGAGCATTTGTTTTGTGACACCATCCCTGCAGTGACTTAAAAAATGTTTTTTTATTTCCAAACCACAGGGGAAGCCATGATCAAGTGGTAAGTGTCACTCTGGCTTCCTGATCGAGCTAGTCCATTAGAATTAAATTAATAGATAAGTCTGGTTGTCTATTAAGTGGACCTGAACACAGTTATAAACTTGAGTTATACACTTGAGGAATCATTCAATCCCTAGGTGATGCGACCTTCAAGATTTCAAGAGCTAGAATTGAGCCTTGTTGCTGTTGTGAAGGTCATTAAGTTGGCCCTGACTCATGGAGTCCCTGTGTACAACAAAACGAACGCTGCCTCATCCTGCACCGTCCTCGCGGTCAATTGTTCTCTGTTTCCATCCACTGTTCCAGCCGAGGGGTGAGCCCATCACACTGAGAGCCTTCCTCCTTTTCAGCCCCCCTGCTGAGCATGATGCCCTTCTCCAGACCCCGGTCACTCCTGATAACATGTCCAAAGTATATGAGATGAATGTTGCCATCCTTTCCTGTAAGGAGCATTCTGGCTGTGCCTCATCCACCATGATGTGTTTGTTTTTCTAGCGGTCCACGGTGATTTTATACTCTTCACCAACACAGTGATTCAGAAGCATCAGTTCTTCTTCAATCCTCCTTATTCGTTGTCCAGCTTTTACATGCATCTGAGGCTACTGAGACCACATGGATGGGAGGAGGCACCCCTTATTCTCAAAGTGACAGCTGTGCTTTCCAACACTTCAAAGAGGTCTTTTACAACAGGGTCGCCCAATGCTGCTTGACTCCTGCTTCCATGGTTACTGATGGTGGAGTCAAATAAAATGAATTTCTTGACAACTTCAATCATTTCTCTCTTTAACCACAATGTAAAGGTTTATTGTTGCAGCTGCAAGGGTTTTTATTTTCTCTAAGTTTGGTCCTCCTCAGGAAGAATGATTTCCATTTTCTTCACTGTCTGGAACAAGATTGTATCATTTACACTTTGCAGATTGTTAACGAGTTTTCCTCCAATCCTTTTGACTTGTTCTTCTTCATATATTCCAACTTCTCAGACAATTTGTTCAGCATACAGTTCGAATAGGTATGGGGAAAGGATACAATCCCTACACACACCTTTTCTGACCCTGAACCATTCAGCATTTCCTTGTTCTGTTTCAACAACTGCCTCTTGGGTTATGTACAGATTCCCCCAGAGCACAATGAAGTGTTTAGCATTCTCGTCCTTTAAAATATCACCCTAATTTATTATGATTCACACAGCAAATGCCTTTGCACAGTCAACAAAATACAAATAAGCATTTTCTGGCATTCTCTGCATTTATCCAAGATCAATCTGATGTCAGCAATGATATCTATCCGTCATTCCACATCTCCTTCAATCAGGTTTGAATTTCTGGCAGCTCACTGTCAGTGTACTGCTATCACTGATTTTCAATTATCTCCAGCAAAACTTTATGTGGGTATAACATCAATGATATTATTCAGTAATTTCCACATTCTGTTGGGTCATCATTCTTTGGAATGGGTACAGATATGGATCTTGTCTAGTCAGTTGGCCAAGGAACTCTGTTCTAAATTTCTTGGCATAGTTGAGTGAGTGTTTTGAGTGAGTCCAGTGCTGCGTCCATTTGTTGAAACATCTCAATTGGTATTTTGTCAATGCTTTGCACCCTTGTGTTGCTCCCAGGCCCTTCAGTGCAACTTGGACTTCTTCCTTCAATACCACTGTTTTTTTTATCATACAGCACCTCCTGAAATGGTAGAATATTGACCAGTTCTTTTTGGTACAGTGACTCGGGGTAGCTTTTCTGTCTTTGTCGTTTCTTCTTCTTTTAAACATTTTATTGTGCTTCTTCCTTCTTCTTTTGCCGCTCCCTGTGTTGTTCAACATGTTGCCTGTATGACCCTGTAATATTGCATCTCAAGGCTTGAGTTTTCTTCTTCAGCTTGAGTAATGCCAAGCATGGTGGTTTTCTAACTCCATTCTTCGCACATTACATGCTATTTTTTTTTTTTTTGCATTCTTGAATGGCCCTTTGAAATCTTCTGTTCAACTCTTTTACTTCATCATTTCTTTATTTATAAAAAAACCCTTTTATTTATTTCAACATTTTATTGGCATATAATTCACAGATCATATGATTCAGTAATTCAGTCTTAATAAGAAGAGTTATATAATCATCACTTCCTTGTCATTTCTTTTATTGGCTTTATCTATATTTAAGAGCAATTTTAGAGTCTCTTCAAACATCCATTTTGGCCATTTCTTTCTTTCCTGCCTTTTTAATGGTCTTTTCCTTTCTTCATGTTTAATGGCATCCCCTCACTCACCTGGTCTTCAATCATTTGTGGACAGTACATCAGAATCGATTCTCGAGATGGCCTGTGATTCAAACAGGATTTACTCAACATTATGGTTTGGCTCTTGTGGACTTGTGTAAATTGTGTTCACCTTCAACTGGAACCTGCACATGCGAAATCGATGGTCTTTTCTACAGTTGGCGCCTGGCCTGGTTGTGCCTGATGAAATTTAGCTGCTTTCTTTCTTGTCTCTGTCCAATAATGCAGTCGATTTGATTCTTAGGTAGTCCACCGGTGTGCTCCTCCTCTACAGCTGCTGTTTGTGTATGAAGAAAGGCATATTTGCAACATTCTGTCGGGTAAACTCTAGCATTATTGATCTCACCAAGGCCATCTCACCAATCCTTCCTGGTTTTCAACTTCCAAATGGCAATTTCCAGCAATACCTAGTGCATCTGGACTGTATGTTTGATTAATTGCAGGTGGCAAAAGTGGGTGAAAATATTTTATTTATTTATCCTTGGCATGAGTGATTATTACATAAATTTGAATCATAGTAGCATTAACTAATCTTCCTTGAGGGTGCATCGATGTTATACCATCACTGACAGCATTCTGTTTCAGGATGGATCTTAAGATGCACATTTTTAAGCTGATCGTGCCTGGCTATCAAAAGAGATAGCATCTAGGCTTTTAAAGGCTTGAAGATAAACAAGTGGCCAT
>NW_022103905.1:17730460-17734210 GCF_000313985.2 Echinops telfairi
GTTATCTATTGTTTTATATTCCTCTCCGCCCATTGTCTCCATTAGTAGCTTACCTTAGGATGCGGAAGAGGTTATCAATTATTTAGTTCTCAGACACTTTCCACAAATTATGGTCATCATTATAAATTTAAAAGAGGTGATATAGTCAACTATGAATTATACATGTCGGGATTATCCATAATGTCTTTGGTTTTTAGCCTGTTATTAATCCCCGGAAGCCAAATTCTAATAAGTGGTTCATAGGCCTTTCCCTGGCGGTAAGCTGTTCTTTCCAGGCCAATTTGATGGCTTGGGAAAGTGGTTGGACTCTCCAGCCTTTAGCGGTGTCTCCCTGGCCTTTGGGAAAACAGCCAGTGAGCTCCGTCCGCACCTAGCTGGTTAGGGCCTCTGGAGTCCCATGTACGGAGCTTCACAGTGTCACGCTAGCTTAGCGTGTTGGCAATACCTTGCATAGCCAGGTGAGGGGCAACTATACCAAGCGGTCATTTAATTGAGTGGCTTATACTTTGACACAGTGACATTTTAAGCAGTGTATTTGTTTGCTAATTTAATACTTCCCTACAGAAGCATGTTCAAGGATATGTTCAGAGAGGATCGTCACATCACAGTAGAGATGTGGACAATGACCTTAACACCTACCTAGAGCGGCAGGGATTTGGTTCAGTGTGTACTCAGCATTGCCTAGGGAGGAGAGTCTTGGCTCTTGGACTTCATGTATTGTGCTTACTAAGGGAATCACCTCATGTAACTGAGCCATCTGACCTCAGAAGAGGTGTATCAGCGGAAGGACTGTGGTGATTATCCTACAATCTACTTTGTTTTAACTCCACGTACTAAGCTGAATTGGGCTGCTAACCACAAGTCCATGGTTGAACTCCGCCGGCCACCCCCTGGGAGAATGACGAGGCTTTCTGCTCCCACAGGGTTTACAGCCTTGGAAACTCACAAGGGCAGTTCTATCTCCTCCTGTATTCTTGATCCGTATCAGCATGGACTCCACGGAAGTGAGTTTTGGGTTTTCGAGTTAATAGGCCAACCTTCTGATAGTTTGACTTTAGGGGAAGAAGACAGTGACTTGTATGGAATTTGAGTGTTTATTTAGTTTCTTTGTTGGAGGTGGTTCGATCTAAATTAATAAATGGGTTCACAGGTGTCTTGCTTCTGTCTCCAATACAGTTTAGCTTCTCTGAGTCTGTCTTTGAGGACCTGACTACCTCCAGTCACTGACTAGAGAGTCTCTGAACCTTCAGCAAGGAAGAGCTGGTTCTGAAGCATGGTGCTAAATTATGTTGATGAAATCTTAGTCACCCACTGGGAACCAGGAATCATTAGAGGCTCTGGGCTACAGTCGTGACTCAGGCCTACTACAGGGCCCCTGCTCTTAGGCCTAATCTACTGTCTCCTGGGAGAATTCAGGCAATGAACGTTTAGGGTCCAAGGTAATGTCAACCTGACGTTCTGAAGTCAATAGGATAGTGGGATGGTGAGTCACTGTTTTAGAAGGGGTGCTAAAGGGGTAAGGTGATGTGGGAACTGAGACTGGAATGGCAGAGACCAGCTTGACGGGAAAGAAATGCATTGCACGGGGAACCTTTTAGAGAAAAGGAGCTACAGGCTCCAAGGCCCCAAGCAGGAGGAAGCTCGATGTGCCTGAGCAGCAGAAGGAAGGCCTGAGATGGGAGTGGTGTGAGCTTGGGGAAGGGGCCAAATCATACGTCTAGATGATTTGGATGAGCAGTTTAGCGTTTGGACATTGGAAGCCATTATTTCTTTTAAAGCAAAGGCATCTAAATCATTCACTTATTTTCTTGACCCTGAGGATCTATTTGTGAAGAAAGCAGGTGGGAATCCTTGCCCTTGTGGATCCTCAGACTCATTTATGTTTCAAAAGGTGCACTGGCAGAGAAGCACCGAGAGCGCTTCTTCCTCGGCCATTCCTACACAGCAGCAGCATGCTGGTGTGCAAGTCCCAAGGGACAAGGGTTATTTTCATCTTTGCCTAGGCAACATTATGTGGCATAGGAGGGATCCTGGGAGGTGTTGGTAGTCTTCCATGCTGTTTTTTGGGTGGGGCGTAATAATCCCTGCAAGTGGATTTCAACTCCTGGGCTACAGAGAAGGCCTAAACTCCGTAGGGCTTTCTTGACGGTGCCCTTTATGGACTCTGTTCACCAGGCTTTTCTTCAATGGCTCAGCAACCTTTCTGCCAGTATATGTGGACAAGCTGTTTTAGTTAGCTGTAGACCTGGTCTGTAGGGATGAAGTAGGTGCTCTAAAGACAGACCATACCTCTAGGAAATGAATGAAGGTTTGGGACACCAGTGTCCGAGGTTGCTGACCTCTTTCCCCCTTGTGCTTATCGTGTGGACTTTGGTCGTGCACTTGCCATCTGCCGTCTTTCCTGCTGAAATTGAACTTTCGGCAGGCGTTCTTGGTGCACAACACAGAGTAGGCATGCAGGAAACGTGTCAGTTGAATTGACAACAATGGAGAAGCGGTGATGCTTAAAGATGCCTGCTTTGTAGAGCGAGCCTGCCCTGATGATCTATTGTTCCAACAGGACAAATGAGGGAGCCCTTACTGGCTTGACAGATTATTTTTCTAAGACTTCCTCATAGAATTCCTTTCAAGAGTAAGCTCTTTAATGCCTTCTGTTTTCACAGAACCTTTCAGTAACATGAATAGTGTGTTAAGCTCAGGTATTATTTTTTTTCCCTGGGATTTATTCAAAGCACTTCTAATACAAAACCTTATTCATCTGCATAAGAATGATGAAAAGTAAATGGACTTTTGTGTCTTGTTTCTAAGCAGTTTGAAGAAAAACATTTCTTTCCCTCCTGGTTCGAAAAGTAATGTATTCCCATTGCGGAAAGTACAAGAACACGGAACTAAACATAACCCCACCCTTGAGACAAGCACAATGTTAGCACTCTAGTTTTGGTTTCTGTATCTTACTACATAGCTGGAATGATGCTGTGCGTTCGTTTTGGACTCTTTCTCTTTGCTTAGTACTAAACCAGGCATCTTTTCCCTTGTCTTTAAAAACCCTCCATGAGGAAGGGAGACAGTGGTTGGTGTAAGGGATGAAAATAAAATAATTTATAATTTATCAAGGGCTCACGAGGGTTGGGGAGTGGGGAGGGAGGGGAGGAAAGGAGCTGCTACCAAGGGCTCAAATAGAAAGTAAATGTCTAGAAAAGAATGAGGGCAACATATGTACAAACATGCCTGATTCAATTGATGTATGGATTGTTATAAGAGCTGTAAGAGCCCCCAATAAAATGATCTTAAAAAAAGAACAAAAAACCCTCCATGAATCTTTTTTTTTTTTTTGGTAGTGGTTGCATAGCAACAGGCTCTATGTATACCTCATAAAATTCTCTTTATGTGTACATAACACTATAAAGACATCTTTGTGCACACATTTTCATCATTTTCTTTATTATTTCCTAAGATTGATGCCAAGAACTTGAGCTATGCGTCAAAGGATATTAGCATTCTTTAGCCTATTGTTCTATTTCACTGTACCATTCTCTAGAAATGTTGGACCAAGAGGACCAGCTGTGCCTTTTCTTTTTTAAAAATATGCTTTATAAAGGCATTATAAGCTTATACCTTATTTTTGCTCTTTAGTAAGTGAAAATTATATGGCTTAATTTTTTCCCCCTTAAATTCCCTGCTTCTTTACGTACTAATAAGATGGAATCTTTTAGAAAATGTGCTGGTTAAGTATTTTTAGTTCCTCTTTTG
>NW_022103905.1:17735282-17742060 GCF_000313985.2 Echinops telfairi
AGTCTCTCTTCTGCATGAGTTTCTGTAGATTTGTTTCTCTAAAGTACCCAGACTAACACATAGCCCAACTGAATTTCTAATAAAGAAAACAGAATATTCACGTTCCTAAGTTCAACATTTCACTAGGAAGTTTGAAGAGCTTAAAAAAAGAAAAAGAAAGAAAGAAAGAAAATTATGCTTATGCATATACGAAGGGGCTTCAAAACAGTTCCTAGAAAAATGAGATGAAAGGATTATGGGATGCTTCCACATATGTTTTAAGCCTCTTTGTATATGATAATTTTTTAAATATGAAAAAATAGGGAGGAAAATGGAAAAATGAGTGAGAAAAGGGAGCACACACACCCTGATTTATGTAAGCATGATGACATTGCCTCTACTATGCTCTCCTATTCATTTGCAAATTGAACCTCAAATTGTCAGTGTAGCAGAAATGATCAGAGGTCTAGAAAGAAATAGTAGCACATAGATACTACATAGATAATAGCAGCACATAGATACTATTATGTACATAGTACCTATGTAGGTAAATGTTGAATTTATCCTCCAGAAAACCATAGCTTACTGTAAGAGGTAATAGCAAGGTGGAGGTTTCTCATACCTGCCCCTAAGGGCAGTGCCACCTTCCAGAATACGGGGACAAGTAGGGGGACATCTTGGGGAGCCAGCAGAAACTCAGCCAGGAAAGTGAGGTCCTAGATTGCATGTTTATGAGACAGGGTCTCCTGGCTCTTGTAGAGACAAGGAGGGGCTATAGAAGTGGGCCCTGCTTCTGCCACCTCTGGGTGGGGAGAGAAGAGGCTAGCAGAACGCAGAGAGTCTTCCTAACCTGGAGTCGGCTCTCACTGACTGCCCGCATTCACAAGCTCTACCTAGGCCACTCAGGACCCCGCACTTATGGTACCCCAATAAACAGAGAAAAGTGCTTCACATCGAGGTGACCCAGAAGCCAGAGGCAGAAAGAACAGCATAGCCCTTGTAACAGTTAGATGTTCTGTTAAATTCTCTGAGCTCCAAAGATGGAGAGAAAGTTTTATAAGCTTCTAGAGAAAAAGAAAAAAAATTTTTAAATGATAAACTTAGAAAGGAAGGGGCATTAGGCTCTTATTTGTAACCCTAGAGCCTTATAGTTCACTAAAAAGGGATGACTTTTAACTCAATAATTTTGTGGTGGGTGTAGTGTACCCTCAAGTCAATATAGACTCTCGGCAACCCTACAAGACAGAGTAGAACTGCCCGTGAGGGTTTCCAAGGTTGGAACCTTTACAGGAGCAAGATGACATGGCTTGTCCTACAGCATGCCGACAGCCAATCAATCTATCATCTACCATTCATGGCGGTTATCAACATGCAAGGATTCAGGGCTTTTCATGCAGGTGCTTGTTAGTTGTTGCTGGGTGCAGTGGACTCCCTTCCAGCTCAAGCAGCCTTATGCACAAGAGAACAAAGCACCGCCTGGCCGGCACTGTCCTCCCAATTCTTCTCATGGTCGAGCCCATTGTTCCAGCCACTGTGCCAGTCCATCCTGTCCACGGCGCTTCCTCTTTTTCTCACTGCCCCTCAGCTTTACCAACCACAATGTCCTACTCCAGGGACAGGTCTTGCTTGACAACAGGTCCAAAGTAAGTGAGACAAAGCCTCGCCATCTTTGCCTCTAAGCAGCATTCGGACTGCATGTCTTCCAAGACAACATTGTTTGTTCTTTTGGGAGTTCGTGGCAATTTCAATATTCTCCACTAACACCCTTCTTCAAATACATCAATTCGGTTTTGGTCTTCTTCATTCAATGTTCAGTTTTCACATGCATGCGAGGTGATTGAAGAGACCCTGGCTTGGATTAAGAGTACCTTAGTTGTCAAACTAATATGCTTGCTACCCATAGTCAAATGCTTTTGCATAATCCATAAAACACAAGTAAAAATCTGTCTGGTATTCCTTGATTTCAGCCATGATTCATCTGACAGCAGCAATGAGATGTCTTTTTTCACATCCTCTTCTGAATCCGGCCTGAACCTCTGGCAGCTCCCTGTCAATGCACTGCTGCAACCACTGCTGGATGATCTTCAGCAAAATTTCACTTGTGTGTGATGTTAATGGTATTGCTTTATGATTTGAGCATCCTCTTGAGTCACCATTCCTTGGCATGCGTACAAATATAGATCTTGTCTGGTCAGTTTGGCCAAGTAGCTGTCTTCCAATTTTTAAAAATTTTTATTGGCATGGATGAATGAATGTATCCAGTGCTTGATTTGAGGAAAATGCTCGAGAAAAAAACTAACCCAAGTCCAAATGACTCTGGAAGAGACCACAAGAGAGAGGAAAAGGAAAAGAAGTAACAGCAGAAGTAATCAATGATCCTTAAAAAAAAAAGCCCCCCTCCCCCCAAAAAACAAACTCACTGCATCAAATTGATTCTGACTCCTGGCAGTTCTATTGGACAGGGTAAAACCACCTCTGTAGGTTTTTGAGACTGGAACTGTTTACTGGAGTATAAGAGGCCTCATCTTTCTGCGGTCTGGTGGTCTTGAACTGCTGATCTTGCAGTTAACTGCCCAACCTGTAACCACTGCACCCCCAGGGCTCCTTGGAAGACAAAACAGAAAGAAAGAGCATCATCATTTCATTTGAACGAATGCTAATCAATACATGGTCTCTGTACCAGAAGTGCTTAAAAGAGGAAGAAAAAATATTGACATAGTGGAGGCATTCTGCAAGCAAAAATCCTAATTCTAGCCCAGTTAAAAGTATCAAGTTATTTTAGCAAAGCCCAGTTGGATTGCTGGGAGGACAAGACGGTCAAAATATTCCAAATAAATTCTCTGGTGCTAAAAGGGAGAAAGAGGGCAAATGTGAGGGACGCTCAATGTCATCCATTTGTAGGCAATAACTTGTGCAGGAATAGAGCCTCTGGGCAAGAAAATTCCTGAAGCCTTTCATTATTTTAGGAGAGCTATGTATATGCTTATGAGAATTGGGAAAGGGAAGATCACCATTCATGACATGGCAGAGTCCAGGAGCAGTCCCCAGTTAAGAAGTGGAGGAAGGAATGATTGGCAACCGGATCAAACCAGTTAAAATAATGAAAAGGAGGAAGGAAGCAATCCTAGTAACATGTGTCACACACAGAGAATGAGACGCAAAGACGAACGAAGGACAAACAACACAGTGTAGGGTAGCGATGGAGGACAGTCTTTAGAGCTACCCTCTCTGGGTTTACATTCCAGCTGTTACTTATTAACTGTGACTGTTTTAACAGTTAATCTGGGGGAGGCGGGGAGTGATAATGATAGAACTTCCTGCATAAGGTGTTGTGGTCATTTAATGAGTTAACATACTGTTGTTGTTAGTCCAGGTAGACTAGAGAAATAAAATTCATATGTGTATAAGAAAGATCTTTCTATAAAGAGTAATTGCATATTAAGAAAACATCCCAGCCCAGTCCAGATCAAGTCTGTAAGTCTGAGATTAGCCCCTATGTCCAGTACCAGTCTATAAATTCTTCCTCAGACTCACTCAACACATGCAATGATGCTGAATGCAGGAATATCACAGGCCAGTGGGTGGAAAATCTTGTGGATCCAGTGGCAGTGGAAGCAGCTCAGCACTGGCGTGGGTCTCCATGTGGCTCCTCCAGCTCAGGGCTCTGACTCCATCATTGTGTCTCCATCTGGCTTGTCAACAGGAATGTGAAGCAGAGTGTGGGTCTGGCCTCCAGTGAGCTATTTATGTCCGTAGCATCTCTAAATGAAGTCGTCAAACTGCAACCCGATTGACAGACTAAACTCCACCCCTTCACTCTTAATAGTCTCAAGTTGACACCAGATTACGTAACTATCACACTTACCTGTTTAACATATCTAGGACAATGTGTGGTCTACAATTAGATACAGCAAGTGGGGCCCACTCAATGGCATCTAACCACAGCCTACTACCTAGGAGTCTGATGTTTCTCCTTCTTTCTCTGCCTCTCTCTATCCCCTTCCTCCTGTTTGTTCTCACATGCTTTTTCTTCTTTCCCAGAAGAGCTAGGCCACTTGGGTTGAATCCTGGCCAACCACTCACTTCCTGTGTGACTTTGGGCATACCATTTTAGCTCATTTCCCCCTCTATCATGTGGGAATTCAGAGAGGAGCTGCCCCTTAGTGCGTGGGATTTGGTGCATGTTCGTGTGTATCATGGTGCCGGGCACCTAACCGTACATGCGCAGTAAATGTTCTGGGTTTCGTGATCATCCTCACCATTCCTTTAATGGTGCCCTGAGATGGACTCTCCACAAGACCATGCTTACTTGTGGTCACCTGATCCTCAAGCTGTTCTGCCATCCTCTTCTGTCCGTCTTATGAGACACCATTTGGACTGTTAACGTTAGTCAACCAGGGCTTTGTAGTTACTTTCTTTTGGGTACCCTTTGTACAACTTCCTGTGTGTGTTGTTTCTTTAAGGGATTACAAATATGCAGCTTTCAGAGGTGCTCTGTTATTTCCCTAACTTCCACGAAATGTTCCTCACCTGCTACGTGCTCTCTCCCCCACACCACTAGAAAGTACCCTTCACTAAATAGGATTTCTCATACCTAAATTGTTTCGCTCTCTGATCTTCAGGTTCCAATATAAATATTCTGTTGTGGCACAAACAATTAGATACTCAACTGCTAGCTGATAGGTTGTGGTTCAAACTCCAGCAGACGGCTTTCGGTACGGGAAGATCACCACCTTAAAGCCCTATGGAGTTCCACTGCACGCAGTCAGAATGGACTCAGCCCAGCTAAAAATAGCAGATGCAAGATTTGTTCACTCAAACTATGATGATTGGAGAGCGGCCTGCAAGAGTGGAAAAGCTCTGAGCTGCAGTTAGGAGTCCATGCTGGGCTTTGCTTCGTCTACAGCTCAACCTGTATCCAGTACTTGACATCAGAGTCTTAGAGTTTTTACTGGAAAACTTCAGGGGCTTTGTGCGTAAGTGGTCTTTAATCCTTTAATCCCTCTCCTTCTCTCTCTCACTCAGTCTCTGTAAGCTTCTGGGTTCCCAGTCACGTGTCTCTGCCAAGGGACTGTTAAAAAGAAGGAACTTCTTATGTATAAAAATTAGCTATCAAGTAGAAAGCAAATGTTTGGAGAATGATGAGGGCAACAAATGTACAACTGTGCTTGACACAATGGATGGATGGATGGATTGTGATAAGAGTTGTATGTGATAAGAGCCCCCAATAAAATGATTTAAAAAAATAAAAATTAGCTAAACCTCCTTTAAAAAAATAAAACATTTGAATTCCTCACTAGATAGTTCCAATGCTATTTATTACTCAGGAAGATTTTCTGGCTCTATATTTTGGTCACTTGTTGAAGCCGCTTTATCTTCTTTCTTGGTGTGGACTGAGGCGATCTATCTTCTCAGAGACTTTGTGTGTTGTGTATTGGTATGTTTGGCCCAGATTGGTGATTTCATTTTATTTTGCTTTGATATATCCAAGGGAGCAGAACTAAATCTTACTTTTGCCAAGATTACAAAATGTTTTTGTGGAAACATGTACATTCTCAGATGGCTCTCTTTGTGTTTCTCGTGTGTGTGTGTGTGTGTGTGTGTGTGTGTGTGTGTGTGTACCCTGCACAGGTCCTCCAGGAGCAGATCCGTGCCCGGGACAACATTAGCTATGGAACTAATTCTGCCTTAAAGACGCTAGAGATGCGACAGCTCTCCGGTCTGGGAGATCTCCGAGGAAGAGTGGCAAGGTAGGTGTTCAAATGGTGGGAACTTGCTCGTCACAGCAATTTTTCATAAGCTCCATGTTAGCGAGAAATATATTCATGAAGTCACAAGCCAATTCTTCGCATTCTTCTAGCACATTCCCTTCTTTGCTCATAAAATCTATCAGTAGAGGTTAAAGCTGATTGGGAGCATGCCATAGTTTCTTATCGTTCTGAAATAGGAGTTGTCTTTATAGAAGGAAATGTTAAGAGATACTGACTTGTGTATTAACACAGTAATAGTATGCCATTTGAATTCAGTACTCTGAAATTGAGACTTACGTTTTACATGTCTTTGTGTTTTTGTTTTTCTAGCAATTTGTTTTTATTTTATTTCCTGCAATTATCTGGTCCATGATGGAGCAGAATTTTTTTAACTTAAATTATTTTTACCACAATGCTATTTAAACATGCATGCGTAAAACATCATATAAGAATAATGCTTATTGTTCTGATATTACTTTTCCCAAAAGTTTTTGGCATATAATTAACATATCATAGTTCACCTCAAGAAGTGTACAATCATCAGCACAATCAGTTTTAGAACATTTCTTCATTCTTGTACCCATTGTTATTATCTCCCCATTTCCTCATGTCATACACCCAAGAAACCATTCATCCAGCTACTGTTTTTATAGATTCACTTATCTTGAATTTAGTATAGAGAAAAACATTTTTTAAAACAAAAACTAGCAACAATAGCAAAGTAAAACAGATAAAAACCTCAATCAAAAAGAAAGCAGAACATTAAAAACTGGAGCACATGTAAAAGGTGTAAGTGAGATCAAGTGACAGGGTGCTGAGTTTGACCGACTGTGTCTGTAACCATCCACTTTCCCGTGCACTCTGTACGACAACAAGGCGATTCAAATCACTAGTCTATGCTCAGAGGGGATTCACCACCTGTTGTCTTTCCCCTTCACGTTTTGGTTGAAACTGAAATCGCTTCAAAAGGGAGATCAAATGATAAGGTGATGCATTTTAGCCTAACTGCATCTGCCATAATGTACTTTACAGTGCTCTCTGTCTGGTAA
>NW_022103905.1:17742301-17753558 GCF_000313985.2 Echinops telfairi
TGATGCCTCACTTAGATAGCTGCTTGTTTGTAAACAATCCTTTAAGCTCCCAGACACGATTCTTTCTGATAGCCGGGCATCATCTAGTTTCTTCACCACACTTTGCCATGCCACCCAAATCTTCAGTGATCTCTTCATGAGGGTGAGCGTCAAGCAAGGTCATGTCATAAGAAATAATTGCTCTTAGATTGGGGTTAGAATTAAGTGCAAGCCCCAAATCCACTCATATAGCTATGGTTTATATATGTCTCTGGTTCACCATAGAGACTTCATTGTCATTTTATGTTACCGAGAACATTGTCAATCATCCCCCCTAGGGCAGTGGTTCTCAATCTTCTGAATGTTGCAACCCTTTAATACCGTTCCTCATGTTGTGATGACCCCCCAACCATAAAATTATTTTCATTGCTACTTCATAGCTGTAATTTTGCTACTGTTATGAATCAGGCGAACCCCGTGAAAGGGTTGTTGGAACCCCAAAGGGTTCGTGACCCACAGGGTGAGAACTTCGGCCAGGACATCACTTTCACTGCCATCAAGGCAATGCTGACTCATAAGGACCCTACAGGACAAGGTAGAACTGCCCTGCAAATCTCCAAGCCTGAAGATCTTCACAGTAGTAGAAGGCCCTATCCTCGTAGAGCTGGCTGGTGGTTTTGAACTGCTGACCTTGCTATTAGCAGCTCAATGCAGCACTACTACATATTTATGGTGTCATTAGTTTAGCCAGTGGTATAGAATTGAAAACACCGTTGAGAAAAGGAAATGATGGGAGCATTGGCAAGTTATGAACCAAAGTACATGAATTGTTGACTTGTACAGATTAAACTCTTAAGTGACTGGACCTTCTACACAAACAATGGGGATTGGTGATAGGAAAAAATCTTCCAATAATATTCATTCACAGCAGCAAGGCCAGGCCTACCAGATTGAGACATGTCATCATGAAGCACAGTGGGCATTAACATACTAAGTGTATGGTAGCCCAGGGCCACTATTCACTGGGCACCCTCAAGGCAAGAGATTTGAACCGAAGTCTGCCAATGCTATGCCCTTGGGCTAGCTGTATGACCCCCTTGGGGGTTGAATGACCCTTTCACAGGGGTCACCTAAGACCATCGAAAACACCTACTTCGGATGGTTGTAGGAACTGAAACATCACATCTTTTTTTGTCTCCTGGTGGGTCTGCCCACATGCAGATACACCCACATACAAGAACCCGGTGTGAAGACTGTTACCATGCTTCAAGACAAACTTTCATTTATTTGTAATTAGAGATAAATATTTCACAATATATAATTACATATTGTTTTTGTGATGAATCACTATGCTTTCATTATATTCAATTTGTAACAATGAAAATACATCCGGCATACCAGATATTTACATGACGATTCACAGCAGTAGTAAAATTACAGTGATGAAATAGCAATGAAAATAATTTTATGGTTGGGGGTCACCACAACATGAGGAACTGTATTCAAGGGCCACAGCATTAGGAAGGTTGAGAACCACTGCACTAGGGAGTTTCAGCCTTAAGTTAATGGCTACAGGTGAGTTTGAGGTAAAACCCCGTTTGCTTAGTGGGGCTTCCCTATCAAGTCCTTCTGGTGTGGCCTATGAAGGATGCTGTGCACCTCGAAAAAACCAAGTCCAAAGTCCCTGTGGTCTATACCACATGGACTGAGTGCCCAAGGGCTGCCTGGAAGTGAGGTCAGAAGTCTCCCATGAGGAACCTTGTACCAGGCGTATCCTCCCCTCCAGCTCCAATCAGCATTTTTTACCTATAGGAGTTTGCTCCTCCCCGTTTCCCTCACAACAGAGATAACATTTTTGTCTCTAAGACACATGCTCCCCTTCCCCTCTCTTGACTCAAAAACCAATCTTTTGTTCAGGTTGCTTGAGAAATGCTGTTCTAGCCCCTCGTGACTCAAAATAGGATCACCAGGCCGGCAGTACAAAAACTAAAAACAAAACACGAAACAACAGCAGCCGAAGTGTCAATCCGAGTGCTGGTGAGCCCTGTAGCCCGATGGGCTGCAGTGCAGAACTGAGCTCTGGGAAGCTTTGAAGGTTCTGACAGTTCAGAAGCAGCGCGCCAACACTTTTTTCTGAGGTGCTTCTGGGTTCAAACTGCCAGCCTTTCCGTTATTGTGCAATCAACCAGTTGTGCCACCGAAGGGCACGTGCACACTTTAAAAAACAGATCTTTCAGCCCAGGTAGTTTGGGAAATGTCATTCTAGCCCCTCACTTTGCAAACTGTGGTACCCAGAGCAAGCTGCCTGGGTGCCACCGAAAAGCTGGTTATAAAAGCTGGGCCCCAGCATGCCACTCCCACAGGAAGGCAGGCTGGGAGGGAGGAAGAGAAAGAGAAAGCCGGACTGGACCCCACAGTGGCACCCCAGGCTCAGAGGATGACGTCCCTGCGGGGAGCTAATGGGACACAGAGGGGACTGGGCAGCCGACAACAGCTCCTGTAGTGCTGTCCCCTTACTGGAGCAGACTGCGACAGAGGACATTTCTGGGGTCACATGGTGAGGAGGCAGCATGGTCTGAACCCCCCAGAGAGGAGCGCACCAAGAAGGGAGGGTACCAGACCAGCAGCTGGAGCAAGGCAGGGCGAAGAAGCCCCTGAGGAGCCCCAAGGGGTGCTCCAGGCTGGGCGGGGCAGCTCCTGGACAGTCTTGAAGGCCAGGGAACAGACTGGGATTTTTGTATAGTTCTTCTCTCTCTCTGTCTTTTAATTTTTATTTTTTCTTATACATTTACTATTTTCATTTATTTTAAAAATCAGTTTGCGCTATGCCATAGTCGGTGTACCTACCCATATAGGATAGACACGGGAAGCATGCCAGAGGAGAGAACAGTGGGACCAACCATCCTGGGGAGACCTGGGAGGTGAAGGTGGTGGGGAAAGGGGTGGTGAGCAGGCTGTGCCTTGGACAGGGGAACAACTGGGGTGTTGGAGCCAATAACAAGGAGGATATAGGGATCCGAGGTAGGGTGGGTGGGGGTGTGTCCGAGCAACAGCAAACTAGCTAAGAGGAGGTACCAAGAGGCAGAAATAAGGGGAAAATGGCAGTGGGGGCAGGAGGAAGGTAAAAGGAAACAGAGGAAGGACCAAGAAAGCAAAGCAATGGATAGAGGTATAAACATAACGGTGTACATATGTAAATACATTAATCCACAAAATATAGGTATTGGCCCATATATGTGTGTGTATGTGTGTGTGTGTGTGTGTGTGTGTGTGTATATAGCAATACACTGAGGTAGGGGATAGACTTTGGGCCTCTGCTCATACCTTCCCTCAATACAAGAACACTTTGTTTTTTTGTGTTTTTTAATTTTTAATTTAATTTTATTATTATTTTAATAGTTTTATTAGGGGCTCATACAACTCTTATCACAATCCATACATACATCAATTGTGTGAAGCACATTTGTACATTCATTGCCCTCATCATTCTCAAAACATTTGCTCTCCACCCAAGCCCCTGACATCAGTGCCTCATTTTTCCCCTCCCTCCCCACTCCCTCCTCCCTCATGAGCCCTTGATAATTTATAAATTATTATTTTGTCATAACTTGCCCTGTCTGACGTCTCCTTTCACCCACTTTTCTGTTGTCCGTCCCCCAGGGAGGGGGTCCCATGTAGATCCTTATAATCAGTTCCCTATTTCCAACCCATCCTCCCTCCACCCTCCCAGTATCGCTGCTCACACCACTGGTCCTGAAGGGATCATCCGTCCTGCATTCCCTGTATTTCCAGTTCCTATCTGTACCAGTGTACCTCCTCTGGTCTAGCCAGATTTGTCAGGTAGAATTGGGATCATGATAGTGGCGCAGGAGGAAGCATTTAGGAACCAGAGGAAAGTCCTATTACTACTTCTTTCTTCTATGGGGCAGCTGCCGCCTTTGAACTGCTGAACTATCCAGGCGTATTGGTGTTATAACTGATAGGATAACAGATCTTGGTACGTCTATTGATTCAGCTTAGTGGCACAAAGGCAAGCTCTCCGCAGAGGTGAGACAGCGCAAGGGGTACCTCTTGACCTTCCCCCCAGAGAACCTTCAAGTTCACTGTCACCGAGTCCTCTCCAACTCACAGTGACCTTGTAGGACAGCGTAGAGCTGCCCCTGTGGGTTTCCAAGACAAATGACTCTCTCTCTCTTTTTAAAAAAAAATCATTTTATTGGGAGCTCTTACAGGTATTATAACAATCCATAATTCAATTAGATCAAGCATAAATTTCACGTTTTCTTCCAGGTTTTAAGGACTTAATGATGTGTTCAGACAATCATTCTTGCTTAAATTCATGTGGAAAATGAACAACTCAATCAATGGTGCAAATGGCATTACCTTTGGGGTGCTATGTCATGGTGTGTGCAAGCAGTCAGGGAAGTTCTGCAGAAGCATGTGGGCTAAGTCATGCTTGTTCCGGGGTCTTTGGGACTCTGCTGATGGACGTCTGGTTGTCTCCTTTCATTACCAGTGGGACTTCTTAGCAATAAAGTCACTATGTGGCCTGATGACCTCAATGGCGAAGGTACCTGGGAGATGACTACTTCCCAGAAACACAAAAAGGGAAAGTTTGGAACATTTGCATCTATAATATACAACCTTAAAGTTAAAATAGGGCAACTTATTAGATTAATTCCAAATTATTTTTCAATTAAAGCGGTTAGCCCTGTGGCTAGCTGTATTGGAGCCTCGATACTGTCTTTTGAATGTGCTTTTGAAAAACTGAGAATAATGGCTTTGATTCAGCACTAGTTGAAATAACAATATGGCTTTTCTCCCCTCATTTTCTGATATGTATATTTTATCTTGAAATAACTTATAAAATTTGTGGGTAGCATTTTGTTGTATTTGCTCTCTCATTCTTTCATCCATACAATTTTTTCCTGAAGCATTTGAGAGTAAGAGTGGCACTGTTTATTTTTGCGTAGGTGAAGAAAAATTATTTTTATTTCACAGATGAGGGGCCGGGTCCATGAGGTTAATAGCTTTCTCAAGGTTGTACACCTGGGAAGTGGACCCAATCTGAAGCCAGGTCAAACTTGCACCAGCTAAGCTGTGTGCTCTTTACAACTTCTCTCTCAGCCTTTCGACATAAACAATATGAAGTCATCTTTCGGTGCCATACAACCATGGAAGTTTGTAGTCTTTTCCTATTTTCTTTTTAAAAATAAAAATGGAATGTACCTATTTTAACTGTTTTAAGTGTTTCATTCAAGGGCATAGCATACATTCACTGGGTTGTATAACCATCACCACCTTCAATTTCCAGAACATTCCATTCTCCCAAACAAAAACTTTGCTCCCAGTAAGCAATAATGCCACATTCCCACCACACATTCACCTCCTATAACATCTAATCTGCCTTCTGCCTCCAGATTTGCCTATTCCAGATATGTCATAAGGTGGAATAATATACTATTTGTCCTATGTGTCTTGCTTATGTCATTTACCATAATGTTTTTCAGGGTTCATCCATTTCATAGCATGTACCAGAAGTTCATTTGTCTTTATGACCGGATAATATTCCATTGTATGTGCATTTCTCTGGGTAGGGAGAAACCAACAATGGTACCTTCAGATGGCCACTCAAGCTTTTAAGATCCCACCCAAGAAGGATATAGAGCACTATTTTTGTGCACTACACTATGCCAATTTACGTTGATGCCCTTGAAACTCTGGTCCTGCAGCTGTGCCTTTGCTGTCATAGCTCTGAGTCCACTGCCAAATCCAAGGTCATACAATTTGCTCCTGTGTTCTTTTCTATGTTTTCTGGTTTAGCTCTTAGCTTTGAGCCTCTGGTCCATTTTTAATACTGCATCATGTAATTTCCACATATTTACGTATCCTACAGTTTCTTCATTTATAGCTTTCTAACATCATGGCCAGAGAAGATGTGTTGTATGCTTTCTATGTTTTTAATTTGTTGATATTTATTTTGTTAACTAGCATATGGTTCATCCTGGAAAGTGATCCATGTGCACTTGAGAAGAATGTGTAGTGTATTGCTGTTGGGTACAAAGTTCTATATATGAGAGGCTTTAAAAGTTTATGGACGAATAGAAGTAAAAGATAGTAGAATTATTCCATGACCTCTTTGACACCTTCTTATACTGGTGTGGCAATTATGTCTAGCTAGTTCATAACATTGAACAGGCTATCTACTTCCTTATTTATGTTCTAACACATCAACTACGCTTTTAACATAAAGTTTATTCTGAACAGTATACAGGGAAGTCATTTAGATTACAGAAAAAGAAAATGGCTCTAAACGGTTTACAAAGATAAGAGAAGTGAGAAATACAGAACACAGAAGACCAACTGTTGACAGATATTACTGTGATTAATTGAACCTCGGGCTCCTAACAGCAAGATCAACAGTTTGAAACCACCAGCCACTGTTTGAGGCAAGATGAGCCTTTCTAGTCCTGTAAGGACGTGGTCCTGGAGGGACAGTACTCCTCTGTCCTGTAGGGTCACTATGAGTGGGAATCAACTTGATGGCAGGCAAGGTTGTTTTTCTTTTTAATTTTCACATATCATCCAATTTAATAGTTTAATTATATTAAGAGGAGTTGGGTAATCACCACCACAATCAGTTTCAGTCTAGCAACTACTGAGAGTAGTGTCTTGATGAACTGACCCATCCATCATTTTAAAATGTCCTTCTTTATCTCCTGCATCAATTTCCCACTTAAATTCCACTTTTTCTTATACTAACACAGTCTCTACAGATTTCTTTGGGTTAATATTTGTATGGATATTTTTCCTTCCACTCATTCGCTTTTAGGCTCTTTGTGTTTGAATCTAAAGTGGGTCTTTTATTGACAGAATCTAGTTGGATCATGTTTTCTTATCTATCCTGTCATGGTCAATTTTAATAAAGGTGGACTTACTTCTACCAATTCACTGTTTGTTTCCTGTGCATTTTCTACTCGCCCCCCACCCCCACCCCCATTCCTTCAGTCCTGAGTCTTTTTATTTTGGCTAATTTTTTTGCTGTGAATTATTTTTATTCTCTTCCTTTTTTAGACTATAGGAACAATAATTGTTTATAATGATAGTTTATAATTCTCTATTTTTATGCCAACTTACCATTCGATTGACCCTTTGTGTTGTTACTGTTGCTTCACATGGCATCTTTATGCATTATTACGCTAGCACCATACATTTAAAATTATTTTTATTCAGTTTTTTCAGGCATGTAGGACATAACAAGTAGAGTTGCAATCCCCAAATGCAATGATTTTGCTTTTTATGTTTGCCCTTGAAATGATCTTTGCCAGATAATATCATTTCTTCATATAACTTTGAATTACTGTCTACTAGCTTTAATTTCAGCCCACAGGACTCACTTTGCATTGCTTGTAGGGCAGGTCTAGTGGTAACGATCCCACAGATCTTTCTTATCTAGAAAAGTCTGACTTTAGCCTTCATTTTAATTTTTAAAATTTTAATTATTATATTTTTTGCCTTCATTTTTAAGGAGAAGTTTTGCCAAACAATGAATTCTTATTTTATAAGTTTTTGTTTGCTTTTCTTTCACCAATTCAAAATGTCTTCACTCTGCTTTCTGGCCACAATGATTTCTTATCATTCATCATCTAAGGTTTGAATCTCAGCCGTGTGTGCAGGTTTTCCACCTTTGTGAGTTTTGAGATAGCTGAAATGAAGATGTGCACCTTCTTTCATTTCATGTATTCCAACGTCCCCACAGCTTAGGACACTGAAGCTCAATCATTGTTGACCCACGTCTCTTTGCCTCCCCTGTAACTAGGGTCCAGGGTCCCACATAGAGAACATGACCACCTCGGGTCAGCTGCAGGGCATGGGCCAGTCAAAGAGCCCAAGCACTTTCCCGGCATTGTTGCCGTGTTCTGGATTCAGTATTCATTTGATTATGTTAAACCATTGTCAGCTTCCCAGAGTTCTGTCAGAGTTCACTCTGACAATTTCGACTTGCTTGGTAGTCCTGTGGGGGCGTGGGGCGGTGGAGAGACTTACTCTGTCACCTTGCTGACATAATTCTCCACGGTCATAATTTTAGGCTAATTTTTGAAGGATGGTTGAGTTCCGCCCCCCTCCATGCTTTGAAATGATTTCTTCATAGTCTTGTGATATTGATTGTCTCCTCGTTGACCTTACAATCAGTCCATCTTTGATAGATTACCTATTTTGAGTATCTGGGTTTACTATTTGAATTTCATGCTTCGAGATTTATTTTTAACTATTCTACTTTTATTCATTTAACACTTTTAAACTCGTGTCTTCTTTCCGTCTTAGGAAAGTTTTGCCCATTCTACTTCACACATTGCTTTTCTGCCTTCCTCTACCTCTTTCTTCTTTGACTTCTTCTTGACTTATGTTAGGAACTCTCTACTTGCCTTCTACGTTTTAAAACTTTTAAAAACCGTTCTTAATCTTTGTGTCTGTGTTATGTTCTGGGGAAACTCCTGCTACTTTCTTCTAATTCCCTGGCTCTGTCTTCAACCACGTTCTGTCTAGCATTCATTGGACCTATGAAGCTAACTGTATAATTTATTTTTAGGATTTCTATCTTTTTTCTCTTATCTACTTATTCTTCTTTCCTCTTTGCCTGTTTTAATTTAACATAGAGTTCTCTTTATGGTTGTTAATCTATCTTTGATTTATATGAATATCTTAAAAATAGATATTTTCAAGTTGTTTCATCCCAGGCAGTTTTGCTTTTGCTCTCTCCATAGCTGGCGGGACCCCATGCAAGTCTCTGGCGTTCTTTATCCTGGCTCTTGTCTCCCGCCATGAGTGGACCAGTTCCGACCTTATTGCTCTGTGTGAACAGAAACTCCTTATTCTGAGTAGTTTTTAGCAGGACTATAACACCAGTTGTAGCCAAACATATGTTTTGCTTTCTCTTCCACAAGATCCATCTGCTCCCCAGGTTTTTCCTATTCGTTTTTGTCCTTGTGGATTTATGACTTTTTAATTCATATTGTCATCTTGATAGGTTTATAGGAGCAGCAAGAGCATGTATTCAACTTACCGTATTTACCTGAAAGAGTAGGTAGTATTTTCAACTTGCAATATTTTAATGCAAAGTGATTCGTGAATTGCTTAGAAATTGCAACTTGTTACAAGGCCTAGCAAGCATTGGTATGTCCTCTGGCTTTTATTCATGGTGTAATGACTGTAGCTCAACAACATTTTATTTTTTGTTAGTTTTTAAAGGATTTAATTTAAACACCAATAACTTATATACTGTTTTTGATAGTTGTTTGCAAATATCCCAGGTGGCTTAGCAAATATCTTTTTATTCTCTGAATCATATGAGGAACTGTTCATGTTCTCAATGTTGAGGACCTCTGCCTTCTGAGTCTTACACAAGTGTCTCTCGAGGCGGAATATAGCCAGAATTCTGCTGCCAAGGGAGTCTGGGCAGTGCAAGTTCTGGGCGTCGGCACCTCTGAGATGGGTGGAGTGGGTTCATCCACCCTTCTGCTCCTACTCAGACCTTCAAACAGTAACGATAGCAGCATTATGCAGCTGTCCCTTGTCCAAATGAAGATGCGCCCATCGTTCCCCCTGACATACATGTTTCAGCGCCAGGCTTTATTGGTTCCCTCTCTATGTGATGGTTATTGCTTTCCTGTTCACACACAAATCCTCACGGGTACCTTGGACCTTAAAAAACGAAATTCCTAAGTTGAATCACCACTTTGGAAAAAAAACTTTTATATATAAGGGGAGAAATTTTAAAAGTTGGTTATAATACAAGTAGATGTATACAAAGCAAAGGTGGAAACTACGCACACAGTCCTCGTTTCTCGAGCTGACTATGCGGCCAGATGGGTAATGATAACGTCTTCCTTCTACCCACTGTATGCCTCAGACTTCAGTGGAAACCATGCTTGGCCCAGGCGTTTCTATAGATGGTGGGTGACTCAAACCTTCACTCCCAAAGAGCCTGAGTCACCAAGCTCCCATGCATAACTGTCTTCCTTTCCCTTCCACCACTGCCATGGAAGGAGAAAGAGAATTCCATACGCGACTTTTATCTTCACTGGGAGCAATGTCTCTGTTTTTCCTTGCTATCACGATTGATCACGCACCCCAGCCAGTATAGTAACCTCCCTTTTTGTCTATTGGTTCAGAAGCCTGAGAAGCCTAAAGCACCCATTGGCAGCCACAACTTCCAGTCTTTGGGAATCTTTGTTAACGCCTGGTGAAAGCATCACTCCCTTGGGAAGCCAGCAGAGTCCCAAGCTACAAGGAGAATCACCCTATTTTACCAATGAGGGATAATATTGAGAGTAGCTATTTCCTGGTTCCTGGATCTGTGTTTCTGACTATTAAGGAAAACTGGGTTTTTTTGGTATTTTATAGATAGAATGTATACTACATCTTACAGGACAATGTGCTGTCCCAGCAGCTCCATAACTGAGTTATTAATAGGTCATTCCACTGTCTTATCAGTGCATTGCTTCTTGGTGATGTAGGACATCATGAGCACAGTGCATTTGTAACTGCGTGTCCATTGTCTTACTTCTTTGGATATAAACATTTTCTTTTTGATAAGCAATATTGTGAACAATATCACCACGGTGAATAAGAGACGGCTAAGAAGACCAAGATATTGGTAAATGGTGATTCTGGAAGAGGTACTGAGGCAAGGAACACTACTTCCTTCATGATGGAAGAGGTCACACGGTCAACCTGGCACCAGGTGGTCAGCTGGTCTACTTTGCACGGTGCCTCATTGGGTGGAGCTGAGCATTGTCCTGTCACTGATAAGTTAGGCACTCAGCAATGATGGCACCCGGATTAGCCTTGGTAAAAGAATGTCCACTCTGTTGAGTCCTACTGCCATGGCCATTTGATACGTGGGTCCTTTGAGCGATGACAGAGGTGGTGCGACAAGAAGAGGCTGACAACGAATGTGTCTCCATGTTCACATTATCAGGAACCTCCTGGGTAGTGAACACCCTTTGGTGAGCATTCATAAGGAGCATAACTGCTTGGTAATTTCTGAGTGATCCATTTATATACCGCATATCTTTGTCACCAGTCCTCAGTCTAATAGATATATTGCCACATCTTTGGTCCTTAGCCAGCTTCTCAGGGGTGTTTGACTTTCCTTTCTTGCAGGCCACACGAACCCTAGGATATGTCGTTGAAGATTCCGACTGCTCTTGGCGTTTCCCTTCCTTAGTGTGCTCTAGAGCAGGGGTTCTCGACCTTCCTGATGCTGCAACCCTTT
>NW_022103905.1:17753738-17760608 GCF_000313985.2 Echinops telfairi
GCAGCCTTCTTCCAAATGGCACAAGCACATTGGCGAATATTATAGTCATTTGGGCCAGACTTCCTCAGGCAACGGTCACTGGGAACTCCTCCAGCAACTCTAGGTATGAGTTGATGTAGAGCCGCCACAGCAGCAGGAGCAGATGTCTGGGCCATGTAACCTGGGCCTTTAGAAGGGGCTCGGGCATGACCTCTGTATACCCCTCTCCTCAGTTTGGAGTGTTGTTCACGTGCATAACTTTGTAGCTAGATGTTCATAACGAATTGCTCAGATTGTGTTGTGGATTTCACCTCCTTCCCCCCTCGTCCCCCCCAATGTGTCAATTTGACTAGGTCATGATTCTCAGTATTTTGTAATTATCCTCTATTTGTAATCTGATGGTTTGTGTTATAAATCCTAACCTCGGTGATATTAATGAGGCAGGATTAGTGTCATTGTTAATGAGGCTGGACACAGTCTTCAAGATTAGGCTGTATCTTGAGTCAATCTCTATTGAGGTATAAAGGAAATTAAATAAGCAAGGTGAGATCAAGAAGGACCTACCTCCACCAAGAAAGAAGAGCCAGGAGTGGAGTCTGTCTTTTGGGCCTGGGATCCCTGCCCTGGGAACCTACTAGCCTCAGAGAAGGATTGAGACTGAGACACATGGAGATCTCCATGGGATGACAGAAGGAGCTCAGGGCCTTTCTTCTAAGTTGGGAGCCAAAGAGAGAAACTTTCCCCTAGAACTAACACCCCAAATTTGGATTTCTAGCTTCTAAAACTTTGAGAGACTATGCTTCTATTTGTTTAAGCTATCCAATTGCAGTATTTCTGCCACAGCAGGATTAGATAACATGTAAGACAGATTGCATGGTCACTTAATGCCTCATAACTAAGCATTCTCTCTCTACTACAGCCCGCTACTTCCAGACAAGGAATTTGGTGACTATCAGGATTTGATAGAGACACCATACACAATGTACATGCATGCTATAGATTCTTTGAACATCTTTGGATCTACCAAGTTATAAGGTCCAAGGGGTGTAACAGCTTCCACTACAGCTTGAAACAGGTGTAGAACCTACCTTGCTCTGGGCCCCCCTCAAAGCACACCGCCCTGCAGGTCATTTGGTCTAAGATTCGAAGTAGTGCTTTCACATGTGATACACAGTACCTCCTAAGTCCAAGGAGACCTGGAACTCGAACGTGCACAGATTGTACTGAAGAGCAACAGACCACATCTAGCTTTTGTAATTAGACTCATGTATCACACGTACAGTTCTGTCCATGTAAGCATTGGAAAGCTACTTTGATAGTATGTTACTAGTCCTATGGAGGACTCTTCTTGTGGTTTAACTTAAACTCTGTGAAAAGTTTGATTGATACTATAATTCCTTTTGGTGGAGCCATGCATTTTATAGTCTGTATGAAAGCTTTGTGTGGGTTTCTAAACTTTAATAAGCGTTCACGTTGGTGTTTGTCTGGACAGGTGTGACGCCAGCATAGCCCGACTCTCCGCAGAACACAAGTCAACCTATGAGGGGCTTCAGCACTTGAACAAGGAACAGCAAGCTGCCAAACTCATATTGGAAACAAAAATTAAAGATGCAGAGGGCCAGGTAGGACCTGCTTCAGGCAGCCTTTTAAAAGCAGTTAATTTGTTCTTAGCTAAGGACAGCATGGTGCTGATTATTTGTTTTGGGAGAAACCGGCTGGGGCACTCAGCGTGGGTTTTTGCAGCTCAAAAGCATCTTCTTTCTCTTTTCCTTTTTCCTTCCCTCTGTTTGTAGACAGGCCCTCTCTGTGCCTGGCAACCACACCTCCTTCTACAGAGTCTTTCTTCGCCCCCCTAAAACAATGGCCGTGTTCCAGGGATTCTCATTTGTATCCCCAACACTTATCTCTCGAATGAGATGTGATCAACATTCTTTCCCGTGCCAATTTTTGGTTTAGGAAACTGTATTCCCTGGGACTCATCTTACGTTGGCCCTCAGCACATGGTACAGGTAGGTAGGCCCTTCGTAGGGGACAAAATTAGGTCAAAGCTAAAAGATGCTGTTAGGTGCCATGGAGCTGGTTCTAACCCATATCGGCCCCATGCACAACGCTGCCATGGTTCCTGTGCCTGAACCCATCGTGGCGGCCATGGTGTCCACCCATCTTGTTGAGGGCCTTCCCTCCCTCACTGAGCCTCCACTTTCCCAGGCATGATGTCCTTCTCCAGGGACTGGATATGCCCCAGTATGTACGACAAAGCCTTGCCTTCCTGAGCTCTAAGGAGCACGTTGGTCGTACTTTTTCCAGGACAGTTGGTCCTTTTAGCAACCCATGGTACTTACAATATTCTTCTCCAGGACCACAATTCAAATGTATTGATTCTTCTTTGGTCTTCCTTATTCAGTGTCCAGCTAGAAGGCAGGTTAGCTAATCCACTTTCATATAATCGACTTGACATTTATAGACTACAAAGCAAAACCATTGCAATTTTATAAGTTTGTTTTTAAGCCATTTACAAGTTTCTCTTTGCCATAAAAGAGCCTGTCTGTTTAAAACTTTCCCCACAATATCTACCCAAGTTGCTCTTCTTGATTTAAAGAGAGACTATTCCACTGAAATGGAACCCTGATGGCGTAGTGGTGACGTGACTGCTCACCACGAGGTCAGCAGTTTGAACCCACCAGCTGCTCCTCAGGGGAAAGATGGGGCTTTCTGCCCCCGTAAAGATTTACAGCCTCCCACACCCAAAGGGGCTGTTTTCTCTGTCTTATAGGGTTTATGTGAGCCAGAGTTGACTCGATGGCAATGTGTTTGTTTTAGTTTGTTTGTTTATTCCAGTAAAAGGAGTCCCTGGGTGACATAAGTGCTCACAAACAAACAAACAAACAAACAAACAAACAAACCTGCTTTTTCGAGTCCATTCTGATTCGTAATGACCCGGTAAGGACACAGTAGAACTGCCATTGTGGGTTTCTGAGACTGTACCTCTTTACAGGAGTAGAAAGCCTCATCTTGCTCCCAAGGAGCAGTTAGTAGTTTTTGAACTACTGACCTTGTGGTTAGCAGCACATACCCCACGCCACCACCACCAGGGCTCCATGTGAGTTTCTCTACTACTAGCCCAATGGGTGGTAGTTCAAACCTACCAAGAGATGCCTCAGAAAACAGTTGAGGACCCCTGCTTCCGGAAGGTCACAGCCTATGGAGCAGGCCTACTGCCCACCCAGGAAGCGGTCATGGGTTAGAATCCCCTCAACGGTAACTGACAATGACATTCTAACAAAATCCGGGCGGCTACTGGATGAAAAGGTGTCTTTCTACCTTCATATCGGTATCTTCTACTTCAATCGAGACCTGAAGCCACTTATACGAAGAGCACAGATACTATGAAAAATAAATAAATGAAAGACAAGCCTACTGATTTTTTTCACGAGTAAAGACAGAAAATCAAGGTTAAAAACATGTTGAGCTTCCTGATGGCCAAGCCAAGTAAAATACTTACAGAAATCCACCAGAGGGGACCTATTTATTCTTTGTTTTGGATTTAACCAATACTTGCTCTAGGAGTTGTTAAGTTAGGAATCTTGAACATCCTAATTTTTGCAGAAAATGTAGCCACTTCACAGATGATTGGTTTTTATATTAACTTTTAGTTTAAAGGGAAAAAAGAATACAAAGGAAATAGGTGGGTCATGGACGACAATAGTGGGAAGAATGTAGCCCACAAATTGTATTTTCTGTGATCTGACTCAATATGCAAATAAATCTGGAATTACAATGTACAGATTTTATAAGCAGTTGAAATCCTGTGATCCGTGGCTCGCAGCCACATTAGTGAAAATGACGCTGTCTTATACGAGCTGGCAGAAGTGGTGGAGTGGTTGTGGGGTGAAACTGGGTTCTACTCAGTACTCAATGCGTGATGCATCTGTTCGCAGTGCGACGGGTCTTGATTTGGAAAAGGCACTTGTGAAAGAACATGGTGGTAGGAAGTGGAGGCGAAATCCTAAATGAATTTATGAAGTTACATTGAATCGTCCACGCCACCGATTAGACTATAATTTGGCAGATGTTCTTGGGAATTGCAGCTGACGAGTTTAGATGTGATGTTTACAAGGGAGGTTTCTTTTCCAGATTTCACAGCTTTTGAACAGAGTAGACTTGTCAATATCAGAGCAAAGCACCAAACTGAAGATGTCCCACAGAGACAGTAACCATCAACTTCAGCTTCTGGATACGAAGTAAGTGACACTTTTTTAATTTAAATTTTTGTTGACTGAACATCTTTAGGGGCTTATTCATTCCTGCATTTTTCCCCTCTTGGTTTTTATTTGTTTCACAAAGTAAAAGCAATATTGATGTTAAAAGAAGTTTCCATATAACGTGTCACCACTATTATTATTGTTTTTATGGCTTGGACAACAGTATGTTTCTTAACTCAACACACATGTAAGTGAGCACGGACCAGGTGCAAAGAGCTCTGGCAGGGTTAGGAGTTGGGCCACTAATTGACAAGTTGGCAGTTCAAACCCACAGCTGCTCCACAGGAGAAAAAAAATGAAGCAGTCAGTCTGCATTGTCAAAGATTTCTAGGCCCGGAAACACGGTGGAGCGATTCTACTGTGTCACTGAGAGGTGCACTGAGGGAAGTGACTCCGTGGCAGTGGGTTGGGTTTGATCTTTCCACCTGGGTGCTGAGGCTCTGGGAAGGACTACAGAGTCTGTTCTTAGCATTGTGGGGCGCACAGCACAGGGAGCTAACGAACCTTAGTTACTTAGTGACTCAAATACGTATAGGACCTAGTATTACTAAGGGTGACAAATGCTTTGAAAGAAAGATATCAAGTTGTAATAGACTGAATATTGCTCCCGCAAAGATCTCCATGTCCTAAGCTGCAGAATTTGTGAATATGTTACCTTATGTGGAGACAGGAACGTTACCGTTACCGATAAGATTAACAATCTTAAACCGGGGATATGATTCTAGTTTGTCAGGGTCATCCCTTACAATCACCAGGGGCCTTATAAGCGGTACGTAAAGGGTTGGCGTCAGAGAGGGGACTGTAATGACAGAAATTGAGATTAGAAAGAAGTACTTTGAAGATGGTGGAAGGGGCCATGAGCCAAGGAATGCAGGTAGCCTCAAAAGTCTGGAAAAGGGAAGGAAATGGACTATTTTCTATAGCAGTGGTTCTCAACCTGTGGGTCGGGACCCCTTTGGGGGTCGAACGACGCTTTCACAGGGGTCGCCCGATTCATCACAGTAAAAAAATGACAGTGATGAAGTAGCAACGGAAATCATTTTATGGTTGGGGGGTCGCCACCACATGAGGAACTGTATGAAAGGGTCGCGGCGTTAGGAAGGTTGAGAACCACTGCTCTGGAGCCTCCCAAAGGAACCAGACTTGCCATTACCTTGCCTTCAGCCCAGTGCAAATGATTTTACACTTCTGGCTTCCAGAACTATCAAAACTCAAACTCATGGCCATCGAGTGGCTGCCCGTTCATAGCGACCCTATAAGACAGGCCCCTGTGAGTTTCTGAGACTGTAGCTTTGTGCGGGTGCGGAAAAGCTCATCTTCCTCTGGGGAGCGGCTGGTGGTTTTTAACTGCAGACCTTGCGGATCACAGACTTTGAGGTAATGTCACAGCTGTGATGGAAAACTAGTGCAACGGTGCTCGCTGAGCGAATAACGGCCTGGTGGGGCACCACCCTGAGGAGCATGCTTCAAGCCAGATCTAAGGAATGAGTGGGCTTCCTTCAAGTGAAATAAGTGGGCTTCAGCAAGAGTGGTCGAGCACACATGGGATTGGATAGCTTGTGACGGGAGGAAATGGCCTTCAGGAATCTCAAGCATGGCCGTGCTGGCTGGAACAGAGAGTTAGGGTGAAGTGGCCAGAGAGGAGGCTGGAAAGGAGGCGGGATGGCTTGCACTGCTCTGTAGGCTGCATCCAGGATTGTTTGTGTCCCTCCTCGCAGGATACTAAGCAGATAGGCTATGTTATCGTTAAAATGTCCTCCATTGTCGTTGGAAAACGGGTCACAAGGGACTGCAGTGGAAATCAGTTGGGGGTGCATTTTGTTGCATTAGTCCCAATGGGAGAATTCTTTTAGAGAATTCGCTGTTGTGGTTAGATGCCAGCACGTCCATTTCTCCTCAGACACCAGGGTCCAGCAGGTGAGGTCCTGTGCCAGGCTCACCCTGACTGCTGTGCCATCCACCCCACTGAGGGTCATCCCCTCTTGTGATCCTCTACTTTCCCAAGAATGAGGCCCACGTCTACAGGACAGGGGCGAAGTCCTCTGACCCTCACCTTCATGGATCCTTCTGGTTGTTCATCCTCCATGGCATATTGAATATTCTTTGCCAACACGATAACTCAGACGCCTTCATTCGTATTAGGTCTTCCGTCACCTGCATATGAAGGGATTAAGCCGTTATGGGTTGAGTCAGGCACACCTCAGTACTCAAAGTGACATCTTGGCTCTTGAGTGCTTTAAAAAGTTCTTTTGCAAAAGACTTGTCCAATGAAACATGTATGTGTTTTATCGATCGCTGCTTCTATATGGGTGTAGCCTGTGGACCCAAATCCGTTGACATTTTGGACACTTCCATCTTTTCTCCATTTACCATGATGGTGCTTCTTGGTCCAGTTGAGAGCGTTTTGTTTTCTCTCTGTTGAGGTATACTCCACACTGGACTGCAGTCATTTATCTCCATCAGTACCCACTTCAAATCTTACTTCTTTTCAGTACCCACGGCTGTGTCGTTTGCAAATCGCTGGCTAGGAGTGAGTTTTCCTAAGACCCTGATACCTTGTTAGTCCTCATCCTGATTCTCTTATTATTTGCTCAGTGTGCAGATTAAATAAGCATAGTGAGAGGGTACA
>NW_022103905.1:17761703-17772013 GCF_000313985.2 Echinops telfairi
CTGCTCTCGCTCATGGAGAGAGCTCCACAGGGTTTGAGCTTGGGTGAGAAAAGGCGAGCAGTAACACTGGCTTTCGCCATTTTGCAGCGCACCCCAAACAGCGCAGCGGCCTCACGGAGCGCCCTGCGGGGAGTGGGGGGGACCCTCAGCATCAGCGCAGCATCACGCCTGCGACTTGGCCCATGTCTGTGAACACCGGGAATCAGTACTGTTATGTGCATTATTTGGTAGGACTTGGTGGGTTTGTCTTCTGGAAAGCTCAAAACAATGCCCCCCATAAATAAACGTGAAATGCTTCTCTGCTTTAAGCCTTCTCGGCTGACTATAGCCTTCCCTGGACAGCTGCCCTTTTGGCCGGCGGGGGAACCCTGCATTCCTTATTCTAACCCCTAAACCCAGAGGGTCATTTAAGGCTGGCTGCTGTTTGCACAGGTTACAAAATAGTTACAACTTTTTGCATTGATAAAACCCTTGACCTTCCAAGAAAGTTTTAAGGAAATGAAATATTTAACCCATTTCTTTCTTCAAAGAAAATTCTTTTGAGGGCGGGGGGCGCAGGAGGTGGGCGCGTGTTACTAGATATCTAGAAAGAAAACTTGTTTCAGCTCAAAAGCATAGGGAAACCATGTGTACCATTCAATTCCTAAGAAAAACGAGGCAAAAAAGCTGAAAGCTCTGGATAAGCGCCAAGTCTGCACTGAGTACTTGGTCGGCTACCCAGCAGAAATAGAAGGAAGCTATTCCAGAACATACAGAAACCATGGAAGGCCTTTTTGCAAGAACAGGACTCTCGCTCTGCTAAAGCTTCTTGTCCCACGTCTGCATCCACGATGCCAACGCACGGGGGCAGGCACGCCCTTCTTCCCTCTCCGATGATGCTGTCCGCGGATGTCACGGAGGAAGCTCTGGAGGCAATCCAGGACGGCATTCCTGTTCGGCCCGAAGTAGGTCTGGCGCGGAGGCATCTTCTCCTGGGTCTCCTCCTCCACCTCCAGGCTGCAGCTGCCCTGGGATCCCAGAGCCGCGGCTTCTTTGGCCTTGAGCACATTCCCCCTTTCCAGACGGCGCTGTTCCATTTCCAGCTTCTTTGGCCTCCTTCGCTCTCGCAGCTGCTGAAGGTCTTGCGACTAAGGGGCCATGGCAGCCAGGGACCCAAAGGCGGGGGCGAACCGCCTAAATCTCACAGTTGTTCTTGGAACCCCTCAACATTGCAACTCAAGCTTGAATTTTCTTCTTCAGTTCTGTAGCTTGAGAAATGTCGAGCATGCCCTTTCCTTTCGTTTCTTCTTGATTCCAAGTCTTCTTTGCGCGCCTTCCACCATTACACTTCATCTCCTCGAGCTGTTACTGGGGCGCTTTAAGTGGGTGCTTGTCCCCCCAGCAACAAAGCGAAGCCTATCAGTTTCTTTTCTGCTCAGTCCCAAGACCAGTATCCCACTCATTTCCTATGATGAGTCTGCATGAACTTGGAATTTTTCCTGCAAAGGAAGAGCCAGTAATCAGGTATAGATATAGGCATACATTTGACCTAATTTTTAAAAAATCACTTCAGTATGGAACCTTTTAACTTTGTTAAAGGCTTGTGCAAAGTTCAAATTAATTTTTCTCCTGGCTCTTATATTTCATCGTCTCTCAGTTTAATGTTATTTCAGGGTTGTTACAGATTAATTAGGAATTCTCTTATGAAAGCTATGTCTCTTTTCTCCCTTGTTATCTGTATTTCTATAATCATCGAGTTATGTCATCATTTTTCAGGGATCCTGCAAGCTTGCCAAGTACCACCACCAACAAAAAAGTACAAAAAGAGCTCTCCCAATCCCTTCCTTCCATTACACAGGAAGAAAATAAACATTTCATCAGTTTTTCTTCTGTGAATTATATCCTTAGGCGGCATTCCCAAGAGAGTGATTACTATGTCAACAGACATGAGTATATTTATTTTTCTTCTTGTAGTTTAAAGTCCAAAAGTCTAGACACAGGGGCTTCGCAGAAGACAAGAGACAAAACCTGAGTCCGTGCAAGCTAGAATGGAGCTGGGAATAGCAGGGGGAAAACCCTGTTTTACAAAGCAGTCTTCCGGAAAGTTCTGGGTGAAGGAGTGAAATATAGTCCTTACGAATTGAGAACCACAATGAAGTTCGGACTACAATTCCCATTGTCCAAGAGACTCAAAGAAAACTGCAGTGGATCACTCGCTTGATTTGTTAGCGCGCCGATGGCCCTGGTAGAAGGACATGTACATTTTTAGTCTTCCCAAGGGACACGGATGCTTAATCAAAATTTTCCACCTACATAGGGAAACAACCCACGTAAGTGCAGGGGCAGCAGCAATGACCCCAAACAGAATCAGACCTCTAAAGACTGCGGATATGGAATTACTGGGTAATTTTATATATTATATTGCATATATACTATATAAATGTAAGTGTATATATGTATGTGTATGACCAAAGATAGCCGTGTACACACATGTACACATGTTTGGAAAGTATGATTAAGGAAAGGCATTTGATAAACAATGACTAGGTACAAATGGGAAAAATACAACTTCTAGAAAGATATACTAATCGAAAATGGAAGCGGAATAAATGGATGAAGCCACAGACTATCTGCGGCTCAGGGGAGGATTAGGGAACTAGGAGAGGAAATGAGGAAATTACCTGGAGCACAATACTCAGAGGCAAAGGTGTAAACTGTGAAACGCCGTTAAGAGCTATGTTATCGTTGCTGTCCAGTGCCATCGACTTGACCCATAGTGGCAGTGTGCACACCAGAGAACACACATACTGCCTGGCCCTGCCCCATCCTCCCAGCTGTTTCTATGCTGGATCCATAGTTGGAGCCTCGGTGTTCATCCATCTTCATGAGGGCCCTCCTTGTTTACGCTGTCCCTCTACTTTACCAAGCATGATGTCCTGCTCCAGGGACTGGTCTCCATAGTAACATGTCTAAAGAATTTGAGACAATGTCTCACGATCCTTGCCTCCAAGGAGCACGCTGGCTATACTCTTCCAAGACAGATTGCTTGTCCTTTTTTGCAATCTATGATACTTTCAATATTCTTCGTCGCCACAATTCAAATGCACTGAACCTTCTTTGGTCTTCCACATTCAATGTCCAACTTTCGCAAGCATATGAGGCAAATGAAAGTACCATGGCAGGTCAGGCACACTTTCATCCTCAAAATAATGTCCTTAACCTTCCTCAAGTTCCCCGCCCCCCCCAGCCCACACACACACACACTAACATGACCCCAATCCTATCTTACAAATCTGGCTAGACCCGAACATGTACACTGGTACAGATAAGAGCTCACAACACAGGGAATCCAGAACAGATAAACCGCTCAGGACCAATAAGGGGAGCAGCGATACTAGGAGGGTAAGCATGGTGGAGTTGGGGAGAGGAAGGGGAACCTATCACAACGATCGATGTTTGGCCCCCATCCCAGGAGGATGGACAGAAGAAAAGTGGAGGAAATGAGACAGCAGTCGGTGTAAGACATGAAAAAAAAAGACTAATTTATAAATTATCAAGGGGACATGGGGGAGGGAGGGTGGAGGAGGGTGGGGCAAAAATGAGGAGCTGATGCCAGGGGCTCAAGTAGAAAGAAAATGTTTTGAAAAACATGATGACAACATATCTACAGATGTGTTTGACAAAATGGATATATGTATGGATTGTGATAAGAGTCCCCAATAAAATTAAATTTAAAAAAATTAAAATAATAATATCCTTTTAAAGAGGTCTTGCACAGCATTTACCTAATGCAATATGTCCCTTGATCTTTTTTTTTTAATCACTTTATTGGGGGCTTTGACAATGCTTCTCACAATCCATCCATCCATCCATCCATTGTGTCCAGCACAGTTGCACATTTCTCTTGATCTTTTGACAGCTGCTTCCATGAGCATTGACTGTGGATCCAACTTGATAACTTCCATCTTCTCTTCATCTATCTTGACGTTTCCTGTTAGTCCAGTTGCGAGCATTTGGTCCTCTTTACCTTGAGTTGTACTCCACCCTGAAGGCCACGATCCTTTATCTTCATCAGCCAGTGCTTCAGGTCCTCCACGTGGTCAGCAAGCAAGGTTGTGCCATCTACACTTGCAGGTGGTTAATCAGCCTTCTGCCAATCTTGATGCCACACTCTGCTTCATATAAGAGCTTCTCTGGCTCTTTGCTCACAATAGAGCTTGAATACATGTGGTTAACAGGCTACAACCCTGATGCACACATTTCCTGATGTTAAACCATGCAGTATTCCCCTGTTCTGTTTGCACAACTGCCTTTTGATGCTGGTACCAGTTCCACATGAGCACAACGAGTGTTCTGGAATTCCCTTTTTCTCAAGGTTACTCACAGTTTATTATGATCCGCACTGTCAAATTGACTAGGCTGTGGCATAGTCAATGAAACACAAGCAAACATCTTTCTGGCAAGCTCTGCTTTCAGCCACGCCCCATCTGACATCAATTCTTAGGGCCTTGTTTGGGCCAATGCTTTAAGTGCAGCTCAAAATTCTTCCTTCGGCATCACTGATTCTTGCTCCCATGCTACCTCCTGAAATGATGGAATGCCAACTACCTCTTTCTGGTACTCTGTGTAGTCTTTTCTTCTTCTTGCATCATTAAATATTTTGCCCATAGAATCTTTCAATCTTGCAACTTGAGGCTTGACCTTTTCATTGAGTTCTTTCCATTTAAGATCTGCTGAGTGTGTTCTTCTCTTTTGGTTTTCTGACTCTAGGTCTTTGCATATTTCATTATATTTGACTTCGTCATCTCATGCTGCCCTTTGTAAGTTTCAGCTCTTTGACTTCCTCCTTCCTCCCATGTGCTGTAGGCACTCTATGATGTAGAACACGTTTGGTTTCTTCTGACCTCCATGTTAAGCTTTTCTTTCTTTCCTGTCTCTTTAATGACCCGTTGCTTTCTTCGTGTAAGCTGTTCTTAACATCCAGGTGGAATAGGCTCAAGGTCATATTTTGGTTCTCGTGGACTTGTTTAAATGTTCTTCAGCTGTGTCTTGAACGTGCACATGAGCAATTGATGGTCTGCTGCACAGTCAGCCACTGGCCTGGTTTTCGCTGCTGACGTTGAACTCCAGCATTTCTTCTCACAGATGGAGCCAATTTGATATTTGTCGTTCCATCCAGCGAATCATGTGCATCATAACCCTTTGTGTTGTGGAAAAAATGTATTTGCTGTGAACAAGTTGCTGGTTTTGCAAAATTCTATCATGTTATCTCCAGCTTTGTTTCTTTCGCCGAGTCCATATCTTCCAACTGCCACTCCTTTCTCTTTGTTTCCACCTTTGGCATTCTGATTGCCAATAATCGTCAAGGCATTCTGATTGCATCAAGTCCTTGATAGAATTCTTCAATTCCTTCATTGCTATCTTTAGTAGTTGGGGCATACATCTGACTAAATTTGATGCATAAAGTTGTGTTGATTGGATTTCTTTGGAGGCAGATAGATCTAATCCCATCACAGACAGCATAGTACTTCATGACTGATTTTGCAATGTCCTTTTTGACAACGAAAGCCAGGCTCTTGATTGTGTTATTCCTGGCATAGTAAATCATATGATTTCTGATTCAAAATGGCCAGTGTCAGTCCACTTCAGCTTATTAACGCCTAGGATTTCCATCTTGATGCATTTCATTTACTTTTCGATGACTTCCAGTCTTCTTAGCTTCACACTCTGCGCAGTCCGGGTTCGGATCATTAGCAGAGGTTTGCAGCTGTTTCGCCTCACCTGGAGTCGTGCCCCTTCAGCAAATGAAGATCTGAAGGCTCCACTCCCACAGCTTCACCTGATTCACGTCCCCACATGGTCCACTCCAAGAAAGCATTTCCTCCTCAGTCACATTTTGAGTGCCCTCGGACACGAGGGGCCCATTCTCTGGCACGTCAGGTGACCCTGCTGACATTTGAAATACCAGTGGCATAGCTTCCAGCATCACAGCCATACACAGGCCACCTAAGTATAACAAACTGACAGACAAGTGGTGGATTAAGAGCTACAGGTAGACAGAATAAGGCCCTGCCCAAAGGTATTCATTCACACTCTGATCCCTGTAATTTATGAACATGTCATGTTCCATTGCAGAAGGAACTTTGCAGATGTAATGAAGGTTAGAGATCGAGACCTGGGGAGAGTATCCTGGACAGGCTAAGACCTGCCACATGAGCTGTTAAAAGTGGAGAACATCTCCCAGCTGCAATACAAAAGATGAGGCAGTGTAAGAAATGTCATAAAGGCTCAACATGGTGTTGTTGGCTTTGAAAATGGAGATGGGGGCTATTCACCAAGGAATGTGACAGCTTTTAGAAGGTGAGAATAATTTCTGGTCATAAATAAACAGGGAAACAGTGGCCTCATCTTAGAGCAGCAAGGGACTGGATTTGGCTAACAGCCTGAATGAGCTTGGCAAATGATTCTCCCCTAGGGCCCTCAGTAAGGAGTACAATCCAGTTGGCACCTTGATTTTGGCTTTGTGATATGCTCGGTAGAGCCACCTGGATTTCTGGTGTATAGAACTGAAAGATAATAAATCTCTGATATTTAATTTGTAGTATTTGTGATAGCAATAGAAACAAATACAGGAAGACAGCGTGAGATGGGATAGCACGTGCTTAATCAAAATTCTGTGTGGCAACAATTGAGAGGATGGGGGAGAAGTAATATCTGAAGATATAATGGCAGAGAATTTTCCAGAATTGTTGGAAGACAGATGTAGGAAGCCCAACATATTCTAATAGAATAAACAAAAATAAAGTCTGAACACACCAGAGTTCATTTAAATTTCAGAACATCAAGCATAGATGATCTTCAAGCAGGAAGAAATATTACATTAATACTGGGTTCTGAAGAGCATTAATGGAGGCTAGAAGAAGTGTGTAGCACTACACACGCTTTGGAAAACAAGTGTTTTGTGACAGACTTGGATGTGTGTCTACACTAAGGGAGCCTTACATGCGTGAACCAGCACACATGTAAGTGTTTCATGATAGCACTGTCTTTAATAGCAAAGATAGAGGAAAAAAAGCAAATGTTTATCTAGAGAATATTGGGTAAATTGTAGACTATGCATAACGTGGGATATCACTCAACTGTGAAAACAGTTTCTAGCTAAAAACCGTCAACATAGAAGATTCCTAAGTTGGGGAGAAGAAACGAGTTAAGGGTCCGGAGCTAATGGGGCAACTCTGACAACCCAGTGAAGGGAACTTTGTTTTTCATGCTATGACCAGGAAGCTGCTTCCCTTCACTCACGTGCACACATATAGTTGCAAGGGACACTGGAAAATGTAGCTGCTGACTAGACAGCCATACACCTAGTTCATGGAATGGCTTTTTAAGAGGCAAAAAGAGGATAGCAGGTGTTACAAGACAATGGGTGGTGTGGCGATGGGTGCTAGTCTTTACACTGAGGGTTTACACTGCAGTTTGTGTGTGTGTGTGTGTGTGTGTGTTCTTGTCTTCTATTTCATAATAAAAAAGAGCAAAGTCATTAAGAGGACACAGCCCCTCAGAGTTGTTATTGTAAGGAATTTGGAAAAGGAGAGGACTAGCAGGAATGGAGGATTGAGAGAGAGTTATTTTGGTTTTATTTTTTCCTTACGATTTAAAAATAAGTAAATCTGTGTGGGAGCCGATTAGAGAGCAGTAGAGAGAACGGGGGCCAGGCTCCAGTGCTGGAAGGTCAAAGGGACAAGGAAGACAAGGGGGGCGGGGGGAGCCTGGCAGGGGAACTGGGACACAGTGTCCCCTGAGCTGGCAGCACTGTGGACCCTCTGAGCTGCAAAGGCGAGCCTTTGGCATGGCTCCATGTCCCTGCGCGTCACCCTCATGCCCGCACGTCAGTTCGTCACAGGTAGGCGACACCATCAGGTGATTTTCTGTTGAATCCTCCCTCCCATCTCCCAGCCTCCCCTGCAACTTCGTGTTCAGTGTAATTCTCATAAAAGATAGCGCCGTAATCTGATCAAGCTGCACTTAATGCTCACACCGTCATTACAGATCCTCATAGTCAAAAGATTGAGGCTGCTCGATGCCATTAAAGTTTTGTTTGTGCTTTTTACATCCAACTTGCTTTCTTAGGTTTAAAGGGACAGTTGAAGAACTCAGTAACCAGATTTTATCTGCACGGAATTGGTTGCAACAGGAACAAGAACGGATTGAAAAAGAACTTTTACGGAGAATCGACCAGCTTACCTTAGTGGTGAAAGAAAACAGTGTACGTATTGAGGGCTCACTATCAGATCGTAACGGTGCTCAGTGAGCGTGGCCTGCAATGTTTGACAATCACCGAGCAATTTCTCTGTATTTTATTGAGCATCACACAAACTTGCCCCTTGTTCCTTCCCTCCGAACCCATTTCTATGGTTCACATGGATTCTTTGCTTTCTTTATGAAGGGGCAGAAGCACTTTAACTTGTGTTGGTTGGCCAAGGCCAACTAGACAGAAAATGTCAGTCGTTTCAGGCAAGATGTGTTGAGCTCAAACGTGCAATGAACCAAATGGAACATCTATGTTCCTAAATAAAACTGATCGCAATGAACATCACTCTTGTTTGTATCTACTTCATGAGCTGGTTTTGTTTGCTTTGGGGCTAGTATCATGTAGATTTCTCCCTCCAGACCCCTCCATTAAATGATGGCCATACTCTAAGATAGCACAGTGCCATCTGTTCACAGACCCCATCATTGTGTCTCCCACCTTCCTGCCCCTTCGACCCTTGGCTCCCCACCAGAACTAAGCTGAGCACCAGCAAGAGAGAGAGCTTTGTTCTACCACAGCCCAGGGGACAGCCTGGTGTTTGCAGCCCTGGCCTCCCAAGCTTGCTCACAGGCACAGAGCCCCATAAAAAGCAAGCATTGTGGGAAGGGGAAGACAATAGTTGACATTTCTGTTTGTAGTATGCTTCTACACTTTCATCAGGTTTACTACATGATTTGCTTAGACTTGTATTAATATATATTTAGCTTTTGGTGTCTTGGGGCCATTGTTGATTTTTACATGTGGATTGGTTTACTAACAGTAAAAACCCCAAGCTAATGGTGACTTTCATCAAATAGAAGCGAACTTGTTTTTCCCATAAACGGAACACGGATGGTAGGTTGTTCAGGGCTGATTTGGTAGCTTGTCAGTTCTCAGCAACGGAGGCTTGTTCTGAGTTGAGTCTCTGCCAGCCTCACAGGGACTCTTGTCCGCATGGTTCAAGGTAGCTGACAGAGGGGCAGTCCTCTGTTTCTTCAGAAACAGAAGAAGTAAGGCAAGGACAAGGGTAGGCCCGCACTTCCTGCAAAGTGCCACATCGATTTCTATCTCAAGGGTGAGAATTGAGTGTCTGGCCACACCAAACTTGGAAAGCACTGGGACACATGAGGATAGTCTGTAGTCTGGGTGTCCTGGCACCAGCTAAGGAGGAACGGAGGGTCTGGTGGGCAAATAGCCGCCTCTGCGACTCCATTCCCTGAGAGTTGCTGTGGAGTTCTAGTCTGGCTGATGGGAGTACAGTGTGGCCTTCCTTGCCGGAGTAATCAAGTACACTTCTTCTCATGGATCTCAGGGAGCCAGCGAGAGGGACCTGGAGAAGAAGCTCAGCCAGATGTCTGCCCGACTGGACAAGCTAGAAGAGAGTCAGAAGAAGAGTCTGGAGAACCACCGAACGAAGCAGCAGCAGGAGGAGGAGGAGGTGCACGGGCGGCTCAGCCAGCTGCAGTTGCAGATGGACGAGGACATGAAGGAGATGAAAGCGGAGGTTAACGATGGTGGGTCAAAGGGAAACCAGCCTGCATGGCGTCTTTTCCATCGGAGCTAGAAATCGACTCCTTAGTGTCCATCTGAAACTCTGCATGAACCTGACCTGACTGGGGGTGGGGGTGGGCTGGGGTAGGTGGGAGGCAGGTGAACAGCCCAAACTCACTCTCTTCCAGTTGATCCTGACTCCGAGCGACCCTGTAAGACAGGGTAGAACTGCCCCTGTGAGTTTTAGAGACTATAACTCTTTCCAGGAGCACAAAGCCTTACCGTTTCCCATGAAACTGACTAGCAGTAATAACAGTGGAATGTTTTCTTTTTTTTAATTTATCATTTTATTAGGGGCTCATACAACTCTTATCACAATCCATACATACATCAACTATGTAAAGCACATTTGTACATTCATTGCCCTCATCATTCTCAAAACATTTGCTCACCACCTAAGCCCCTGGCATCAGCTCCTCGTTTTTCCCCTCCCTCCCTGTTCCCCCCTCCCTCATGAATTTAGAAATTATTATTTTGTCATATCTTGCCC
>NW_022103905.1:17772738-17781791 GCF_000313985.2 Echinops telfairi
GCAGGTTATCTCTGACTTCATGTTCTACAGTACCTGTAAAGGAGGGATTTGGTTTACATCCCGAGCTCAGGAATGGAGACGTGGCACCAGTAAGTGGCTGGATGAAAACATCTCGCAAATAATGTGTCCTAAAATGAGGCTAGTGGCTTTGTGATTTGGACCACTCTTGTATTCCTGAAAGCCTGCAAGTGGACAGTAGCCTTGGGCATGGTCAGGGAAGAGAAGACAGTTTTCCGGTGTGATCGGTCAGACTAAACGATTGCCTATCCCCTTCGAGTGCTGTGTTTCTGGAAATTCCCGTATGTGGAATTATTCCATTTGAGCCACATGGAAGTAGAAGTAGCTAGTTATCCCAAGAATAATTTTGTTATTTCCACCAAAATTTTATTGTATTTAAGTAGAAGTTATGATTAAATGAGAGATTTTAGGGGTTTTTCCTGCTTCCGAGATTTTCTGGAAGATGCTATTTGAATATGATATTTGAGTGCTTCCTTTAGCCTTGCATCATTTTCTGACCGAATTGATTGTCATGTCGTCAGCATACCATTGAGATTGTTAATATTTAGTACCACAATAAGAAATGTGCATGAGACTTTTAAAAAGTAAAAAGCATTTATTTTCTTCTTTAAAAAAAGCCAATACATTTCTTAACAGAGAGTAAAAAATATAGGGTATTTTAAAAAGGCATAATTCCTCTCTTGTAGAAATCATTTGATACATCGATTTCCAATCCTAGAGGATATGTAAGGGTCACACTACTGGCTTACAATCCGCTCTGTAAACTTAATATCATAGTGGAGGTGCATGAAGCATGAGGCTGGTGACCCAAGGCTGGCAGTTTAAGCCAACCAGCGGCTCCAGCAGGAATCTGAGGCTGTTTGCTCCCGTGTAGGCTGAATCTCAGAAACCCAGCAACGAATCAGCACCGACTCAATGGCAGTAGGTTTGTTTTTTTCCATTTTATGTTGTATCTTTCCATGTCAGTAAGAACATTATTTTTAGCAAGCAATTTTTACACATTTTCTCCATAAACGTTCTTTCGCATCAAGAAAGTTTCCTGAGAGAAAATTCTAAATTTACTAATGAAAGTGAGACATTTAAAAACCTTTATTTTAGCAACAATTGGAAGAAAGAATGCTATGAAATGCTTTTTGGTAGGTACTCTTTTTTAGTTTGAAATTAAAAGCCTATATATCCCTCACCTAAATTTCCCTGTTGCTAACATCTATTTGCTTCATCTCATCCTCTGTGTGTGTATGTGCCAATTACTCCCTATTCCCCTCAATCACTAGAGGTTCCCGGGGTCAGAACTGACTCAATGAGAGTGAGTTTGGTTTGGTTTGGAATCACTTGGAGTAAGTTACAGAAGTCATGTCTCTTTGCCCTTTTAGGACTTCCTATGATCCATGAACTATTTTTCAATATTCAACTTGAACCAATTGTTTCAAGTATTTCATAGCAAACCTTCCCCAGCTCAGGATCGATCTTGCGTTGGGATCACATTTGGCTCCCTTGTGTCTTCCTTTAGTCTTTGTATTTTGTGGCAGTTGCTCACCGAGACTGGCCTTTTTCCAAGGTGACAGGGCAGTGATTTATAGACTGCCACTCTGTTTGGGAGTGCTTGCTTCCTCTTGTTGAGAATTTTGGTTGTGTGTGTTGGACAGAAACACCACAGAAGTGGGGCAGTGCCCTCGGGAGGTACCCTGAGGCTGGCTCTGCCCTGTTCTAGTTTAGTGGCACCAGCCAGACTGCTCCATTATAATGGTTCCACTCTTCCCTTTGCCGTTGAAAAGTAACCCTATTGGGTCATGGGATCTAAGTATTTAAGTATTGTAGTCCCCATCAAACCTGTACCCCAGCTATGATACCATCTGCTGTTCATTTTTGCCAGAAGCAATTATGACTACCTGTAGTCCAATTCCACATGGTGTTTTAAAACAGTAATTCGTTGACATTTTCTCATCTTTAAGGGTTTGCAGCCATCTATGAAAGCCTAAGTTCCCTCAGGCAAGTTCTTGAAGCCAAGATGAAGCTGGACAGGGATCAGCTGCAGAAGCAAATCCACCAGATGCAGAAGCCAGAAGCGCCCATGTGAAGGGGGGCAGGACACGGACCCAAAGGGAGGCTTCGCCAAGGGCACCAGGAGCTCCGCAGCCCTGGAGGCCGCTGCTTCCTGGATCGTTCTGTCCACGGCGTGCATGTGCCAAGTCGTGTGTGTCCACGGGTCTGAATGTGCACCTCGAGTCTTGAAGATCCTGTCTTTGAAGCTATTAGATGCATTGTAAGCCATTTTATTTCAATGATCTAAATCCGGTAGAATTTTTGCCCTTGGATTTTGAAAGACTTTATCCCCTTCATTTTATGAATGAAAAGACTGAATTTTCCCTTTTAATGCTCGATGCTCTACTCAATGCTGTTTCTATTTTGAAAATGTCATGGTTTGGGTTTTTGTTTTGTTTAATTAAAGAACGAATGCGTTGTCACAGGAATGTTGCTCCTTGCCCTAAATGTAAGCGAAGGCTCTGATTGGTTAGAATCCAACCACGGAGTACTTCTTTGGATTTGATGTTCGCTCTCTGTGCATTTCTTCTACTGGTGACCTCTCTGTAGACCCTCTGTCTCTTGTAGGGGGAGTAAGTGAGGAGCTGGGGGGACTTACAATTTATGTCATGAAAATTGTCTCAAGAATTGATAACTGCCATATAGATTCGAAATCAACCTGGACACTGCAGGGACACACCCTTTGCAGCAACCACCTAGATAAGACTGTTTTAATACTTAAAACTATTTTTCAAATAGCTAGCAGCCTGGATGATGAGAGCCATATATTTACGAATGGAATATCGGCTTGTCTCTTGCACAATTAATTGTTCATTAACCGTGATGGGATGTAAGAATTTTTCAGGCTTTCTGATCTCCTCTCTAAATGTTTCCAAAATTGGCACCAAGTGCTAGGGGTCTCTATACACCTATTGTAACTATCTTCTTGTGCCTTCATTTTATCTTGTCAATGCACTGTACCCTAGAGAAGTTCTGCGAGCAATCTAGAAGGCTTGATAATACACTGGAGTTAGGATGTAAGATGGGATCCTATGTAGTTTTTAAATGTCCTCACTTTTTTCTCACTGTTCAAATGTGAGTAGCCCAGTATTATTAATGGGTTAGCAATGCATCCCTTTGTAAGGACACAGGATGGCATTGTGCAGCATTTAGAACGTGGTCGAGAAACTTTCATCTGGAGCAACTTTGTGGGTGATGCCCGTCCATTCCGACTTGCCGATGCCGCATTGCATTAGTCTGGAAGAACTGACGCCGGTGCTGCCTGTTGACTGTGTGTGTACAAACCGAGAGGGAGGCATGCTGTTCGAAACCGTGAGGGCACCCTAAGAAAAAGAAAAACAGGACGACTTAAAAGAAAAATAAAATTAGAACACTTTCCTTTTGTTTGTTTGCCAAGGACTCAGGAAAATAAAAGCGTTTTCTATTTTTAGGACAAATCATTAATGAAATATCTAACTGGCTGTTACTGTTCACCCACATAAAATATGCTGCTAAAGTACAACATCTTTTACCCTCGATGGCTGGACAAAAATCATGTGAAAATTGGATTTCAGAGCTTTGATTAGGAATATACCATCTAACACATATTTCTTTTTTTTTGGGGGGGGGGGGCATCGTGTATCTTTTCATCGCCATATGGGAAGAATCTTTTCAGTCAGCCAAGGAAACAAAAAACCAGGGCTCTCTAGCAGCTCTGTGCTGGCATGCCATGTGAGTGCAGTTCTCACCTTCTTGCCCCTCCACGGGACTCTCTCTCCTGGGGGTGGGGCCTGGGGGGTGGAGGGGAGTCTTCTTGGAGGAGGAAGCAGAAGTGCACGTGGCAGCACACACAGCCAGAGAACAGAGGACAGGACGCAGCCTGACTCTGGCCTCAGGGGCAGGGGTGGCGACCGGAGCCGGTGATGCCTGGCTGTCAACTGAATTTCTCAGAGGCTTCTGATGCGCCACCCCTTGCAATGAGGTATCATAGGAACTCTCCACCCAGTCATGTATTGGAACCACGTGTATGTTAGGTGCCGTCGCGTTGGCACGACCCATAGCGACCCCATGCACAACAGAACCAAACACCGCGTGGTCCTGCGCCATCCTTACAATGGAACCACGTGGGGAGTTAAAAAGAGCGATTGATGCTGTGGCCACACCCCAGACCACTGACATCTGCATCGCAGAGGGATGGGCTGCGGGCGAGAATGTGGGATGAAGGCCACCCCTTGCAGCTCCCCCTGGGGCTGAGTCAGTGTGCGGCCCAGGTGCCAGCCACTCAGCTCCAGCCTCCTCTGATTGCCAGAGTCTGAATCAGCGTCCTTTTCCAGAGATTTGCAATAAAGAGAATAAAGTTACCAAACAAACTGGAGTACGATTTTTAAATGGTCAAGTCAGTGCGCGGTGCAATCTTCATTAGGCGTGACCTCCCTGGGATCCGCTCTTCCTTGCTGTGGGTTGAACTCGAACCCTGGAAGCCCTGGCCAGTCCTCCGGAGCTGCTCCCCCGTGGCTCTTCTCAGCTTCCTTCTGGCCTCTGGAACAGGCCAGCTGGCATTGCCAGAGTAGGTGCCAGGGGCCAGGCTCAGGGCCGCGTCCCTCATGTTACCCTCTCCCACAACTAGTTAAGTACTCTTTGTTTCCCCATTATGCAGATGAGGAAATGGAGTCACCTTGAGGGGAAGCCATGTGCTGCAAATAGCACAGCTACTACGGAGGATCATGATTCCGCTCAAGCAGCCTCCTCCCACAGTCTGGGCACCCAACTCTTTCTGAAAATACATCCTCGCACCCTAGGGAACCCTACAGAGCCCTGACGGCGCAGTCAGTGCAGGGCTGGATGGTTCGCTGCCAGGCCATCCAGCCCCAGCAGCAGCTCCCGAGGAGAAAGGTGGATGCTGTCTGTTCCCTTAAAGATCCACAGTCTTAGAAATCCCACGGAGCTGTTCTCTGTTCCCAAGTCAGAATCAACTTTAGGGGCATGGCTTCGTTTTGCTTTTTATGGAACGCTGACCGGCCAGGCCACTGCTCCCAGCTCATCTCGACACGAGCTTCAGGTCCCACCAACCCACAGACTCCGATTTTCAATGTCCCAAATCCAAATCCCTAAGACAGTCGACCTTTATCGGTGACCTTGGTCTTCCTTTGCTGTGTCAGTGCAGGCAAGAGAGGCGGGGCCACTTGGTGTCAGAGGACTGCTGGCTATCGCCGCCGGGAAGATGCCTGAGCTAGAGGCCCCTGACTAAGCCCTGCCCAGATCACCCAGCCACTGAGACGAAGGATGACAAACACTGCTGGGACAGGTCCTTACATTTTTGAGCAATTTGGGGTGCGCGTGGCACCAGATAGCTAATGTGGTGGGGCAAAGCAATCCTGACAGAATTACGTCCTAAAAATGCTTCTTTCTAGGGAAACCACAAATCACATGTTTGTGTCCGTCATCCTATTTAAGATCGTTTCTGAACAGGAAATGACTTTAAAACGTATATTAAGTGGCATATACTGGGATACCTTTTGTTTTGAAATCAATTATGTAGTAGGTACTCTTCATTCCATTTTGCAGATGGAGCAGAGAAAGAAAGAGAGAGATTCAATAACTGCTCCAGGTCAAGGTCAAGCCAGAATTTGAATCGGCCTGTCTCCAAAGTCCAGGCTGTCATTTTGTTTAAAGAAGAGGAAATGAAGGCCCCGAGACCTGGAGGATTTTTATCCCACGTCTGTCTGGAATCAGAATACAACTCAGGGCAGCGGTTCTCCAAGTGTGGTGGCCATGGCAGCAGCATTGGCACCACCAGACAGAGGTGCTGTAGCAGAATGCCACAGGGTGGTGACGTTAAGGAACAGAAATGTGATTTCCCCGCACACTTCTAGTGGCTGGAAGTCCAAACTGGGGTCAGCAAGGCTTTTCTCTCATCCCCCCACCTCGCCCCCTTCTAGGGGAGACGCTTCCTGGTCTCTTCAAGGTCCCCTAGTCTGGGGTATTTCTTGCCCCCCCTCCTTGGCTTATCAAGGGGTCTCCACAGTGAGACCCATAAAGAAAATTCCTCTGCCCTCGAAAAACCCAAATGAACACCTAGTTCTAGGGGTTAGGGCTTAACCTATCTCTCGAAGGGGACATAGTTGGGCCCCTAACACTGGTTTACAGATGCACTGCCCAACGCAAGCGTCATTAGTCACACGTGGCTACTTACATGTCAACCTGACTTTCCCCAAATGAAAGAAAACTTGAAAGTCAGTTCCTTGGTTGCACTCACCACGTTCCACGTGTTCCACGGCTGCATGTGGTCCGTGGCTACCTGTTGCCCTGTGTGAACCCAGAACATTTACACCATTGCTGAAGCTCTGCTGGGCCTTCCTACTCTGGGGCATAAGTTCCTCCCCCTTTCAATTTCCAGAAGGAGGGGTGCTGCCGTTCGGCAAGCATTGGCCAGCTAACCACAAGGGATGCCTTTCAAGCCCACTAGCCGCCCTCCTGTAAAGACTTGCACCCAGGAGTCAGCATCCACTCCATGACAGTGGGTGTTCGGGTGACCAAGACGCCTGGTGGCACAACGGAACATCAGTGATGCCAGCCCACGGGAGCAGCCCTCGCTGCTCCACGGGAGAACGGCGTGGCAGGCTGTGTCCAGGAAGAAGCAGCCTGGGGACCCCACGGGTGCTCCACTCTGTCCTAGACCGTCACTCTGGGCCACACTGTGGACTAGACGGTAATGGCGTTTTGTCTCGAAGGCCTGCTCACAGTTCTGCATCTTCATCTCTCAACCCAGCCTGAGCCTTGTACTGAAAGGACCAGGCGGCCTCGCCTCCCTGCAGGGGTCCCTGTTAGACACGATGGCCAAGTCTGTATTGGTACCATTTCATCTTGTCTGCTGCCTGGAGCTGTGTTCTGAGAAGGATGGGGAGGCTGGTGACGGTTTCAGGAGCACCCCCCCGCCCCTGCCCTTCACCCTGTATAGTTTTAAAAAACCAAACTCACTGCCGTTGAGTTGACTCCCACTCCTAGCGACCCTGTAGCAGGAGCCCTGCTGGTGTACTTCCTGGGTTACGCCTTAAGCTGCTACCCAGATGGCGAGCAGTTTGAAACCACCAGCCGCTCCGAGGGGCTTTGTACTCCGGTAGAGAGTTGCTACCTCCAAACACCACCGGGCCAGTTCTACCCGGTCCTATAGGATCGCTATGAGTGTAACCCTATATGGAGACTATATCTGTACGGCAGCAGATGGCCTCATCTTTCGTTCCCCATGGGTGGCTGGTAGGCTTGGCCCATGGACCACTGCTTAACCCATGGAGCCACCAGAGCCCCTTCACTTAGGGGACAAACACCACAATCAGTGATGTCAGCCAAGAGGAGGCTCTCAAAGGGTGCCGGTGGCCTGGATGTGGCAAGACTGCACCAGGACTTTCCAGGCCTGCAGGATGCCTGGCCGGGAGACTCTTGAGTGATCCTGATGCCTCTTGTGACAGAGACCTGGATGACCTGGGATTTGGGAGAGGAAAAGCAGGGTACTTACCTTGGGAGTAAAATATAAAAAGGCACCAAGACACTCAGTAATTAAGATTTATGATTAAGTGTATACTTGTATAACCATATCATTAATTGAAATGATAATTTTGAAAGCAATGCTTTTAAAAATAAAAATGAATGCCAAACTGTGCAGGGTGGACAAATGCACAAACATTTAAAAATAAAGACTGGATCCAACAACAGTATGTGGTGCCATTGTGAAATCTCAGGCAAGAAGAACAAGAAGGAACAAAAATATGTATTCCAACAACAGTATGTGGTGCCATTGTGAAATCTCAGGCAAGAAGAACAAGAAGGAACAAAAATATGTATTGTAAGATTTTATTTAAAGGGTGTTGCTTATGTCTCCACAGGAAAGGGGGAGAGGGATCAGATCCATCCCAGAGCGCCAAGCCTTGAGGGTAGCATACCGGCATGGAGCAGAGAGCTAACAGAGAGGACGACGGGTCTGGCCCAAGTTGAGCTACGTTGACCTCCTCCCCCAGAAGAAGGCAACACAGAGGATACCACAGAAGACATAGCCTGGGAGAGTGGCGGGTCTGTCCAAACCACAGTGGTGTGAACTGAGAGAGAGAGGCAGAAACAGAAAGGGAACTAGAGAGAGAGAGAGAGAACCTGATCACGGCCCACCAAGCACCAGGGACTCTCAGAGCAGCCAATGCACAGAGAGGACCATAGGGCTGGCTCCACCAAGAGACATGGTGTTCCCTCACTGACCCATAGTGCTACACGGCCAGCACTGGAGACACTGTGTGGAAAAGGTGCCCGGTCTGCCCCATGCACAGTGGGGCAAAACTCAAAGGGAGTGCAACAGGACAGCAAGGGGAGCAAGGTAACAAAGTCCCTGAGGAATCCTGAACATAGACTTCTGACTCAGGGGGCAGGGCTTGGCACCGCATCGGAGCCGACTGGAAAACACTCATAAGGGTCAGCAGACAGACCTACAACTATCTATCTTTTTATTTTTTTCTTTCGCCTATGTCTATTTATATAAGCCAGGCAGGACAAAAAATCCTGAGGGAGAAACAATAGGACCTGGGACCTGAGGTCCCCAGGGGACATGGAAAAGGAAGGGGTGGGGAGGGAGAGCTGGGAGCCCACACACTCAGGAATCAGAGAACAACAAGAAATCTAAAATCCTGGTGGGGTTTGATCAAGTGCAATGTATCTGAGAGGAATTACTGAGAGCCGAATGGAGGGTGAGCATGATAGCGAGACAGGAGGAAAGTGAATGGAAATAGAGGAAAGAAGTAGGAGGCAAAAGCTATTTATAGAGGTATAGTTATAGGCATGTATAAAATAAATTTTATACATCCCTTTCATTAAAGGGATAGAGGGCAATGTACATATAGTTATATGTTAAGTATTAAGATAGCAGACAGACTTTGGGCCTCTACTCAAGGCCTCACTAAACACAAGAACACTTTGTTCTAATAACCTGGCACTCTGTGATCCTCACATTCCCAACACAATGACTGAAGACAAAA
>NW_022103905.1:17782971-17784149 GCF_000313985.2 Echinops telfairi
AAATACGCTTTACACAATTGATGTGTGTATGGATTGGGATAACAGTTGTATGAGCCCCTAATAAAATGTTTAAAAAAAAAAAAACCTTGTAACTAAATAAACGGCCATCTAGTAGGGAAGCAACGAAGCCCACATGAAAGAAGCCCACCAGTTTGTGTGATCACGAGGTGTCGATGGGATCAGGTATCAAGTATCAAAAGATCCAAAACAAACAATTATATCGATGTGAAAGAGGGGGTTGGAGGGGAGACCCAAATCCCATCTGTAGACAATTGGACATCCCACTACAGATGGGTTACAAGGAAGGGACGATTCAACCAGGGTGCAGTATAGCACTGATGAAACACTTATCATCCCTCTAGTTCCTGAGTGCTTCCTTCCCACCACTACCATGACTCAGTTCTACCTTGCAAATCCAGCTAGACTGGAGTACACCCATTGGTACAGATAAGAGCTCTGGACACACGAATTCAGGACAGATAAAACCCTCAGGAACAGTAGTGGGAGTAGTGATATGAGGGTAGGGGGATACTGGGGGCACGGGGGTGAGCAGGGGGAGAAAGGGAGAAGCAAACATAAAGTTGGATATATAGCCCACCTTCCAGGGGGACAAATAACAGAAATGTGGGTGAAGGGATACAATGGACAGTGTAAGACACAAAATAACAACAATAATATATAATTGATCAAGGATTTATGGGAGTGGGAGGGTAAGGGAGGGAGGGGAAAAAAAGAGGAGCTGATACCAAGGGTTCAAGTAGAAAGAAAATGTTTTGGAAATGTTGATGGCAACGTATGTACAAGTGTGCTTAATACAATTGAATGACAGATTGTTATAAGATTTGTAACAGCTCCCCAATAAAATGATTAATAAAAATAAAGTAATAAAATGTTCGCATTATGTGCATCAGGGATTTTTGGGTTAATTAAAAAAATTGTATTACATTGTTTCTTTATCTTGAGTCTAGAATGTTAGACTCGCCATTCGATTTTGCATCTGTGTGAGTGCCCTGGTCCCCTTCTTCAGCCCAGGGCATGTCTAGATGTCTAGAAATTCAGAGCTAAAGTCAGTGATTGTAATTAGCTCATCTCCAGGGCATCCACAGCTACCAGCAGTCTGTGGTCTGTTTTTAGCCCTAATACTCATGCTTTGTTTAATCTTTAAGCTTGCAAGTCAT
>NW_022103905.1:17785226-17787866 GCF_000313985.2 Echinops telfairi
ATTTCCAGTTCCTATCTGTACCAGTGTACATCCTCTGGTCTAGCCAGACTTGCAAGGTAGAATTGGTATCATGATAGTGGGAGCGGGGAGGAAACATTTAGGAACTAGAGAAAAATTGTAGTTTTCATTTTGGTATTCTAACTCTAGATCCTTGCACATTTCCTTATAATACTTTACTTTGTGTTCTCGAGACGTCCTTTGGAAACTTCTGTTTAGCTCTCTGACACCATCATTTCTTCCATTTGCTCTCACTACTCTACAATCGCGAGCACGTTTCAGCGTCTCTTCAGACATCCACTTGAATCTTTTCTTGCTTGCCTGTCTTTTTAGTGACCTTTTGCTTTCTTCGTGTATGAAGTTCTTGATGTCCTCCTACAGCCCATCAAGTGTTTAATGCCGGGAAGGAGGGGGGCGGGCGGAAGAGGCGCAGATACCAAAGGCTCAAGTAGAAAATATTTTGGAAATGATGATGGCAACATATGTAGAAATATGCTTGATATCATTGATGTGTGGAATGTTGTAAGAGCTGTAAGAGCCCCCAATAAAATGATTTAAAATAACTAACTAAAAGTGTTTAATGTCATTAGTGTTTAATGCATCAAATCTGTTCTTGAGATGTTCGCGAAAGTCAGGTGGCATAGACCCGAAGTCTTACTGGACGCTTGTGAACTTGTTTTTATTTTCTGCAGCTGCAGCCTGAACAATGGATGCTCTTTTCCACAGTCTGCTCCTGGTCTGGTTTTAGCTGCTGACATGGAGCTTCTCCGTCGTCAATTCCCCTAGAGGTAGACACTTTGATCTCTGTGCATCCCGACTGGAGACGTCCGCGTGTAGAACCCATGCTTGGGTTGGCATAAAATTCTACCATGCAACCTCCAGCTCCGTGTCTACCACCAACACCGTGTTTTCCAACTACTGTTCCTTTCTCTGTTTCCCACTTTTCCATTCCAATCACCAACAATTATCAATGCACCGTGACTGCATGTTTGGTCGATTTCAGACTGAAGATGTTGATAGAATTCTTCAATTTCTGCATCACCAGCTTTTGTGGTTGGTCCATACATTTGAATGATAGTTGTATTGGTTGGATGCCCTTGTATAAGGACAGACATTATCCTCTGAGCCAGACAGCGTTCAAGATAGATCTTGAAATGTCCTTTTTGACAATGAATGCAATGCCATTCCTCTGAATTGTGTCCTGCCTATAAACCATATGATGTTCTGATTCTTAATTCCTAATGCCAGTCCATGTCAGCTCACTAACACCTAGGATAGTGGTCTTCAGGTGTTTCATTTCATTTTTAACCATTCTCATTGTCCCAGACTCATCCTTCATGCATCTAAATCCCAATGATGAACTGATGTGTGCAGGTCTGTCTTCCCATTTCGAGTCATGACCCATCAGATAGGTAATGAAGGTCCCCAACGCTTTCCTCCCATGGGCTTTACTGCACCCACAGCATTACGGTGGACTCGGCTTTGAGAAGGTAGTTCTTCCTCGGTCATATTTTGAGTGCCTTCCTATCGAAGAGGTGCATCGTCTGGCACGATCTCTAACAATGTTCTGCTTCGGTTCATGAGATTTTCACCAACTGCCAATGGTTCTGTGCTACTCATAGGTTTTCACTTCCTCTGAAGTGGACAGCCTCTTCCTTCTTCATTGTCTGGTCATAGTCTGGATGCTCTGTTGAAACCTGTTCCCTTTGGGTGACTGCTGGACTGTGACCCTCCAGTGGCATAACTTCCAGCATCCCAGCAACACACGGGCCACCACAGTACGACAAACTGACAGACAGTGAGCCTCCTATCTTCATCTGGTTTCTGCTCACTTATTCCAGTGAAATTGCTCTCCCTAAACTCACCAAAAACCTCCTCGTTGCTAAATCAAATAGAGTAGTATGACTGCCTTGTCTTTTCTTCTACGGCCAGGCTTTTTATACTTCTAATTGGGTTACTCCATTATTTTGTGACTTTTCCCCCCTCTCGGTCATCCAGGAGTACAATCATTGGATTTCACTTCATTTATTGGAAAACCGTGGAACAGCTGCACCAGTTGAAGGACAGCTGCCAGGAGCAACCAGACTAACCCAGGGTCTGCCCCCAGCCTGAGTCTATATCTGAAATGCTTACCTGAAGAACGCGATTACACTAAGTTAGACACCTGGGGTCCTTCCAGGGCGGAAAGGGCGGGGGAGTTTCTGCAGCTGCTGGAAAGGAAACCGTCAAATGTGACAAAGGAAGCAGGCACGCAGGGATTCGTTACACATCCTTCCCTCGGCCACCTGTGCTGATCCTATCATGAAGCAATGCTTTCAGGGTCCTTCCTTGATTTCCATCTTCATCTATCATCGCATTCTTCGGTGAAGAATAACACTCCCCGCCCCTGGAGAAGTTGTTTCCGGCTGACTCTGAAAAATAAAATGGCAGCCATGAATGTATCCGATACCGGAGGAAAACATTCTTCCTTGAAAGGCAGAGAGCGGCAATTTATACATATATCAGGAGACAGGATGGTCAAAGTCTAGTCAAAGAAACGCTCTCTGAAGTTAGAACACAAAGGTGGAGAGATCGAAGCAGGAGAGATTAGATAAGGGCCCGTCCATGATGCCTGACGCTATGCCGCTTTCAGAAAGAGAAATC
>NW_022103905.1:17789254-17790894 GCF_000313985.2 Echinops telfairi
GTCCAGCATCACAGGAGTGAGGTAAGCATCCACGGACAGATGGGCAGTAGTGGTGCGAGAGTCTCTCTCCTGCATGGAAAATGAGAATTCTACCACTGAATTGCTACTGGCCCATCTTCTATGTTCTCACTGCCGTCCGGTTGATTCTCACTCATAGAAACCCTGTAGGGCAGAGGGGAATTATCCCTGTGGGTTTCCAAAACTGTAATTCTTACAGGAGTAGAAAGCCTCCTCTTTCTCCCCCAGAGCGCGGCTGGGGTTTCTAACTGGAGACCTGTTGGCGGCCTAACATGCCACCAAAGGGGACTTTAGAATAACAAAATGAAAACAGATGTGCAAAGCGATGCTTTCTATATTTTAAAAATCTAAGAAAATAATCTGAATTATTATTGGCAAGCCACGGTGTTCTAGAAATGAGCCAACGATGTTTAGATAATAAAAGATATGCACAGTTTAGAAATGATTGCATATTAACTCCATAAATTATAATTTTCTTGTCTTCAATTCAGCAAATCCCTAACTGCATTGTTGTAATCAAGGTCTTCACATCCCTTGTGTTTTAGTGACCAGAGGTAAAGGGCTTTCAAAATGTAATGATATAGAAAGTGTATAAAAATTAATATATTTTCATAAAACAACATGCCATTGGGTGCTGCTGAGGGCATTCTGATGTGTAGTGACCCTGTGGGACAGAGTGGGACTGCCCCACAGGGCTTCCTAGATTGTAACCTTTATAGGAACAAATTGCCAAGCAGCAGGTGGTGGGATCGAACCATGAAGTTTTTGGTAGCAAGTGAGTGCTTTCAAAATAAATATAAAAATAACAAGTATTATATTTTAAAATACTTCTTATCTATAACATTCAAACCTAGCTGTTCAAATTAAAGGCAAAATACAAGTTAAAGAATATGAAATTGCAAAGTAAAAATTAGTTAAAGCTAATTTTCTCTTACAAGTTAATAGATCCTCTTCATCGTTGTAAGGAGCCCTGGTGTAGTTATGTGTTGGGCTGCTAACCACAAGGTCAGCAGTTTGAAACTACCCAGCATTCTGAGGGAGAAAAAATGAAGCTTTTTAATCCCATAAAGAGTTAAAGTTACAAAGAAAGAGTTACAGTCTTGGAAAAACCCTCAGGGGCAGTTCTACCCTGTTCTCTAGGGTCACAATGAGATAGGATTGACATGATGGCCGTGGGCGAGTAAGTGAATTCAGGTGTTCGACATCCATCTAGTTAGTAATGTGTAGTCCTTCCAATCACTCCATTAGCCATGATTCCTCCTAGAACAATCTCTGGAGGCCTCACTGCCCCTGGTTGGCTTCTAAGTCCCTATATTAAATCCCCTCTGTGTGAAATACTGATGGGACCCCTGGTGTAGTGGTTACGCCCAGAGCTGCCATCTACAAAGTCAGCAGTTCAAAACCACCCGCTGCTCCACAGAGAAAAACGAGCCATTCGATTCCCGTTAAGAGTGACAGCCTCATCAACTTACAGGAGCAGTTCTATTTTGCCCTGTATGAATCAGCATCGACTCAAGGTTTGGTGTGAAATGCCTAGGGTAATCTTGATATTCCTCACTGGACCGGCTAACATAATGCTTAAGGGGAATCAACTGCATCTGGGATGATCATATCCTTTCCCC
>NW_022103905.1:17792490-17793613 GCF_000313985.2 Echinops telfairi
GAATGTCGTTGGAAAAACACTAGACCTGAAATCAAAGATCTAGGCGGTCAGGCTTGCCTTACTAGTGATAAGATCTTGATCATACTTCCTTGAGATTTAGTTTTCCTGCGCGAAAAAGGTCATTTTTGCTTGTTAGATTGTTACACAAATAAACCAGGATATGTATTCCAAGTGTCTGGTACATCCCAGATGCTCGGCTGAAATAAACAGCTTTGTTTTTTTGAAATAAATCTGAGAATGAGAAGAATTACACAGGCGAAATAACAGTTATAGACAAAAACTGTGGGTGAATGATAGAACCTTGGGCATGTATTGATCATCAAGATTGAAGATATATTAAAAGAGGAGGGCGGGTTCCTCTTCTCCTCCCACTGTTTCATTAAAATTTGGTCTATTGCACCATCTAGTGATGACTCTCTAGACTTGAATTACCTTTAGGAAAACAGTAGGGAAGAGGTGAAGTCCAAATGAGTTTTTGGTCCCAAGTCTTAGGCGGCCAGAGAAATGTCCACCTCACTGTTTTCAAAACACTTATTTAAGAGAAGCCTATGCTGTATTTTTCACATTGTCCTTACCAAACCCATTGTCATGGAGATGATTCCAACACAGGGCAACCCCATATGCTTCAGAATAGAATTGCTCCGTGGGGAAGCAGATCACCTGGCCTGGATAGTGCCGGCTGCATGGGCTCAAACTACCACCATTGAGGTTAGCGGCTGATTGCAATTCACTTACACGGCCCAGGGCACACGGCCCAGAGACATCACATAACAGAAGCCATGTGCAGCAAGCCATGTTGCATGGAGTGAGGGAAGGTATCATGGAATGGTCCCCAATATTCTTACCTTTCATTTAGTCCTCTGAAAAGGATACCCTCTAAACATGGACCTCTGAAAAAAGTAGTTAACGAAATTGCATTAAGTAAAATGTAAAACACATAAAATGGTGGCTTAATTTTTAAAAATCTTTTTATTGGGGATTCATACAAATCTTATCACAATCCATCCATCCATCCATCCATTATCTCAAGCACATCTGTACATATGCTGCCATCATTGTTTTCGAAGCATTTTCTTTCTACTTGAGCCTGTGGTATCAGCTCCTCATTTTTTCCCATCTCTCC
>NW_022103905.1:17802084-17824651 GCF_000313985.2 Echinops telfairi
AAGTGGCATGGTTCAGCAGTTCCAGCAAGAGGAATTACCAGATTTGCCAGTTGTCCATACTCAGGTTAGTACAAAATGGCTATACTCAGGCTAATTAATGCACTGTGGTTACATTGGGGTTAAACATGGTGGGTTACTACACTGCTCCAGAATATCTTTTCTTTTCTATTGTTTCTGGGGCCAGCAGAACCTTGGAGGGAGGCATAGAAAGGATTCCTGATCTCAGAGCCTTTGGTATGGGAGTTCTGGCTCCTGAACTGTGAGGTAATAAATACATTTCTCACAAAGTCATAATCACAAGTACTAGGGTTAGGGCTTCAACAGATCCTTTGGGGGCATCGAGTTCAACCCATTATACAAATATGTCTTGATCAACTCTATAGGGAGCCAACAGTAATTTATTGAGTCTCTATTAGGAGTTGTGCTAGGTTCCATCTGGAGTCCATATTTGGGGCAAATTATTAGTGCATTTGGTTGCTAACCCAAATGTGGGAAGTTCTAGTTCACCCTGAGCTGCCTTAGAAGACAAGCCTAGTGATCTATTATTGAAAAATTTTCAGTCATTGAAACCCCATGGATCACTCTGACACACATGGGGTCACTAGGAGTTGGAAACAACTCAACAGGAACTACATCTACAATCTCATTTAATCCTCACAACCGCCTCAATTTAGAGACCCGAATTTGTTACAGAGAAGTGGTTGTCCCTGGGTTACCACACCCAGGTCATGGCAGAATTGAGGGGCTTGGGGCTTTTCTTCACTCCCTGGCATTCATTCCCTGGTGTCCTCTCAGAGAAAGCCTCACTGCCATCGAGTCAATTCCGACAACTAGTGACCCCTATAGGACTGGGGAGAACTGTGGGATTCTGAGACTGACTGTTTATGTGAGTAGAAAGCCTCATCTTTCTCCCGTGAGACTAGTAGTTTCAAATCACTGACCTGGCACTTAGAATCCCACCGCTACCAGGGCATTCAGAAACCGGTTCAGGACTGACCAAAAGGGCTATTGTTCTCCAAGCCCATAAAAATGCTTTCAGGAACTCAGGCTTGTAATCTTCCTTTAACGGAGCATAACAATCCTGTGAAGCCAGCCCTTGATTGTGGGCACCTTCCAGTTTTTTCTACTGCTAGTTTGTCTTGGAGGGCTCACAAGGAAATAGTTTTGCACAGAGCTAATTAAAAAAATCTTTATCAAATGGATGAAATCAAAGTTCTGGTATCCTTACTACTTAAATATTTTCCAGCAGTCAGTTGTTCCAGCCCTGCTTTGGGACTTGTTAATTGCCTCCCTGTCCAAACTCAAGAACAGAATACAATGGATTTCTGCCTTCTTTCTCAGCTCACCCCTCAGAAGGAAGTAGTAGTTGGCTCTTCAGACAGCAATCTTGGTGTGACTCATCAGTTCTGCTCTCACCTCTGCTGACAGCTAGATCCCATAGCTCACCATTAACTTCTCAAATACCTATCTTTTGAACCCTAGCACAACAGCTAAGTGTTTATCTGCTAACCATCATCTCCAGAAAGTCCAAGGGAGAAAGACGTGGTGATCTGCTACCCTAAAGAGTTAATGCTGCCCAAACCCACTGCCATTGAGTCGAAGCTATAAATCCTTGTGGGAGCAGAAAGCTCACCTTGTTCCCACAGAGTGGCTGGTGGATTTGAATTGTTGACCTTGTAGTTTGCCGTCCAATGCTTACCTGGGCTCTGTAAAGATTACAACCTGGGAACCCCAATGAGGCAGTTCTATGCTGTCATTTGGTGTGGCTCACAACACTGTATACAATAACATAAACAAACTTGCTAGGAAACATGAATAGTTTTTGATGGACTGATAACTAGGAAATTCTGGTGGTATGGTGAGCTACTCATTGAACTGTTAACGATAATAACTAAGAAATTCTGGTGATATGGTGAGCTACTCATTGAACTGTTAACTATAATAACTAAGAAATTCTGGTGGTATGGTGAGCTACTTATTGAACTGTTAACTATACGGTCACTAACGGTTGGAATTAATCGATGGCAGTGAGCTTGAGTTCGGCTAACCTTATTGTTGGTGTTTTGAACCCACACAATGGTGCCTAGGAAGAAAAGGCCTGGGGATTTTCTTGTGTTAAGCGTGCAGCCAAGAAAACCTTATAAATTGGTTGGACTCCCTAACACATAGGGTCTTCATGAGTAGGAATAAACTCAGTACAACTAACAATGGCACTGACCACCCCAAAGTCTACAGGAGATCATAGTTATCGAATACTCCTTGAAGAAGGCACAATTTCCTAATTTTTCTGTCAGCGATGGGATTGTAATAGCCTCTTACCTGATCTTCCCTGCACCCAGCAGTCAGAGTGGACATTCTAAACTCAAGGCAGGAAGTCCCATTTCTTGGCTCATGGCCCTCCAGTAAACCAGAAGGTGGAAACAGCTTTGCTGTCTATCAATGGATAAATAGGCAAGCCTAGTAGTAAAACTAGATAATGGGATATTAAAAAGCGATCTAAAATAATGGAATTCTGATATGTGTTACAACGTGGTTGGATCTCAAAAACATTACACTACGTGAAAGTAGGCAGATACAATAGGTCAAATATTATTATATGATTCTGAAATATCCAGAGTAGATAAATCTGTTAGCTTTCTGGGGTGGTTTACCTTGGTTCTTGCTTCTCAATGCTGAAAGAAGGCATGCAGTAGAAGCACCTTTGTAATCTACATACCTTTTATGAGGGAAAGGGAAGTTTCATGTATTACAGTCTCAGAAAGTCCCCCCGTCACGAGCTGTGTGATCAATAATTACTTAATGCTCTTTGACATTTTCGAATGCTTGATTTATTCACTGAAAACACACATCAAGCAATCTAACAATCTTAGAACTAACCTAAATTATTACTATGGGGGTAGCTCACAATTAATTCAGCACCATAGTCCCATTAAGCATTGCCTTCATCGGTGTCCTCAACCCCAGGTGGAGTTAGAGAGAGCAGGAGTTGATGTCGCCTTGGCTCCTCGCTCTCTGAATTCTCAGTCTAACTACCCTGGCTTATATAGGCAGTTCAGCGTGCCACTTGACATCATTCTGGGTCTTATCAGGGTCCTCCAGACTTTCTGGGGTGGCTCCTAGTCCACGTGTTTACTTCTTTGCTGTGAGTCAGCATGTCTGCAGGACTTTCATTTTCTTTCAAGATGGACTTGTTTGTGTTCATCATTCATCTTCTTGCAAGGCAGTTCCGCGTCTTGCAAGGCAGGTCTTTAGTACGCCCATCATATCCACCCCCTGGTTCCAGGAAATGCAGTGATCAAGTGCACTTCCAGGAACCAAAGCATCTTAAAAGCAAATTTTTACACGAGAAAGCAAGCAAAATCAAAATGCATATGATAGCCAATATAATAATAAAAGAGCTAAAGATCCTATGACCTATATTTGAGAAAAGCTTCCCCAAACTTGTCTTACTCTGAATAAGCATTGATCGAAAGAAGCTGCCTACATTTCCACTACACCTATATTTGTGTGGAAAAAATAGTTTTTGTCTAAGCTGTTGCCCAGTCACATGTGGAGATCACGGGGGTATCTTCTAAAAAGTATTTAGTCCCAAGGATGTGGTTAAGAGTTTTAGCCTCTTTGAAGTCTTTGATCATATGTTTGACTGAACGGTTGGTTTCATCTTGCAAGTGATTTAAGGCTAGTTCTTGATCCTTATCTAAGACATGTGGCATGATGAGATCGTCTATAGATAGGTGCGTCATCAATGTTAGGGATGATGTGTTCGGACAACACTCGTGGTGTCCATGTGAGTACTGAAGTATTTCCTTGGGTTATGTTAATGACATTGTTAAGCAACAGGCACGTGTCTGTGCAACCTATCAATGTGTTGTTCCTTGTTATCTGGTCATAGTATATGAGTTTTATGTTACAATAAAGCCAACAAAAGTGTCCTAGATTCTGGATCCCCCGTGGTTTGTCAGTCTTATAGGCTGTGGCTATGTCCAGTGAGTGCTGGCTCTCTTGGTGTAAGATCAATATTTCATCGTCCCATTTGAGGAATTGCCTTTATCAATAATAAGTCCTCCTATATATAATTTAGTGCCTTTGTATGAAAGCCGATCATCACATACTCTGTAAGGTATGAGTTTTGCTTCATAACCTAGTATTGATTGTCTGTTTGTAAGTTCAAGTATTGTAATGGTCAGGTGTGCAATAAGTCACATCCACTGAGTTGTGTGATATCCAATTTTACCTTCCTGTTTCCTTTGGTAGAGAACCTGGTTTTGAAGACTATCAGGTTTCTGATGTCATTCCAGGAAGTAGTCAATTGCTGTTATAGGTAATTTCACCTATCCTTCATCTTGACGGACTTGATAGCAGTAGATAATATCTCAATTACCTCACCTTATCTTTTGAGCGAGTGTTGAATGAACTGATCTCCGGTTGGAGGTTGGCGATAGCAGTCTTTACTTTTTCCAAAGATGAGGTTAGTAGTCCAGATAAATCATGTATTTTTTTTGTAGATTCAAGACCTCTTCCTTTATATGTTCTAGATTAGGTAATTTAATTTTGAGGTCCTGAAGTTCTGCTTCTTGGGCGGCATCCATTGCTAGGTTCACAATGCCAAAGATTGCCCCCACTATCATTCCCAACGATAGTAACTTGCTAGATTCCCCCCACCCCCACCCCCCGGCAACAATTTCCTAGGAATTTCGGATAATTGGACGTTGTCAATGTTTCATTTGCACCATGGAATGTAATTCTTAATTTTGAAGTCTTCAATGTTGAATTTATATTGGATCCTAAGAAGTTCTGGTGTGACGCTAAAGATAAAACACTTGTGTGCATTGAAAGACTTTATCAAGAGAGCCCACAGAATGGTAAAATATATTTAGTAATGACATATCAGACAAAGGTCTTATTACTAAAATCTACAGAACCCTGCAACCTTACAACATTGAAAAAATGAATAGCCCACTGAAAAGGTAAGCAAAAGATTTGAACAGAAGATTCACGAAGGAGGAAACCCAAATGGCCTATAAAAATATGAGAAAATGTTCCTGATCATTAGCTATCCAGGAAATACAAATCAAAACAACCATGAGATACCACCTAACACCTACAAGGATAGCCTCATTCAAAAAAACAGAAAGCAGCAAATGTTGGACGGGCTGTGGTGACATAGAAACTCTCATTCACTGCTGGTGGTCTTGTAAATAAATACAGCCACTGTGGAAAGCTATTTGCCAATACCTAGGACAGATGGAAATCAAGTTACCTTACGACCCAGCAATTTCACTACTGGGCATATGTACCCCGAAGAAGTAAGAAACAGCCCTCAACCAGACATCTGCGCTCCAGTGTCTATCGCTGAGGAGTTCACAATCACAAAGAATTGGAAACAGCCTAAATTTCCATCAATAGATGAATTTAAAAACTCTGGTTGGAGTACTGTGCTTCCCTAAAAAACAGTGATGAAAACATGAAGCACCTCATCTCATGGGAAGAGTTGGAGGATAATGCTGACTGAAGTCAGTCAAGCACAAAAGGACAAGTACAATATCAGTCCCCTGAGATAAGTTTAAAGAGCAGAACAGAACGGGTGGGCATAAGGGGAAAATGTACATATTGCTCAGTTTCTGGGCTGAGGACTAGATATTTTGGCAAGAGCCAGACCAAACCCAATGGTGCAATGATACATCATCAAAAAATAAAAATAAGAAAGAGGCAGATAGCACCTGTGCTGAAAGACATCTTCTCCCTTCCACCCCCATATGTCTTTACAGCCCCCAGAGGGGCAGGGGAAGAAAAAACACAGTAATGGGGGAACAGGACACTAATCCACCCAACTGGAGGGTATTATTTGTCTCCACAGGAAAGGGAGAGAGTAAACCTCATTCCAGTGTGCCAACCATTGAGGGCGACATTTCTGCTCGAAGAAGCACCTTCACAGAGAGGGCTGCAGGGCCGGACTCAGCTCGAGACATGACGTCCCCTCCCTAGATGACAGCGATACAGAGGACCGCACTGTAGATACAGTTTGGGGAGTGCAGCTGGTCTGACCTGACGACATGGGGGCAAACCAAGAGGGGAGTGCAACAGACCAGCAATGGGAGCAAAACCACGAAGTCCCTGAGGAATTCTGATAATTGGCTTCTGATTCGGGGGTGGGGTGGGGGCAGGCAGTGTTTGACACCTCAGCTGAACTGATTGGAGGATATTCACAAGGGAGCCACACTGAAAGTCTAAAGGTAGAACGAGGTGGGGGTGGGGGTGGGCACTAGACCACTCCATCTTGACTGCGGGAAGAGCAATGGGGTCTTGCAGAAGGCACGCCCCTGGGTCACAAATGCTGAGGCTTAGAAGAGTCTAAGTGCAGTTAGGTAAGCAGGTTTTGGGATATGGAATCCTGAAAGAAAAGAGGATTGAACTGATGGATGATAGCAGGACCTGCTCACTATTTAACAGAGAGACACTCGCCACTCTGGGTCAGGACAACAGGTAGACGTGGAACTATTTGTATGGTCTCTCTCTCTCTTTTTTCTTCTCTTTTTCTGTTGGTGTCTATGTAAGATATATAAGATAGGCAGGATAAACAATCCAAAGGAGACAACAATGGGCTGGACGGTTCAGTTGGAGGGGGCCATGAGAGAGAAAGTGGCGGGAGGGGAGTGGTGAGTCAATAATGACAGTCACAGGGGACTAACAAGGGATCTAAAATTGATAGTGAGGGGAGCGTAGCATTCCTGGTTGTGTTTGATCAATTGAAATGTATCAGAGAGGAATTAATGAGAGGTGAACAATGGGTCAACATGATAGTGAGGCTGGAGGAAAGAAAAAGAGGAAAGAATAAGAAGGTAAAAATTATATAGATATGTATAAATATAGATATGTATATATGTAAAATATAAGGAAATTTATATATGATATATGTATTTATATATAAATATATAAAGATAGGAGTATTTGTCTCTGTATATATATGTAAAGACAACAAGGAAGCAGATGGACTTTGAGCTTCTAGTTAAATCAAACTGCAGTACAAGAACAGTTTTTTAATGAATGTGGCAATGTATGATACACAGCTTCCCGACAAAATTGCTGAAGACAAACTGGGCGCATAAGCAAATGTGGTAAAGAAAGCTGATGTAGCCAGGCTTTTAAAAGATTAGCATCTGGGGTTTTAAAGTCTTGAAGTTAAACAAGCGGCCATCTAGCAAGGAAACAACAAAGCCCACATGGAAGGAGCACGCCAGTCTGTGTGCTCATGAGGTGTAGAAGGGAATAGCTATCATAAATTCTAAAACAAGCAATCAAATTGATGTGAAGGAGTGGAGACAAAGTGGAGACCAAAACCTACCTGTAAGATGACTGGACAGTCCCTCACAGAAGTGCAATAATGAAGGGATGATATATACAGGGTGCAGTGTAGCACTGATGAAACACATAACTATCATCTAGCTCTTTAATATTTCCCCCCTTACTTTTATGGTCTTAATTTTACCTTCTTAACCTTGTTAGACCTACATATGTTCATTTTTATAAGTAAGGTCATTCAATGCATGCAATCCATGATAGATAAACCCTTCAGAAACCGTAGCATGACTAATTATTCCCTGAGGACACAGGAAAATGGGTGGGGTGAAGCAGGGGAAGGGGGAACTGATAGCAGCAATGACTGTGTAATACTACTTGAAGCGAACCCATAGCAGAATTGTAGGTGAACGGATACATTGGACGGGGTAAGCTACAACTGAGGCAGACTAACAAAAGAAACTCCATGTTTTAGCTGCTGAATGACCTGCCTCCTTCCCCCATCTCGTAAAGTCCCACTAGTGATAGATTTTATAATGTACTCTCATGTACCCATGTTCAGAATACTACAATTAGACTATTCTTCAATATATTGTTTGTTTGTTTTACTATTGTTCCTTTTGATGTTGTCATCTGAATGGTGTAGTTAATCTTGTTATGGCAGCCAAGACAGTATAGTCAATTTTGGTATTGTTTCTTTTATGATAAGGAATGAACCTTGTAATGCATGCCTGCTCTTCTTGAAGTTACCAGAATGTTATCATCAATGCTGTACCCTGTAACACTCCCTAACCCTAAAGGACAGTAACAATAATTTTGTTTTCTGCTTCTGCCCACACTTGCTTAAGTCTTAGACAAAGGGTAAATGAGTGTTTTGCCTTAAAAGATGGACTGAAATGTCAACTCAGGACTGTAATCAAAGAATTGCTTTTAGATTCAATCAATTCAGTTATAACCAAATAAAGACTCTTTTAAGTTATCAAGACATTATAGTGGCTGTAATTTGTTCAAACCCATAACACAACAACAATAAATATATATAATATAATATATTATATATGTAATATATAATATGATATACATATATAATATAATATATTATATATGTAATATATAATATGATATACATATATAATATAATAGGGTGGGGGAGGGAGGGAGGAGATAAAGAGGAGCTGATATCAAAGAGTTCAAGAAGAAAGAAAATGTTTTGAAACTGATGGTAGCAGCAATTGTACAATCATGCTTGATCTAATTGAATTATGGATTGTTATAATGTCTGTAAGCGCTTCCAATAGAATGATTTAAAAAAATACTGCTTGATGTAATTGAACTATGGAAAGATATATCTGTGATAGTTCTCAATGAAATGGTTTTGGAAACACTGATGATATCACCAGCACTATCAAGATAATGAGCATATTTATTGACCCTGAAAAGTTTCCTCCTTCCTTTCTGGGGATTTTTCTCTTAGTCCTTCCCTCCCCTCCCCTTCCCTCCCCTTCCCTTCTTGTCAGCATCTATTAATTTCCATTCTCTCATTTATTTTTCCATTTGTCTGTTAATAGACATTTGGGGGTTTTATCCTGTTTTTGTTTTTTTTTTTAGTTTATTTGTTTTGTTATTGCAAATAAAATTGGTATGCGCATTCATATACAAGCCTTTAAATGGACATATATTTTCCTTTTCTCTTACATAAATACCTAGAAGTGGAATGGTTGGAACATATGGGAGGTGTATAGCTTTCTAAGAAATTGTCCAACTGTTTTCCACAACATAATGGTCTATTTTCCATTTTACCAAGAAAATATGAGCGCTCCAAGTTTTCCACATTATTGCCAACACTTGATATGACTAGTCTTTCTAATTCTGGCCATTCTAATAGGTGTGCAGTGAAACCATGCAGGGAGCATCAAAAGATGGAAGGAATACACAGAGTTACTATATCAAAAAGAATCAGCCACTTTCAGTCATTTCCATAAGTACCATATGCTCAAGAACTGATGGTATTGAAGGAAGAAGTTCAAGCTGCATTAGCTAAAGGCATTCAGGAAAACCCAGACGCTAGAAATCAATGGACTACCAATGAAAAGGTTTCAACAAACTGATGCAGTGATAGAAGTACTCACTAGACTATGTCAAGAAATTTGGAAGACAGCTACCTGTCATCTGTTTGGAAGAGATATATATTTGTACATATCTAAAGAAAGATAACCCTAGAGGATGTAGAGATTATCTAGCAAGAAAATTAATATCACATGCAAATAACATTTTGCTGAAGCGGGCAGAAATTCAAGCCAGATTCAGACGGGATCTGGGATGAAGGATATCATTGCTAACTTCAGATAGATCTCGGCTGCAAGCAGAGACTAGCAGAAAGCTGTTTGATTCTGTTTTAATGGCTTGGGGAAGGCAGTTCACTGCATGGGACTTAACAAACCATAGATACCATTGAGAAGAATGGGGCTCTTCAGGAATTTCCATGGTGATCCATTTCAAAATAGTCAGCACAGGTAGCTGGGTACCATCTAGTTCATTTTCCTGGACTCGGGGTCATGGAGGCAGACACAAGTCTTTTAAATTGTCACTCATCCCTAAGTGACAGCCCCTTAAGATCCATGAATAATCCTTCAAACTTTCCCAGGATGGGGAGAATCTGAGAGGATAAGGCATTGTGTTCTGTATTGTATTGCCAGGTAATTTTTGTAAATCCAACAGAGTTTTCTAAAAATGGTTTCACAACCTCACCTCTGTGGCCCGTGTGCCATACATGCATACTGTCTATCTAATCTACAGAATAACTGGCCGGTGCTCTCAACACAAGTGTTAATAACTACAACGTTTGAGGAAATGTTTTAGATTTAAAACAACGAAAAACCATTACAACAAAATGTATTGGGTGACCTGGGATTTTCTTTCTTTTGTTTTCAAAACCATTTTATTGGGAGCTAAGACAGATATAATATCATTCCATAGTTCAAGGACATCAAGCAATATTGTGCAACTGATACTACAATCACTTTGAAGACATTCTCTTCCTTCTTGAACTCCTTGATACCAGATTCTCTGGGATTTTCTTTTATTATAAAATACCCGAGTAGGACAATTTGTGAAAATCGAGTAAGCTCTATAGCTTAGATTGTAAGATTTATCATTGTGAATCTCAGACTTTGGTAAATATGCTGTGATGATGTAATTGAATGCTCTTATTCTTGGAAAATGTACACTGATGTATTGAAGGGTGTGTTAGGCAGGGTTCTCTAGAGAAACAAAACCAGGACACTTATGATTTTATATATATGGATAGATTTATACAGCATGAGGAATATATCAGCTAATTAGTCCACACAGCAGTACAGAGGGTTCCGTTCAACTCACTTCCGTGGAACAGTTACTATACTGGAAGTCCTTCAACTCATGAGGGCTGATGGGTCCAAGGTCAAGGAAGCAGACAGCTGAGTCTTCCCTCAGGTGATGCAGGCAGTACGGCCACAGGCAGCAAACAGTAGGGCAGGTCACCAACAGTCAATAGCTCAGGAACTTAGTGAAGCAGGCCCGGATGGGATATTGAACCCAACAATGCAAGATGACAGGATCCGACAGCCTGAAGCTCAAGCAATGTATACACCAGCAGCATGGCAAAGCAGATCTTGAAGGAGCCTCAAGCTCTACTGACAGGACCCACTGGTTGGCTGTCCCACAGGGAGTATAGTTCACAAGTTGAGGCAGAGAACTAGCTAAAGCAGCTGCATGCTGTTCCAATCACCAGAGAGAAAGGGTGGGGTAGGGGCTTGCTAAGCCATTTATTACTTTGCCCTCCAATCAAACTACGACCTTATTAATCCCACATGTTTTTAATGACCAGGTTGGCAACACAAACCTACCTATCACAAAGGGTAAAGAGACATTATATTTTCAACTGACTTGCAAATTGTTCAGAAAACAAATGGAAACTTAAAACTTTGGGAATCTAGATGCAAGAGGTGGTTTTTGCACTATGTTTGCAACTTCTATAAAAGTCTAAAACTAAGCCCAGGTAAATCTCAATTATCTCACATTAAGTGAGTTTTCAGGGATTCAATGCTAGGCAAATTCAGTTGGAATTTGCCTTCTTATCTCTAGCCTTGGCTCATCACCAAGGTCCAAGATGCCCTTTAGTACCATTGAAAAGGGATAATTACAGGAGCAAGACTTCCCGCTCAGCAGGTTCCTGGCAGTGGTTATTCTCACACAGCTTGACTTCGAATGTTAATATTGACTGAATTACATCTCCCCCAAATATGCACTATAATCCCTAACCTCTATGCCTATAGGTATAGTGACATTTGGATGTGGATTATCTTTGTTATGTTCATGAAACAGGAATAGTGTAGGGTGTATCTTGAGTCAATCTCTGTTGAGATACACCCACTAATCGAAACTACCATCATTGAGTCAATTCCAACTCATAGCAGTCTAATAAGATTTAGTAGAACTGCCCCTGGGAGTTTTGGAGACTGTAAATCTTTGAGGCAGCAGACAGCTTCATCTTTCTCCCAAGGAGCAGCTGGAGGGTTTGAAGAACTGACCTTGCACTTAGTAGCTTAACAAGTAATCCCGTACATCACCAGGGCTCCTGATCTTGTGATGTAAGAGAGATTGAATAAACAAGCAGAGGGGAGATGGGGTAAGATAGTTGGCAAGACACATGGACATCTTCAAGGAAGGACGGAAACAAGCAAAGAAGCAAGGACCTTTCTTTTTTCTTTTTGGCTCTTTAAAAAAAATTTTAAAAACATTTTATTAGGGGCTCATACAACTGTTATCGCAATCCATACACACATCAATTGTGTACAGTGCATTTGTACATCATTCTCAAAACATTTTCTCTAGAGCTGGTAGAAGAGACAGTTTTCTCCTGGAGCTGGAATTCTGAATTCAGATTTTCAGCCTCCTGAATCATCAAGAAAGTAAAGTAGGCCACTGCAGATCCCCTTGCAGAGGGGTCTCAGGGAGATGAGCCAGTCAGGGTGCGATGTAACAATGATGAGAAATACAACTTTCCTCTAGTTCCTAAATGTTTCCTCCCCGCTCCCACTACCATGACTCGAATTCGATATTGCAAGTCTGGCTAGACCAGAGGAGGTACACTGGTACAGATAGGAACTGAAAATACAGGGAATCCAGGATGGATGAGCCCTATAGGACCAGTGGTGTGAGTGGCAAAACAGGGAGGGTAAAGGGAGAATGGGTAGGAACGAGGGAACCGATTACATGGAACTGTGTGTGACCTCCTCCCTGGGGGACAGACAACCGAAAAGTGGATGAAGGGAGACGTCGGACAGGGCAAGATATGACAAAATACCCATTTATAAACTATCAAGGGCTCATGCGGGAGGGGGGAGTGGGGAGGGAGGGGAAAAATGAGGACCTAATGTCGGAGGTTTAAGTGGAGAGAAAATGTTTTGAGAAACGATGTACAAATGCGCTTTACACAATTGATGTGTGTATGGATTGGGATAACAGTTGTATGAGCCCCTAATAAAATGTGTGTTTTTTTTAAAAAAAGAATGACTAAATTGTATAGCATGCGAATTATATGCCAATAAAACTATTAAATGCAAATAAATAAATAAATAAATGTGTTTGCTGAAGCCATCCACTTGTGATATCACTGTTACAGTAGCACTAGATAACAGAAAAATGCTGAACTAGTGCATCATAGATCATAGGGTTTCCATGAATCAGGCTCTAAAGTTGCAAAACATTGCCCCAATCAAACAGGTGCAGAAGGATTTACCAGAAAGGGCTATAAAGTCTTCTCCAAAGTACTAATATTCATATCTGAAATAAAACCTGTAAACAGTGTCCTTTGTTTTTGATATCTCCAGTTGACTCAAGGTCAATACATTTGATGACGGTGTATTTTTCCCTGTCATTTTCCTGGAGCAGATGAGACTCTAAAGCGCACAAATAACTACAATCTAAGGTGTGGTCTCGTGAAAAATACTTCATCTGGAGGAATTTTCAAAACCTGGAACTGAGTGGTGCAGAAAGTAGCGTCCAGGAGAACGGACTTCTCCTCCATTTCAAGGTCAGTCACATCTTTCACAGCAAACCAGGAGTCACTCGGCAAGATGTTCCAGGAGAGAGTGCATTTACTGGAGTTCCAGATCCCATCTGCCGGCACTTGGTTATTCAAAGAGGTCATTTTACCTGCGTCCGAAGAAACGTGGAAGATCACTGTGTTGGGGAGATCCGTGTGCTCACCAGCACCGTTAAGGAGACCCTTTGCAACAGCAAAATCGTGACGCGGGAATGACCACGCGGCACTTGGAGAAAGAGAAAGAGGAAACATATATTCGCAGGTGTCCTGGCAGGTCTGGGCCGTGACTGGCGGACAGGCATGTGTCTGCACGGGTAAGGCCACAGACTCGGAGCAAGCAAGGATGACGGATGCAGACGTGGCCCTAAGTCATGGAGGAAGGGGACAGGAGATGGGGACGTTCTGGGAATGATAAAGTACATGAGGTGAGGCAGTGCGTTGGGCTCATTTGCCACCGGTCAAAATTCCATGCTCGGATTTTGCTTACAATGTGACCAGTTCTGGCCACGGCACTGATTAGCTGATGGCTGAAGCCGAATAAGCCCACCGATAGCTGGAGAAGCACATCATGCTCCGTCAAGAGTCCGTGAAAAAGAGGAAAGCTCTCAAGGATTGACGTGCGGCTGAAAAATGAGCTGAAATACAGCAAAGATGGTGACTAATGTCTTGTTCTGTTTTATATAGGGTCGCTGTACATCAGAAGGGACTAAAGGGCACATAAAGTGGGAGTCCCTAGAGAGTCCCAGGGTAGTGTAAAAGGCTCGTTTACTCAAATGCTACCCAGTGTTGGTTTAGATATTTTATATAAATGTGATCATATAGCATTTGACCTTTTGTGTCTGCCTTATTTCACTCATCAAAATGTTTTCAAGGATCGCTCGTGCATCAGCGCTTCATTTCTCCTTGTGGCTAAATAATAATATTCCATTGTGTGTACAGAGGCCACATTTAATCCATCCGTTTAGTGATGGACATCTGGGTTGCTTCACCCTTTTGGTGTGAATAACGCCACAATAAACAGTGGCGCTTGAATATCTGTCTGTACTTGCTTCTAAGTCTTTTATGTGCATCCCTAGGAGTGGAATTGCTGGACCCTATGGTCGTTTTAGTCCTTTTTGCTAATAATATTTTATTTTTGGTAATATATATATATATGTATATAGATCCATCAAAGCCTGCTCCCATTCAACACGTCCTAGACATAATGACCAGTGACCATGTTCCACAGTTTACATTATGTCAACCTTCTCCTGATTTCTGCTTTAGTTGTCTCCCTCCCGTTGACTTAGAGCCAACCTTCTCATCTATGCTTTGAAGCCGTGCTACTTTGATCTGGAGTCATCATAAAACAGAGCTGCTGAGGAATACTAACAGTTCTTAAATTCCTAAAGTTGTCAACGAGATTCTACATCAGCTGTCCCTCATCGTCAAGTAGAGGACAGAAGAACGAGTCAAATGACAACAGTCTTTGTTGCAGGTGTGTAACAAGACAGGGAGAGCTGGGAGTGGGTATGACTCACATTAGCTTGTTTGGAGAGGATGGCCAGTCAAATGCTTCAGCGATGTAGGTGTGCTGAGCTGGAAGCAACTGAAAAAAGCCACAACTGGGTGTGGATTATATTAAGTTCAAGAAATGCAAATATCATGGATCAATAGTTCTTTTTAGTGATGATTAATTTAAATTCAACAATTGATTAATTCAAGGGCTTTTTATTTGAGTTCCAGTTAAGGGCAGGAACGGCTCCCAGGGATAAGGAAGTGACTAAAATAAACAGAGTCCCTTCGCTTCAGAGCAGGGACACCCAACTGATGACTGGGCATTTGAGGAGAAACCGAAATGAAAGGAGGGAATCAAGCTTTGAATATGTGGGGCAAGAGCACACTGAAGGAAATGGCTCAATGTTCAGAAGTCCTAATGGGGAAGAGAAAGGTGTGTTGGAGATGCAATCAGAGATGGGGCTGCAGGGCCCTTGGGTCTTCTAAGAGCATCCATCTTGTGTGGGGAAAGCACTTTGTAAGTCCAGTTGTTGCCAAAAGGATTAGATCAGAATTAATTTATTAGATTGCTTATCGATTAACATTTAAAACGGATTAAACAGGACTAAAATGAATTAATTTCTTAAAATAGCACTAATTTACCCTGCTCATTTCCTTTTTTGAAATTTATTTTTTTAACCATGCTCATTTTAAATATTCACTAAAATAGAGCATTTTAGTCGCCTTAAAGAAGTATCATCTGTATATCGGGTATAATAACAATGTTGTTAAAAAAACCAACCAACCCAACTCCCTGCCCTCAAGTTGATTCCAACTCACAACAACCCTGTAGGACAGCACAGACCTGCCCCTGTGGGTTTTCAAGACTAGAAATCCTAGAGGAGTAGAAAGCCTCTTCTTTCTTCTGCAGAGGGGCTGCTCGCTCTGGACTGTTAGGTACCATCGAGTCAGCGACGGCTTATAGAAACCCTACGCACAATGGAGCGAGACGATGCAAGGCCCTGAGACCGTCTCCAAATCTTTGTTATGTTTCAGCCAACTGTTTTGTTTTTAAAAATTATTTTATTGGGGCCTCTTATATAAAAAGCCATAAATCAATTATATCAAGCAAATTTGTATATATGTTGCCACCGTCAGTCATTTTCAAAACATTTTCTTTGTACTTGAGCCCTTATTATCAGCTCCTCTTTTTCCCCTCCTTCCCCAACCCTCCTACCCTCGTGAAGCCTTGATAAATTATATATTATTATCATTATTATTTCATATCCTACACTGTCTGCTGTATCCCTTTGCCCATGTTTCTGTTATTCGTCCCCCTGGGGGCATAGTGTTGTACATCCATCATTGCTAGTGGTTCCCCCTTTCTTCCCCTTCCCCTACCCCCACCCTGCCCTTACCTTCATGGTATTAGTATTTCCATTACTGTGTCTGAGTGGTTTATCTATCCCGGCTTCCATGTGTTGAACGTTCTTATCTGTACCGATGTGCATATTCCAGTCCAGCAGGATTTGTGAGGTAGAACTGGGGTCATGACAGTGGGGTGAGGAAGCATCAGAGAACCAGAGGAGCGCTGTGTGTTTCGTCGGTGCTGTACTGCACCCTGGATGTCTCAGCCCATTGTTGCAGCCACTGTGTCAATCCATCTCCTCGATGGTCTTCTTCAATGACCCTCCACTTTTACTAAGCAGGAGGTCCTTTTCCAGAGACTGGCCTTTTCTGATTCAATGTCCAAAGTATGTGAGATGCAAGGAAGAAGCACATCAGTCTGTGTGATCCAATAATGAATTGTAAATAGTAAAATTCAAATACGAAGGAGGGAATGATATCAGAGCTTAAATTGGGAGCACCTGATTTGCAGAAGGCAGTGGATGGCGATGGAAGTCCAAAAGCCACTTGCAGGACCCACACATGGTTAAGGCTCCCGTGAATCCCTCTGACCACATTCAGGGGCTGTGGATCGCCTTGTTATCAGACAGAGGCGTTGTGAAGTAAGTTATGACAGGCATTGGTAGACTAAAATGTTATCATTTCCCACTTGGTCAATTTTAACACGGTTTCAGTTAAAAAAAAAAGTGACAGGGAAATATTCGTGATTCAGCCTCTGAGGAGAAAAGTGGATTATTGCAGCAGTTGTTAGGTTAAAATTTAACACCCTATCATTTGAGCTCCCTTTTGACCCTTTTTAAATTTGTTGTAATTTAAAATATTTTCTGCTTTCTTTTAGATTGAGGTCTTTCTCTGTTTTTGTTACTGTGTGTACACTTACTGTTTATACTATTTTAAAATGTGTTTCAGATGAAGAAGTCGTTGGTTTTGCAAATCCGGGCATGCACTCTTTAACTTCATTTCTATCACCCAGGCCATGTTTTCCAACTATTATTCTCTCCTTTTGTTTCCCACTTTCATATTCCAATCACCAGTAATTATCAATGCATCTTGATTTCATGTGTGATCAATTTCAGACTCAAGACAAAGCTTTGTGGTCGGTGCATAATTTTGAACAATAATAGTACTAACTGGGCTTCCTTGTAGATAGACTATCACAGACAGCATTGTATTTCAAGATAAAAACAATCTTGAAATATTCTTTTTGACAATAAACATACCATTGAATTTGTCACTTCCAGCATAGTAAACCACATGAAGATCTGATTCAAGAGGGTCGGTAACAGTCCATTCTACATCCAACTATTGATAGATATTTGCAGCTGTTTCTTCTCATTTGGAGTCATGCTCCATCAGCACATGATGCTCCAGAAAACTCGGCTCCATCCATGTCATGAAAGTCAACTCTACTTTGAGGGTGCAGCCCTTCCCCTGTCACATTTTAGTGTCTTCCAACTTCAGGGTCACATCTGCCTGTGTCCCACTAGTATTCATAAGGTTGGTTAATTTTTTTAAATCATTTTTTGGGGGCTCATACAATTCAACAGAATCCATACATACATCAATTGTGTAAAGCACACTTAAACATTTGTTGCCCTCATCGTTCTCAACATTCACTTTCCTGGCTAATTTTTTTGAAGTAGAATCTTTTTCTCTTCCTAGTCTTCTCTTTTAAGAGCCTAATGGTTGGGTGGTTATGCATTGGGCTGCTAACCACAAGGACAGCAGTTCTAAACCACCAACTGTTTCCAAGGAAAATGATAATGCTTTCTACTGCCATAAAGAGTTACAGCCTCAGGAACCCCCAGGGGCAATTATACCTATAGGGTCACTAGAGTCAGAACGGACTTGATGACAGTGAGATTTTTAGTCGATTCTTAGTCTGACGCTCCATTGAAATCTGCTGAAATGAGTGACCTTGCATGTACATTATTGGACATATTGGTGGCATCGCATCCAACATCACAACACCCAAGCTACCACAATAAGACGAACTGATAGATGAGTAGGGACATGTAGATCTAGGTCTATGTCTGTAATAGAACATGCAAGGGAAAACATTTTAACCATAACCAAACATCGTGTGGAACTGAAATATGGGGCTTGAGAGTTAGGGACTATAATCTGGGGAAAGAATTGGTTCAGTTAGCCTAATCATCCATAAAGACAATGTTCTACATCCTACTTTGGTGAGTAGTAACTAGAGTCTTAAAATTTTGTGAGAATCCAGCTAAGATAAAACTATTGGTCTCCTGTACAGAACAATGAAAACCAAAGACTCAAGGAAACAATTAGTCTAAAGGGCTAATGACTCACAAGAAGGACAGCCCCCTCTCTTAGACCAGAAGAGAGAGGTGATGTCCAATTACCACTATCAACAGCTCTGACCAGGATCACAATAGAAGGATCCTGACAGAGTGACTGGAAATGTGAATGAAATTCAAGTTCACAAAAAAAGAGTCAGATTTACTGGTCTGATAAGTCTGGTAAAACCTCCAAGATTATGGTCTTGACACACTCTTCAAACTTAGAACTGCACTCACTCCTGAGGACCACCTTGGTGGCATAGTGGTTACCGAGTTGGGCTGCAATCCACAAATCCAGCGGTTCAAAACCACCAACTGTTCTGAGGAAGAAAGTCTGGGCTTTCTACTCCTGTTAAAGTTTTGGAAACTCACAAAGGCAGTTATACCCTGTAGTATAAGGTTGCTATGAGTTGACATTCCCACGATGGTAGTAAGTCTGGTCTGGTCATGATTCTGATTCATAGTGATCTTATATAGGATTTCTGAGGCTATAATTCATTATAGAAGCAGATAGCCTGATCTGTCTTCCTAAGAGAGCTGGATGGTGAAGGGATCGGCAGTGTTTGTTCTATAGTGCATAGGGTCATTATGAATCCGAACCAACTAAACAGTACCTAACAACATGTAAGACAGGAACTGCATCCCATTCCAGGAGTAAGAGCACCCTAACCACCTCAATCTCAGGCTATTGTTTAGCTAACATCCTGCTGCTACCTCTTGCCTCAGAGAGAACACACCAAAGAGTTAATGCTAGAACCATAGGGTGAATGCTTAACACTTCTGTTCCTGTGAACTGCCCACTTACTTCCCCGTGTGCCCCTTCCAACCACACATTCGAACCAGCCAATTCTAACTTTGAACATCTCCTTTCTCTCCTCCTGAAACGTCCCAAGGGTCCCCCGCACTATATAGGTGTGGTCCTCCCTGAGATCAGGTCTGGGTGCACCAAGTGGCTTGAAACAAAGGAAGGACTGTATTGTTGTGTCAGTGCGTTCACGGCTCAGAGCAGTCCTATCCAATGACAGTGCCTGCAGGAACACACAGTGCGAATGACAGCGTCAGTGAGGAATACATTCCTCAGAACGATCAACCGTGAGAGAGCAAAAGGGCAGCATTTGCCCAAAAGCAAAATTCAGAAGGCAGGAAAGGGAAGGAAAGTTGGGAGAGTGGAAATGGGGAAAGCAGGGTTATTATTATACTTAAAAGATCACAAGTAATATCACAAGCAAAATTTTGTAAATCATCCATCAGAAAACTTGTTTATTTTGCAAACTTTCATCCAAATACAACCAATGCTTCAACTAAACCACAATTATCTTTTAAAAAATCAGGTTTGCCTGTTACTATCTTATGCTATGATACATCCGACCCTAAATTCTCTAGATATAGTCTTTGTGGTTTGTGATTACATTTGTATGGCATTAATCACATTGGATATCAGAATGCTTCTGTTCTCCCTTACTGCCATGGGAAAGTATTTCCTAGCAAAAAGTTCACTAAGGAAATAGATCTCACCATAAATCACACATATTATACACAAATGGGGGGTGAGTTTTAAAGTATGGTATTGAGGTTCCAGCTCATGTGTGCATGGGTTCCCTCCAAGCAAAAGTGATGAAAGATACCTTTGTGATCCGTGGATGGTTGCAGACAAGTCCTTTAAGCAATACACATATCTTAGTCTCCTTAAGTGGCCTTCAAAAGAAAAAAGAGGATTCAATCAAAACAGTGATTTCTAAGGGGATCTGCCTAGTAAGTTAAGTTCAAGGTCAACTCAAAAGGTAATGGGGATAATCTTGATAGGTTTTCTCAAAGGACACAGGACAACCTCTAGGCTTATGAAAAAGTTTTAAGAAAATAGAAAATTACATCAGTGGGGTAAAAAGGCCACAGATGCATTTCAGTTTTATCCTGTTAGGTATAGGTATGATTTTATTATTGTTTGTTTGAAAAATATATATGGCTAAAGAGTTATGTGAAAGTGTCAAATTGACAAGGGGTGGCCTGTGGTAGTTACATAATCTGGTGTCAATTTGAGACTTGAGAGGATTAAGAATGAAGGGGTGGAGTCCAGTCTGTCAATCTGATCATAGCCAATGAGGCCTCTGTGTGGGCGTGGCCTTCTGCTGAGAATTCTGGTAACTCAGGTAGTCCTTCTTGAAAGCAGGAGACACTATCTCTCATTCTACTCACTCGCTTAGAGGCTCTCTACTGACAAGGCTGACTCCCTGTGAGACATCCCTGAGGAGAAGACACATGGATCTTCCCTGATGCTGCCCTGGGAACTGGAGAAGCCACGTGGAGACCCCTGCCAGCGCTGAGAGGCTTACAATGCCACTGGATCCAAAGACTTTCTACCACTGGCCTGTGATCTTCCTGCATTCGGCGTCATTGCATGTGTTTCATGAGTCTGAAGAGGACTTTATAGATTGGTATCAGACATATGGGCTAACATTGGACTTATGGACTTGATCTGGACTGGGCTGGGGTGTTTTCTCAATATTCAACTTCTCTTATATAGAAACTTCTTTCTTGTTCACATATGAGTGTCTATGAATTTGGTTCTTTAGTCTACCCAGACTAACACATTAGCCTGTGATTGTCTTGCATTTGGTGTCATTGCATATGTTTTGTGAGTCTAAAGAGGACTTTATAGATTGGTATTGGACATATGAACTAATGTCAGACTTATGGGCTTGAACTTGACTTGGTTGGGATGCTTTCTTAATGTACAATTACCCTTTATATAAAACTCTTCCTTATACACATATGAGTTTCTATGGATTTCTTCCTCTAGTCTACCCGGACTAACACACCAAAGAACTCTCCATGTTCTTTCCAGGAAACAATTGGATAAACAGTGTGACCTTATCTGACCTCTGGCTGTGTAGCTACAAGCAATTTGTATGACTCCCACTGTGGAATAAAAGATTGAAACAAAGGAAGAGGTTGAGGAGGGGTTAGCCTACCTTTCCATTATGCTATTAATTTATTAGTGTTAGCGCAATAAGAAGATTCCGTACAATTTCAAATAGCATGGTTTACATAATTACAAATCATTGCCATTATACCTTTAGAATAATTTTTATGAGGACCCCAATTAACAATAGTGACAGAATTATTAGCAATATATCTTTAACGTCACCTTTGAAAGTGTAATCAGCACCATTCCTTTCATACAATTTTATGACAAATGAAAACTTTACAAAATTTGTTATCTTTTTTGCCAAGCTGTGCAGTATTATTTTTATATTTAGCAATAGTTACTCCTGCTGAAGAGAAAAAAAATCTATAGTCTGATTAACAGATAAACAAGACATTTACACTGGCCTTTTAGCTTGAAAACAACCCTTTTGCAGATTTCACACATAATGGATAAGAGTGATAACCCAAAGTAAAGTTCAAGGCATGTCCTTTCTTGTTGAGAAAAGCAACTTGTTCCATCTCCCCATGGTCCTGGAGTCCATTGAACGTCATTGATGCAAACCACAGGTCCTGGCAAATGCTAGTTAACAATTTTATGAGGACTGTAAGCCCAACAAGCGTGATCTGCACTTACTTTAGAGGAAGTAACAAGCGCTGCCAGCTTGGCAGGAAACATTCGTTCAGGAGGCTTAGAACAAATTATAAAGTCTCTGACTGAGACTGTCCTTGTAGCAATGTCTGGAGACAATCCGCTTAAGGTAGACACACCAAGAGTGATGAATCCCCTGAGGAGCCCCCAAGGGGTGCTCCAGGCCGGGAGGGGCAGATCCTGGACAGTCTTGAAGGCCAGCAAACAAACCCAGGATGTGTGTATATTTCTTCTCTCTTAACATTTAAAAAAATTTTTTAGTTGTTATTTTTCTTATTTATTTACTATTTTCATTTTTTAAAATCCGTTTGGGCTATGTCACAGTTGGTGTACCTACTTATAAAGGAAGGCACGGGAGGCATGCCTGAGGAGAGAGCAGTGGGACCGATGGTCCAGTGAAACCTGGGAGGTAAGGGTGGTGGG
>NW_022103905.1:17826099-17827247 GCF_000313985.2 Echinops telfairi
TTTTTCTTTATGATATGTCCATTGTTTCCTTTTTAAGGGTCACCTGTTCTGAATCTGGACCCTACCTGTCTTTGGTTGAATTGGCTTCTAAGGGTCTGACCTATTTCTTTTAAGGCTGTGACTACAGCTTGGGCTACAGTCCTTTGCTTGTTTTATTTTGTTTCAGGCAACCTTTTAAGCAGCTTCTATTCATTCTGGGGGAAAATTGCTTTGAACTTTTTGTATTTTGTAATTTCATTTTTATGTCTGGGCAAACTGACTTTCTTTCCATGTCCCCTCCCCTGCCGAGGCTCAACACATCCTCTTTGGGCCGTGTGCTGTGCTCTTTTGATGTGAAAAGCACAATCAACATTTATTGGCAGTCATTCCAAGTGTGGCGGGGAGGGGGGGGGTGGTTTAGAGAGAGAAAAATAAGAGCAAGGATAGAACCAAAGTTCTGCAGAGCAGGGAGCCAGCGTCTGCTGATGCTTTCTGCTCTTTATGGGTGAGAGCAGGCAGTCAGTCTCGGTGACCGCTCTTTGCTTTGCATAGTAAGAGTGGGGCGGGGGGCGGGGTGACTTCTGCCTGCAGGTAGGAGGAAACTTTGCCCAGTAAACAGGTGGGGCTTGGAGAATTTTTCATTTTACAAAGAGATTCTGGAGTACAAGCAGAACCAGGGGTGTTACAGAGAACACTCTGAGCCACCAAGTGTGGAGAGAGAGCTTCGCAGTGGCAGAAAGTTCTTCTACAAAAAGCCAGAGAGACCCTCAGCTGCCCCAAAGTGTGACCTAAAAGATAATTTGAGAATTAACCAAAGATGAACGAGACCGCATTTTATGGGGAAAGAGGAGACAGACACGTTAAAGGGTAGTTACTGAGCTGATTTTTGACCCTCTCAGTACAATGCAGACAAATAGGAGGGGAGTTCCACTTAAACTGAAACCCGCAGGTTAGAGCTGTAATTGTACACAAACACACAACTACACGATTTTCCTGAATTAAAAACTATGAATTCCCTTCCAAAGATGAGAAAATATAAAGACAGTTACCAGAAAGAAAAAAAAAGTAAAGCAAAACTCCTTTTTATTTTTAACCATTTTATTGGGGGCTCGTATAACTCTTATCACAATCCATACATACATCCATTGTATGTCAAGCACATTTGTACA
>NW_022103905.1:17831460-17832433 GCF_000313985.2 Echinops telfairi
AGCATATTCTTATTTGGGAACCTTTATATGTGATTGCTTGTTTTTCCCTAGCTGCTCTCATGATTTTCTCCTTTTCCTCAAAGTTGGATAGTTTAACTATTATGTGACTTGGTGACGTCTTCTTGGGATTCAGTCTAACTGGTGTTCTTTCAGCCTCCTGAATGGTTGCCCGGTTTTCATTCATTAAGCTGGGTAAGTTTTCCTCCAAGAATTCTCTTACTATTGTTACAGATGACTTCTTTGTTTTGTCTTTCTCTGGTAGTCCAATTATTCTGATGTTGTTTCTCTACATAGCATCAGGCATAGCTCTTAGGTTTTCTTCAGCTTCTTATTAGATTTTGGTTCACATTTACTAAAGTCTGCTTGTCTGTCCTCCAAGTCACTGGTGTGGTTCTCTGTTTCCTCCAGTTTATTCTCGAGGTTCTTGATTCTGCTACTGGTTTTCATTATTTCCTCCCTAAGTTCTTGTATTTCCCTTTGGTGTATGGATTTTATCTCCTCTATCATTTCATACTTTTTCTGTATTGTTTCCCTTATATCCTGTATGATTCTAATCAGCATTCTGAAATTTTCTTTCTGTGGCAAATCAGGCTGCTTCTTCTATGCACATCGTTAGGTTCAGTACATCTTTTGCCATTGCCTTTTGTTTCTCCTGCTTTTTTTGTTGAGGTCGTTGGGGCTGATTGTGTTTGGGTTAAGTTAGTTTAGAGGAGCCAAGTGCCATTTTACAGGGAGTCGAAGAGCACTGGCTGTCTCTGGGAGACTCGTAGGAATGTTTCTTCAAACTACCTGCCGGTAAGTTCACTATGGAATTAGCCTACCATTTTATCCTCCTGTGGCTTCACTCTCAATGGGAGTGCCCCCAGAAAGCTGGTGGGTTGCCTGCTTTGGTGTAGAACACCATGAATGGTGAGCCGAATTGCCCTGGTCAGGTATACCACTCTGGAGGTTGGACAGAGGTTCATGCAGCAGC
>NW_022103905.1:17833667-17838207 GCF_000313985.2 Echinops telfairi
AAGGCCCTGGATGGGATGGACTGACCCCGTGGCTGCATCAATGGGCTCAGGCATATTAACAATTGTAAGGATGGAGCAAGACTGTGCAGCGTTTTGTTCTGCTGTGCATAGGGTCACCTATGGGCAGGAGCAGACTTGATGGCACCGAACACCAACAACAGCTTCCCAAATAAACCCCATTGGGCTGTGAGTGGTGTGTTACCTTTGTAATGATTGAACCTAACAGAGAGGGGGAGAGTATCCTGGGAGGGACAGTGAGTGCCAATATTGGCCAAATCAGGTTGCAAGGTGGAGGCAAATCTGATTCTCACCTTACAGGAGTCTCGGGCTGTTGGTGCTGATCCCACGCCCACCCTCCCCTACCCCACACCACCCCCTTCCTCACCTTGTGAAGTTACAGAGTCGAGCTCCCTTGCCCTGTCTTTTTACAGCCAGTTCTTTTGAAGCTAGAGGTGTCTGAGGGCTGGCACCTAATCCACCAACTTTGTGACTTTGATGAAAGCATTTAGCCACTTTACAACAGGGTGGCCTCGCCCATAACCTGTGCCACAGGATTGCGCAAAGTTGGAGACCATGACCAAGCCTTAAGCTCACAGGAGGTATTGTTCTGATGGTCACCTGCTATGCCGATGACAATGAAAAATTACTTCAGAGAAATGTCACTGTTCCTGGGAGAAATGGGCGGACAGAAGGAAGAGAGTTTGTGAAATCCAGGAAGTAACCCAGCATTCAAGCTGGGAGGCATATTTCCCCTTGCTCTGGACTCTGGCCCTGAGTGGGAAAGTTTCCAGGTCTTGCCTTAAGGAGACTGAGCTGGACTGGTGAGCCCCATATCTCTAAAGTTATCTTTGGCACAACTTCCAAGAATAGTCCATCCCTGTCCTGAATGCTTTGGTCCCAGGCCTCTGACCTTGCTCATTGGTTTTTACACCCAGAGCAAAAGCCCTCCTTAAGCACCAGATTTTTTCCAGCAATGGAGATTTCTTTAAAAGTTTATACCCTGTTTCCTGAAAGTAAGACATTCCCCGAAAATAAGACCTACTTGCAGTTTTGCCTCTCGCTGAAATATAAGGCATTCCCTGAAAATAAGACCTCCCTGAAAATAAGGCCCCCCGAAGCTACTGTAACTCTGGACTCTGAAAAATCAGCAGCTACAGGGTACATTCTGACTCATTAGACTTGTAGGACAGAGCAGAGCTGCTCTGCTATGTAGAGGAGGAAACAGCCTCTTTTTTCTCTGACGGCGAAAGACTGGTGGAGTGGAAGTGCTGATCTTTTAGTTAACAACCCACCAGGGCTCTGCAGCTCACTCAAGAACTATTCACTTGTCTAGGGCAGAGATTCCCAACATTGGCTAGTACTGACATTTTGGGCAACACAATCGTTTCCTGTGGCTGGGGACAAACAGTCACCCCAAACCGGGTGACTTCAAACAACAGAAATGTGTTCTTTCACATTTGTTAAGGTGGGACGCCTGAAATCAAGGTGTGGGTCGGGTTGCTTTCTTCTGGAGGTGCTGAGGGACAATCTGTTCCATGGCTCTTTCCTCACTGCTGGTGGTGGCTGTCTGTCTTCGATGATCCTTAGCTTGAAACACATCACTCCAATCTCTACCTCTGTTTCCACTTCGCCTATGTGGCTATGTCCAAATTTCCCTCTTATAAGCCAGTCATTGGGTTTGAAGCACACTCTAATCAAATATGACCTGATTACATCTGCAAAGACCTTGTTACATAAGATCCCATTCACGGCTCCAGGTGGACATGAATTTTGGGGAGAGTTGGGGGGGTCAGGGAGGGACAGGTGAGGTTGACATTATTTAATTCAGTACATACTGAATCATTTGCTGTGGGAGGTGGTCTGCACATTGTAGCATGTTTCTCAGCATCCCTGATCTCAACCTACTAGCTATCTTCCCCCACCCTAAGGAGTGGCAATAAAAAATGTCTCCCTGGTACACAAAATCACCACTGCTCTAAGGAGTGCCCACTTTTGCTTGACTTTGATAGTGACCATCAATCAAAGGATCAGGCTCAGTAATGTTGGATGTTAACTTACAGATCTTGTTTAGCAGATTTTTTATGTGGTACAAAAAAGATGATCCCAAATATTATGGTTTTGCATGGCCCTGTAAGACACTAACTACTTTTGCATCGAATCTAGTAACTTAACGATCACGTTCCTTTATAAATCTTTTTTTTCCTGAACAACTTCTACATGTATAATTCAGTGACCTTGATTATATTCATAGTGTTGTACAACCATTAATGTTATCCCTCTCCAAATTGTTCTACCACCATTACAATGAACTCAATGCCCTCTAAACAAAAACTCTTCCTCCTTCACCCATGGTAACCCTAGGCCATAGTTTGGTTTCTTTTCCTTAGTAGTTTTCAAACCATAGATTGGGTTATTTTCTTAATCATTTTCTTGATATAAAATTCACATATCTCACACTTCCATAGCTAAGCTGCTTCCAAAAAGAGTTATTTCTACATCATCACAATTAGCTCTACTGCTCCCTGTCCCCTATAAATGCTGACAAATATCCAGTTTCGCAACATGCTCTGTGAACCAGCCTTACCACACTATTGCTTCTCTCATTAGTGAATTGAGTACACCTTTGATACAGGTGCGATCTAGATTTGTAGGGAGCCATTTTTAGCTTTTTTGGAAAATGAGGCTGTGGCATGATTCTCCTTTCCTTTCTGTGCTGGCATTACCTGGGTCACCATTGTGAACCATGGCTCAAAAAGGTCCCTTGTTCCTGGATTTGGTTTCCATTCCATCATTTCTCAAACCAGCTTCTGTGGTACATCTAAATTCCGTTTGCCTCTCACAGCCCACTGCTTTCCCGTATCCTCATTGTCCCTGACCTGCTCAGGACCTCATCATCTCCTCAGATGACTGCACTGTGAGGTTCAGCAAACTGACTCTCATATTGAATTGCCTGGGTGTGACTGCATCCTTTGGGGCTCTGCCTCCTTGGGCAAGTTTCCTCCTCCCCTTAACATGAACCACTCAGATATTTCCCCTGAACATGAGTGGAGGAACTGAGGCCCAGCTGAGAGAAATGCTGCATCCATTTCCCATGGATCACTCCTTCCTCCTCCGCTGGGTGTGCTCTGTTGTCAAAATTAGATCCTCACGCCATCTGAGATCGTTTACTGTGCCAGCCCTCTAGAGAACCCTGTCTAACACACCATCTCTCTGGGGCCTTGCACCCAGAACAACGATGCCTGGCAACGGGATCATGGAACTTCTGAATCTGCTGAATGGAAAGTGGTGGTAGTTCAGATCCGTGATCAAGGTTCAGGGTTGAGGGTATAAGGTTAGGGTGAAGAATCTGAAACTCGGAGAGGCCAAGCAGGCAATTAAACTCAATGCCCTCTAAACAAAAGTAAGGGGAAAAACATTTTTAAAGAGGTTGCTCAGTAGGTTGGATGAACTTTCTGAAATAAATTCCAGATATTATCCTGTTCTAAGTGCATTATCATTGCAAAGTACAGGATCTGTCCCCATTAAGGGAGCGGCGAGTGGGGCGCCAGCTGTTCTGGGCTTTCCTGGCATCAATCAACACCTTGCGGACCTGCCCACCCTTAGACGTTGAGCTCCTGCTTGTTTTTGTAACTTCCTTATCCTATCACTCGTTTGATCGGGTAGGTGCTTTATTCCCATTACTTTTGTTTGCTTTTCGTTGTCTGTTTGTGCTCTCTTCTATGCGCTGGCCTCCCAGTCAGCCTTCTTTTCTAGGCTTCCCTCTTTTTTGGTTCTTCCACCGGGAAACAAATGAGAGACCTTGTTCCTCCATGTCTAAACCTTCTCCTCGTATGTAATTAGATCAGCGTATTAGGTATTCCTTAGTTCTGTGCTAGTGCACAGGCCAAGATGTGTAGGATAGGCCCTTGTTTGTGAATGGGTACTTGATTGGAACCCACAGGGTATCTTGTTCAAATAGGACTCTAGGTAAGTGGACTCTGCAACTCAGACTGTGGCCAAGATTAAACAATAGAGACAAGGAAACCTTTGTGTCATATCAATTATGATATAACTTATTTGCCTGGATTTCAATGAATTGAATTCTATCCTACCAAATCACTGGCACGGTGAGGTTTTTCAAGATCACTGACTGGTACTCACATATCAAAAGTCAAGTGTATTTTGGGGGAACTTAGCAGCACCTCAAAGTAATTCTGTTTCTTTAGCCCTCCCTCTGAACACACTACCCTGACTCCCTGGTATGTGGCATTTTCCCTAAGTGGCATGCCCAAACATCAAAACCTTTATCTTAAAGCCCAGTTATATTTGGTCCTGGAATTTCCCTTCCATACTTCATGCCGTACATCAAAATATAGTCAAGATGGAACTAAGATTTAAATTCAAAAGAAGAAGAAAAACTACCCAACCAAATATAACTAAAGAGGAATATGTTTATAACTCTAGTATGGAAAGAGGTTTTCTAAGCATTCTGTGAAACTCAGAGGCCAAAAAGGGAAAGACAAACAAAGTTGGTGATAATAAATTAAATGAAAACGTCTAG
>NW_022103905.1:17842309-17844355 GCF_000313985.2 Echinops telfairi
TAATTTTCTGGCCTAGCATCAGGAGCACCAGGAGGGTGAATCTACCTCTGTAGTGCCTTTCTATATGCAATATTTTAAATGGAAAAAGCATGCTTCCAAAGGCCATGTGAAATGCAATCCAATTTTAATGAAATAATAACACGCTGACTGTTGTTGACATGTGTTCTTCCAAAGGCCTCCCAAGGATATCCTCTGTGTCAGTCACTAGGCTGTTGGAGTGCATATCTTTTAGAATTCACTGACCCTTCCTTCCTTTAGAGCTAGTTGGGGACCACTATGACCAGGATCAATAGAAAGAAGGGCCTGGACAGAGAAGGGGCAGGGGCTATAGAACATAATTCAAAATCTGATAAAGAGTGGTACAACCCCCTAAAACTGTCGCCCGTAACCCCCCCTTCAAACCTGGAACTGAACCCAACCCTTGCCTATACACCAGTCCTCTAAAACGAGAAACAACACGAGGGAGGATCTTGAACCTCAGAACAATCCCCCTGAGGAGACCGGGGTGGGAAGGGGCAGGAAAGGAACAAATTAACTTGGAAGAGGGTTGCTGCCTTGGGATTGCAGCCAATGTCCCAAAACAATATGTGCATGAGCGAATTTCTTCAATGGGAAACTAATTTTCTCTGTAAAGTTTCACCCAAGCCATGATATCAGGGGCAGGGAGTTGGGCAGGGCTCATCCATTCAATCATATATTCAACCACACAGTAAAGACGTATCATGTACCTGAAGAACTGGGTATGAGGTTAAGCAAACTGACCCTGATATTGGATTTCCTGGGTGTGACTGCATCCCATGGGGCTCTGTCACCTTGGACAAGTTTCCTCTTCCCCTTAGCATGAACCACTCAGATATTTTCCCTTAACATGAGAGGAGGAACCGAGGCCCAGCTGTGAGAAAGGCTGCATTTAAGGGTTTCTGGCTGGGGAGTCTAAACGCCTGATTTAGAACCTTCCTAGGTGTAGCCATTCACCTCAGAAGGGTTGTACTCTGGGTAGAGGGAACTGGAATGGAGTGGAGTAGTGGGTAGACCTGGAACCAGACTGCTTGGATACAAATCCTGAGTCTGCCCCCAATAGCTGAGTAGTTTTACACAAACTACTCGATGTCTCTGTGCATGACAGGATTTTCTGTGGGGATTAAATCCATAAAAATAATGAGTGTAAATGTTTAGAACAGTACCTGGCACACACCAACCTTCTGTATGTGCTTACTCACTGCCATCAAGCTGATTCCAACTCACAGTGACCCTATTGGACAGAGTAGAACTGTCCCTATGGATTTCTGAGACTGCGAATCTTTATGGAAGCAGAAAGCTTCATCCTTTTCCTTCAGAGTGGCTGGTGGCTATTGAACCACTGACCTTGAAGTTGGCAGCCCATGGCATAGCCTGTTCTGCCCACATGACTCCTATATGTACCAGTAGTCGTTATTGTCAAGGCACTAGGGATTAAATGGGAGCCTCGGTGGTACAGTGGTTACATGCTGTGCTGCATTCCAAAAGGTCCGCAGTTCAAAACCACCAGTTGCTCCTCTGAAGAAAGATGGGACTTTCTACTCCAATGAACAGTCACAGTCTCAGAAACTCACAAGGGCAGGTCTACCTCGCCTTAGAGGATCAATATAACTCAGCATTGACTCAATGTGAGGTTTTGGGTTTTTTTTGAGAGATAAATAAAGAGCTCTTGTGGCATTACTGGGTTGTGCTATGGGCTGCTAACTTCAAGATCAGTAGTTCAAATCTACCAGTTGCTCTGAAGGAAAAAGATGAGGCTTTCTAATTCTGAAAAGATTTACAGTCTCAGAAACCTAGTTCTGCTCTGTCCTATAGGGTCAATTTGAGTTAAAATCAGTTCTATGAAAGTGAGTTTGGTTTGTTTGTTTTGAGTGATCAAAGGGAATCCCTAGTAGTATAAGTCCTGGTGGCATAGTAGTATCAGTCCTGGTGACATAGTAATTAAGTCCTGGTGGCATAGTAGTATCAGTCCTGGTTGCATAGTAATTAAGTCCTGGTGGCATAGTAGTATCAGTCCTGGTGGCATAG
>NW_022103905.1:17844474-17855248 GCF_000313985.2 Echinops telfairi
GTAGTATCAGTCCTGGTGGCATAGTAATTAAGTCCTGGTGGCATAGTAGTATCAGTCCTGGTGGCATAGTAATTAAGTCCTGGTGGCATAGTAGTTATGCACTGGGTTGCTAACCAGAAGCTCAGCAGTTCAAAATCATTAGTCATCTCTGAGGGAGAAAGACAGGTTTTTACTCCCATGAAGAGTTAAAGTCTCAGAATTTCACAGGGTCAGTTGCTATGAGTCAGAATTGACTTGATAGTGAGTTTGGATTTTTTTTTTTTTGTAGTCCAAGCAACTAATAAGTACAGCTGCTAACACAAATTTGGAGAGTCAAACCCACACAACCATGTCTCGAAGGAAAGGTCTGGTGATCTACTTCCGAAAAGTCAACCACTAAAGACCTTGTGAAACACAATTCTACATGGATACACATGGAGTTGTCATGGGTCAGAGTGATTTTGGCAACTGCTTTTTTGGTGTTGCTCCCACCCTACCCACAGGGTAGAAAGAGCAGAGAGGAGAGTATTTTCTTTCTGAATGAACTTACAATATAACCAAAGATCACTGCTATTGAATCGATTTCAACTCATAGTAGGTCAGAGTGGAACTGCTTCTTAGGATGTCTGAAACTGTAGGTTTTTACAGAAGCAGACAGCTTCGTTTTTCTGCCTGGGAGCGGTGGTTGTTGTTATTTTGGGTGCCATCAAGTTGGTGCCAACCAAAAGCAATGACCCAATGCACAACAGAAGAAAACACTGCTCAGTCCTGTGCCACCCTCGCACTTGTTCCTATGCATGAGCCCATTGCTACAGCCACTGTGCCAACCCATCTCCTTGAGGACGTTCCTCTTTCTCGCTGCCCCTTCCCTTTACCCAGCATGATGTCCTTCTCCAGGGACTGGTCTCTCCTGACAACACGTCCAAACTTTGTAAGAAGAAGCCTCAGCGTCCTGGCCTTTAAGGAGCGCTTCTTCGAAGACAGACCAGTGTGTGCTTGTGGGACTCTATGGTACTTTCAATATTCTCCATCAGCTATTAAAACACATAGATTCTTCTTTGGTTTTCCTGATTCAATGGCTAACTTTCATATTCATAAAAGGTGATAGAAAATGTCATGGCTTTGGCAGGCTCACCTTAGTCCTCATAGTAACATCCTTACTTTTCAATCTTCTAAAGAGGCCTTGTGCAGCAGAGTTACCTAATGAAAGATATCTTTTGATCTCTTGACAGCTGCTTCCAGGAACATTGATGGTGGATTGAAGCAAGACAAAATCCTTGACAACTTCAACTTCACTATTGGTCCAGTGTTTGGATTCTGGTCTTTTTTACATTGAGTCATAATCCACTCGAAGGTCAAGGCTGTAGTCCTTGATCCTCACAGCAAGTGCTTCAGGTCCTGCTCACTTTCGGCAAGCAAGGTTGTGTCATCTGTTAATAAGCCTTCCTCCAATCCTGATGCCAAATGAATTCTTCCTGTAATCTAACTTCTTTGATGATTTGCTCAGCACACAGATTGAATAAGTATAGTGAGAGGATACAACCCTGACACACACCTTTCTGATTTTAAATCATGCCATATACCTTTGTTCAGTTCAAACAACTGCCTCTTGACCTGTGTACAAATTCTGCATGAGCAAGCACAATGAAGTGGAGCAGCTGGTGGGTTTGATATTGGGACCTGGTAGTTATCAGCCTGGTGCTTCAGTCACCGCACCACCAGGACTCCTTAATTCATAGCATAGTGGAGAATAAAAAAATGTTAAAACCCACTGCCATCAAATATAACTCATAGCAACCCTGTAGGGCAGAGCAGAACTGGCTCATAGGGTTTCCAATGTTACAAATGTTTACAGAATCAAATTGCCACATCTTTCTTCCGCAGAGTGTCTGGCGGGTTTGGTTAACAGCTGAGCATTTAACAACCGGGCCATCAGTGAAGAATAAAGGAAATGAATCAGGGTGCCATGAAGGCAAGGAAGAGGGTCCTCTGATGAGGATGGTGTATCAAGGTTGCTGCCCAGCAGAAAGTTCCAGTCGTGGAGACCTAGAGACTAAGTGCAACCCAGCTCCGTAGAGAGAATAAGGTAGAGGAAATCACCTGAGTGTAAGACAAATGTGACTGTGAAATAGCCAGGTTATTTTCAGGAACGGAGAGAAAAGCCCGAGAAATACTTGGCACTTAGCTGGACACACAGGGCTATTGTAATCTAGTTGACTTTCTGCTTAGCAGTTCATGCTGCCTGGAACACTTTTGCCCTGCTGTTTGCCTGGCTAAGCTCCACTCCCCCAATAAGTGTCAGCCTATAGGTGACTTCCTCCTGGGTGTCTTCCAGGAGCTCCACCTCCCCACAGAGGTTTGGGTACACTTGTTACAAGTGCCCCTTTCATACTTTAATTATGTGATTGCTGCTCTTCCCCACCAAGATAAGAGCTTGTGCACAGTCACATTTGTCTGGCACAGGTTTACCAAATAGATACCAACTAGTATAGGCTGGCTACTGTGAGTCTCAAGGACTCATCGGCAGTGCGTTTCAGCAGTGCCTGCTCATGTTCAGGGAGTGTTGGTGGCACAGTGGGTAAGTACTCCTCTGCTAGCCTTCCGGTTAAGGGACTGGACCTCCCAGTAGATGTTCTGTGGGAGAAAAGGCGTGTCAATCTGCTCCCATAAAGATTGCAGACTAGAACACCCGATGAGGCACTTCTGTTCTGCCTTACAGGGTTGTTATGGGCTGAAATCCACTCACCAGCACACAACAGCAATGCCCATGTTACAGATGACATACTGGGATCAGGAGAAGGTCCTGGAGCTTCACAAGGGCAGAGAACTAGAATTTCATGCCGATTCTTGAATTCTACCTTCAATATATCATGAGCTCTGCTGGGGTTCAGTGCTGATTTCAACTCACAAAAACCCTGCATGCAGCAAAACTGCCCAATCCTATGTCATATTCTCACAATTATTGCAGCCACTAAGTCAGTCCATCCCACTGAGGTTTTACCTCTGTCTTGCTAACCCTCTACTTCACCAAGCACGCCATCCTCCTGCAGAGATTGATTCCTCCTAAAAAACGTGTCCAAAGTCAATGAGACCAACTCTCACCACTCTCCCTTCTAAGGGGGGCATTCTCACTACCATGCCTCCAAGACAGATTTGTTTGCTCTTCTGAAATTCCATGGTACTGTCAGTATTCTTTGCCAACACCATAATTCAAATGCATCCGTTCTTCTCTGGCCTTTCTTATTGCCTCATTTCTATGAGCATACGAAGCTATTGGATATGCCACCACTTGGGTCCATGGGCTCTAGCCACCATCGAAGCAGGGATATACCCGGACCAGCCTGAGCTGCAGCTCCAGAACTCCCTTGGTAAGGGCTCTGCCAGAATGCAATGGTGAAAGACAAAGCTAGTCTCTGAAGAGCTGGGCCTACAATCTTTGAGGGCTGGAAGGGTCCTGAGGATCGTGGCCAGTCCGGGTGATTCCCACCTCTGCAGCTGTCCATCCTGTGCCTCCCTGACAGGTAGGTGAGTGTGAGAGAGAGGTTAGAGACTTGCCACTGGCTCCCACAGGCTTGTGTTGGGCTTGCCTCACATTTACCTCTTGCCTACAAAGGCAGAAACTGTCTCTGCCCAGGATCTATCGTGAATTCTCAATCATCCGTGTTTGAAAGATAGTCATGACCCTAACTGCATGCATGGTAGACAGATAGGACCACATGGGCTGAGGCAGATAGAGAAGCATGTGGATATACTTTCCTCATTTTCTACCTATGCTCTATAACTTTATGTGTAAGAATGGTTTCTAACGGATGAACAAACACTGGATAATGCCTTGGGTTGCTAACCACAAGGTCATCAGTTTGAAACCACCAGCCACTCTAAGGGAGAAAGATGAGACTTTCTACTCCCAGAAAGAGTTACAATCTCAGAAACTCAAAGGGGCAGTTCTCCTCTTACAGGATCACTATGAGTCGGATTGACTCGATGGTGGTGTGATGCAATGTAATGTCATCACCTTCCATAACGTAAGATGGTCAATAAGCCAGTTGAAAGGGGAATTGCTTTGGATTGTGGTCTACTGCTGGGTTATAAATAAATATTTGGGCAGAACTCTCTCTCTCCACTCAGCACTCTTCTTGGCTGGTACCTGTCCTATAGATCTCAGGATTCAATCCTATGGGAGTCTCCAGCCTGTCTCCCACAATCCTGTAAACCAATCCTCTGATGTAAATCCCTCTGTATGTACCCACAGATCATAATCCCATCTTTTCCCAAGAGACCACGGTCATTAAGCATTAAACCCCTGCCTCCACCCCCTACTCTCATCTTCCTTAATCCCTTTGGTTATTTTTGAACTCTAGTTCCCATTTACCTAGTAACACATTAACTTGGTTTTCATGTACTTATCTAATCTCATTTCCTGCTCCCTGCAACATGGTATCATCTCTGTTGTTCACCGGGACTGCCTTCACTATACACAACCCACTCCATGTGCAGCCTCAGCCTTTTTGGGTACCCCCTAATTAGGGGTAGCCAAATAAACTGTAACTTCCCTCCAAAGCTATGTATCTACTTTTTTTTTTTAACTAAACAACCATGTCACCTTCAAAGTACTTCTCCATTACACTTAATACATTTGTCAAATCTGCAATTCTGTTCTTGGAAACATTTTCCAAACTCATCTCTTTGGATAGCTAACAGTACTTCCCTCATTTTTCCCCTTCAACTCTTCTATGTCCTCAAATCGCTGTCATTTCATGTCCCTCTTTATTCATGGAAACAAAAAGAAGGAGAATGGAGCGAGGTCAGGGGAATAAGGTGTGTGAGGCAAGAGAGGCAAGTTGGTTTTTGGTGTGTTTTTTTGTCCAAAAATGATGCACTAAGGCTGTGTGACCAGGTACACTGTCATGGTGGCAAAACCAGTCCCCCATCTGTCACAAATCAGGCCCCCTTTTTTGGTCACACACTGTTGCTTAATCTTTTCAGAACCTCTAAATAGAAAGCTTGATTAACAGTCTGACCTAGTGGAATAAATTCCAAGTGCACTATCGCCCTCATATCAAAAAACCCAAAACCCATCATCTTGATCTTTGATTTCACTTGAGGAGCTTTTTAGGGATGAGATCACGATGGTGTCTTCTAATGGTTTGATTGATGTTTGCTTTTGAGGTAATAAGAATAGTACCAAGTCTTGTCACCAGTTATGACCTTGGGGGAAAAAAGTCTGGGTCACTTCTTCCAAAGCATGACATGTTTCCAGTCGGCGCTCTTTTTCCTGATCAGTCAGAACCCGAGGCACAAATTTCACAGTGACCCTTCTCATTCCCAAGTCTTCCGTTAAAATTCACGGAATTGAGCTCCAACACATCCAGATAATTTCCCCATCTCTTCAATGGATCATTGCTGGTCTTGGAGAACAAGTGCACTAATTTTGTTGACATTTTCATCCATTTGGGATGTTGACAGACATCAAGAACGAGGTTTGTCATCAAATGACATTTCACCTTGTTTTAAATGACAAAAACACTCGTACACTTGAATCTTTCCCATAACTTGGTCCTTACAAGCTGTGTTCAACATCATAACAATTTCTGCAGCATTTTTCCTGAGAAGGAAACACAATTTCACAACCATATGCTGTGCTCTGAAATTGGCCATCACAAAAAAATGAGGTTCAGGCGAAACTGCTGTCACACAGAAAACATTTACTGTGTGATAATGTAGAGCGAGTTGCTGGATGCTCGCCTCGTGGGGAAAATGCGTACTACGAGAGCTCTGCCCAGTGGAGCTTTGTTCCTGTTTTTCTTTTGCACCCTCTTGTAGATTGTGTTAGATCTGAGTGGAAACAGGTGAAGAACATGACCACAGAAGCTTCCATCTAAAAAATGGATAAAGTTGACATCTGCAAGGGGGTTAAGAGCAACCTAAGAAACTAAGAAAAAGGGTGGCCACCAATTTGTGACTTTAACTTAAAAGGGGCTGACCCTGCTGCTGGGCCCTCCTCTGATCTTGTGGTCAGGACTGTAAGAACTCTCAAAATTCCCAACAAAGTTAACTTTAAACCCACAGGTGTCTTCCAGACCTCCCCCAATGGCCCTGCCTTCGTTTCTCTGTTCCCCACTATTGGAATTCACAGGTTCCCCACAGACACACAAAGATTTATTATTCAAATTTAGGGGATGCATGCGAAACTGTTTGCCCCAATAAGTAACTCAACTCATGATGAGGAAAAAATTGGGTCTGAGTAGAAAGAGCCAAAGTGTTTCCCCCAAAAGGAAGATGTTGAAATTCCTTAGACTTGCGATGAAGTTTAAAGCTGCTTTTGTTTTGGACAGTTGACAGAGATGAGTGTCAACATCTATTTAGCAGACAAGGTATCTGAGTGTCCTCAGGTAATTCTGAACTCTTAAACTTTAAGTGCCTTTAAAAGGCACTGGGAAGAGGGCAGGACAAGTCCCAGAGTTCTGATCTACCTTGCAGCCTTCACAGCAGGGGCCCAGATCTGAAAAAAATGAGCCCTTGATTGGACATCAGTTACCTGTGACTAGACTCAAAGGTAAAAGATGGGAATGCTGACTGATTTACAGGATTATGATCTTGTCTTCAGATAAATTCCATGCATGGACTTTGTGAATTTCTGCAAAGCATGTTCCTGCTTTGCAACCTCTCCCATTCAAGCTCCCACAATGGTGGGGCGATGGAGGGATTCAGCGAGGCTGGAGGCGGGACTTCCTGTTTACTTCCTCTTTGCTGCTGGCCTACTTCCTGTATCACCATGTCAACCATTATTTACCACTCAGTGGCTGTTCTAGTTTGTAGCAGTTCTGAATACAGTTTACAGTGACAGTTTTTGCAACACTTGCACAAACAGCATCAGCTCCCTGGGAGATTTCAACTCAGGGGGTCAACTCTGAGTTTAGAGACTCCACCACCAGCTGAGCAATGCTCCCCCTGAGAGGTCTGAGTTTCCGTTTGGGGGGCCCCTCCGACCGAGTTCTCTATATACTAATTCCTAAGTCTGTGGGAGGCAGTAACTTCCAGCAATAGCATCTCCCAGTGCCATTGAGTGATGCCGACTCATAGCGACCCAATAGGATGGGGTAAGACGGACCTTGTGAATTTCTGAGACTGTAACTCTTTCTCTCTCTCTCTGAAACTTAAACATCTAATAGGCATTTAATGACATTAAAGGAATCGTTGCTCATTTTTTTGAGTGTGGTAGGCGGTAGGATTATCTTTTCTTCAAGGGATACATTTTGAATTATTCACAGAACAAGTGAAAGGATGCTATCTGAAGGATGTTATCACACAAGGGGCTGGGATAGATCACGAGTTGTGGGAGGTCGTGGCTGCTACCACCATCTGTTCATTGTTCTACTGTGTGTGTGTGTGTGTGTGTGTGCGTGTGCGCGTGTGCGTGTGTTTGAAGTTCTCACTCATTCAAAATCCAAAAGGGGGATTTGGCAACATCTTTCAGCCTAAATCCTCTCCTCCATGGGTCATGCCTCAATTTGGACAGCGTTCATGTTGTTCCTTTACCCTACCAAAAAATAAAAGGCGGCAGAAGAGGTCTGAGAGCGAGAACTGCCGCGATGAGGGGTCTCACAGTGGCGTCGTGCTCTGATAGGTCTCAGTGACTTGCAACCCCGGGGTCGAAGGCTGAGGATGACCTGATGCAGGCAGGCATGCCCAAGACCCGATCCAGCCATGCTAATGTTTATGCTGGATATTGCTCGGCTCTTTCCTGCTCGCCTTGCCCTGGCCTCGCTGCAGAGTGGGGAGGTCCCAGGAATACTGGAGCCCCAGGCTGGGGTAACTTGCCCCCATGTCCCAACACCCTGCCCAATCCCCAACCCCTGACCCAGCAGTGCCATCCACCTGCCAGGGAGACGGCACAGGTGCCACAAAAATCCCGTCAAGGCAGCCATACAGACTGTAACTCTTTGTTGTCATGGTTTGGTGACAGCAAGTCGATTCCAACCCATAGCTACCCTGAGCACAACAGAGCAAACCACTGCCTGGCCCTGCACCATCCTCACACTGGTTCCTGTGCTAGAGTCCACTGCTGCAGCCACTGTGTCCATCTAGCTCCTTGAGGGCCTTCCCACCCTTTCCCACCCCTCCATTCTACCAAGCATGATGTCCTTCTCCAGTGACGGGTGTCATAACAACATGTCCAACGTATGGAAGACACGGTCTCACTATCCTTGTATCTAAGGAGCACTCTGGCCATACACCTTTCAGGACAGACTGATTTGTCCTTTTAGCAGTCCATGGTACTTTGGATATTCTTCACCAGCACCACAATTTAAATGCATCCATTCTTCCTCGGTCTTCCTCATTTAATGGCCAACTTTCACATGCATAGGAGGCAATGGAAAAATACCATGCTTGTGTCAGTTAGGCGCACCCTAGTCCTCAAAGTAATATCCTGCTTTTCAATACTCTAAAGGGTTCTTCTGCAGAAGATTTACCTAATGTAGGGTGTCTTTTGATCTCTTGACTGCTGCTTCCATGAGCATTGATTGTGAAACAAAGCAAAACAAAATCCCTGACTACTTCTATCTTTTCTCCATTTATCATGATGTTACCTATCGGTCCAGTTGTAAGGATGTTGGTCTTCTTTACATTTAGTTGTAATCCATCCTGAAGGCTGCAATCTGATCTCCATCAGCAAGGACTTAAGTCCTCTTCACTTTCAGCAAGCAAGGTTGTGTCCTCTGCTTATTGCAAGTTGTCAATAAGCCTTCCTCCAACCCTGATGCCACTCCCTTCTCTGATGGTTTGTTCAGCATACCGATTGAAAAGACATGTTGAGAAGATACAATCCTATTGCACACCGTCCCTGAGTTTAAACCATGCGGTATTCCCTTGCTCCATTCACACAACTGCCTCTTGATCCACGTACAGGTTGTTCCTCATGAACACAATGAAGTGTTCTGGAATTCCAGTTTTCCTCAAGGTTATCCATAGTTTGCTGTGATCCACCTAGTTGAATGCCTTGGCATAGTCAAGAAAACACAAGTAAACCTTTTCTGGCATTCTCTGATTGGAGACATCTATCTGACACCAGCAATGGTAGCCCTTGTTCTAGATCCTCTTCTGAATGTAATCTGAACCTCTGGCCTGACCCCTGTCAATGTATTGTGGCAACAGTTGTTGGATGATAGCAGAAATTTACTGGCATGTGTTATCAGTGATACGGTTCTATCGTTTGAGCATTCCGCTGGGTCACCTTTCTTTGACATGGGTGCAGATATAGATCCCTTCCATTCAACTAGCCATGTAGCTGTCTTCCAAATTTCTTGGCAGAGACAAAGGAGTGCTTCCAGTGCTTCATCAGCATGTTGAAACATTTCGATTGGTAACCCATCAATTCCTGGAGGCTTGTTTTTGGCCAAAGCTCTCAGTGCAGCTTGAATTTCTTCCTTCAGCACCATTGGTTCTTGTTCATACGCGACCTTCTGATATGGTGGGATGTCAACTAGTTCTTTTTGATACAGTGACTCTGTGTATTCGCTTCATCTTCTTTTGATGTTTCCTTCGTCGTTCAATATTTTGCCCATAGAATCTTTCAATATTGCAACTCAAGGCTAGAGTTTTTTCTTGCGTTCTTTCTGTTTCAGATATGCTGAGCGTGTTCCTCCATTTTGGTTTTCTGATTACAGGTCTTTGCACATTTCCTTATAATATTTGCCTTTGTCTTCTCAAGCTGCCCTTTGACATTTCCTACTCGGCTCTTTGAGTTCAACCTTTATTCCCTTTGCTTTGGCTACGCTACTATTCACAGCAAATTTCAGAGTCTCTTCTGACACCCACTTGAACTGTTGCTTCTTTCCTATCTTTTTAATGACCACTTGCTTTCTTCATGTATGATGTTCTCCCACAGAGCATCAGGCCTTCTGTCATCAGTGTTCAATGCCTCAAATCTGTATTTGAGATGTTCTCTAAATTCAGGTGGGATAGACTCAAGGTGCTCTTTTGGCTCCTGTGGACTTGTTTTAATTTTTCTTCAGCTCTGTTCTGAACTTACATATGAGCAATTGATGGTCTGTTTCACAGTCAGCTCATGGCCTGGTTTCAGCTGCGGATTTTGAGCTTCTTCACAGTTTCTACTCACAAGTGTAGTCTATTTGATTTTCAGTGTATTCCATCTGGAGAAGTCCATGTGTACAGTAACTTTTTGTGTTGTTAAAAGGTGTTTGCTATACAGTTCAGGAATTGTGCCTGATCTGACCCCACCACACAGGGACAAAATGCTAAGGGTGTGCAACAGAGCAGCAAGGGGAGCAAAGCAATGAAGTCTCCAGGGCATACCAAAATTAGACTTTGGAGCCAGAGCATAGCACCCCATCATACTCAACTGGAAAACACTCCTAAAGGTCAACAAACAGACCCGGAACTATTTACAGGCTTTTTTTTTGTCATTGTTTTTTTGTTGTTGCTGTTTTATTTTCTCTTGTTGTTTTGCTCTGTTTTTGCTTATTAATGTCTCTGCATGTCTCCTTTTTGTGCTTATTAATGTCTCTGCATATCTATCTAGATAAGATAGGCGAGACAAACAATCTGGAGGAGAAAACAACAGACCCATGGTTCCGGGGACATGGGAGAAGTGGAGACAGGGAAAAGGAAGTGAGTGTTAACAAACCCAGGGTCAAGGGAACAACAAGTGATCTAAAATCAATGGCGAGTAGGATGTAGAATGCCTGGTAGGGCGTGATCAAGGGCAATGTAACTGAGAGGAATTACTGAAACCCAAATGAAGGCTGGACATGATAGTGGGACAAGAGGAAAG